>NW_016107399.1:4241783-4251615 GCF_001604975.1 Cebus imitator | reverse complement strand
AAAAAAAAAAAAAAAAAAAAAAAAAAAAAAAAAAAAAAAAAATAGATGAGTCAGCAAAGTAAGTTATTTCCAGATTTGAAGAAACATGAGACAAAACAACTTTTTGAGTAATACTTTAACATATGAAATTTGTCAGTTAGCAGTTGAAAACCTTGTACTTTATCATTTGTCCCTTAACCATGGCCCACCATGGAGGATAAAAGATTAGAGACTTTGACATAGGGCAAAATGAAGAGTTTCTAAAGAGTCAAATTATTATTGCTTTCATTTCATAAACCAAACTGTTAAATTCATTTGTGTGTTTGGCATGGGTATGCACACATGTATGTGTTTCCTAGGTCAAGCATTTAGGAAAAACGTACTATGAAATATGACATAGACACAAAAAAGTTTATTAAAAATGTATATGTGGAGCCAGGCACCATGGCTCATGCCTATAATCCCAGCACTTTGGGAGGCTGAGGTGGGTGGATCACCTAAGGTCAAGAATTTGAGACCAGCCTGGCCAACATAGTAAAACTCCATCTCTACTAATAATACAAAAATTATCTGGGCATGGTGGTGCATGCCTGTAATCCCAGCTACTCTGGAGAATGAGGCAAGAGAATTGCTTGAACCCAAGAAACGAAAGTTGCAGTGAGCCGAGATCTCGCCATTGCACTCCAGCCTGGGTGACAAGAGCAAAACTCCATCTCAAATAATAATAATAATATGTATCCTGTCAAAAACTCTCATTGCTACTTGGAATACATAGCTCAGTTATCTGTTTCACAACTATTCTCAAAGACTTAGTAGGAAGAATGTATATAATAGAAGTCCTGGCCGAGGACAGTGGCTCATGCCTGTAATCCCAGCACTTTGGGAGGCCGAGGCGGGCAGATCACCTGAGGTCAGGAGTTTGAGACCAGCCTGACCAATATGGCGAAACTCTGTCTCTACTAAAAATACAAAAATTAGCCAGGCGTGGTGGCGAGCAACTGTAATCCCAGCTACTTGGGAGATTGAGACAGAGACTTGCTTGAACCTGGGAGGTGGAAGTTGCAGTGAGCCGAGATTGTGCCACTGCACTCCAGTCTTGGCGACAGAGCAAGACTCCATCTCTCCCTCTCTCTCTGTCTCTCTCTCTCTCTCACTCACACACACACACACACACACACACATACACACACACACACATACACACACAGGTCCTTACTATCAATGAAGTTACTGAACTCCATAAAAATAACTTCCACAATGGTGCAAATCACTTGATTAGTACACTTGAATTCTTTATCACAACTTTCTGATAGGCCCTTATTGAGAGCTTCCCTAGGTAAGTTTTCTTTCTCAATGCCAGGTCTGACAGGCCAGAGTTTCAGCACAACTCTGCCATGCATTAACTGTGAGACTGTGTTAACCTCTGTCTCTGCCCTTCAATATTTTCAAGAGTAAAATGAGGATAATCATAGTACTTGCTTCATAGGCTTGTTTTAAATATTGAGATAATGTTTTAACACAGTGCCTGGTCCACAGTGAATGTTAAAGATGTAGAAAATGGTAATCTTATTTAGCTAAAGGTAGACCCAGAAAGTACTTTCTTAGACTAAGGAAGTTTTAATTTTGCTACTAAAAGGATATACTGTGTTAACCTACTGGGACGGTTTCTGAATGAACAACTTTATAGCAGAAAACAAGCTGCTTGGGGTAGAGGAGTAGGAGGCAGGGTTGACAGTGCTCAATAAGAGGGAAATTCTTTAACCTCGTCTTTTTTTTTGTGGTATGACATTTCTTTTAAGGAAACTTTGATCCAAGGTACATCAGTGCTACTGTTTCCTCATAGTAAACATTTTCTTTTCCAAGTTATAAAGTGATAGTGAAAGGTTGAATGTTAACAAGGATGGACTTCAAAGCTCAGGTTCCTTTCTGTAAAATGAAGATCTCTTCTGGAGCCTGTTTATATAACCAAGCAGAAATAGAAAACACTGGCATTTATTAAAAATGGCTCTCTCCCAAAGGGGATTGTTTAATTATATGAGGCATGATTCTAAGACTGGTTTCCACAACTCACACCAGAAAATTCACTCAACAAACATAATTAAATGACCCTCTTTTTTTCCTCCCTAAGAAAACTGTGTTTTACAACATTTTGAAGCATACAGTAAACTTAATTATAGAGCGGGGCTTTATATAAAAACATACACAGTTTTAAATAAGACTTTTTAAATTCAAAATTTAAAAGCTGTGCCCTAAATGTTAATTGTGGTTGTGATAAACATAAGAACATTTAGAAAATCAATACATGATTTAAGCTGTTAGAAAACACGCCACCCTCTTAAAACACATTTTTCCAGTGTCACATCGGATAAAGAAAACTCAAATCCAGTGTCCTTTGGATTTCAAGTTACCTTTGGGATAAACTTGGTTAAAAGTGTGTACTTGACCAGCCAGAAAGGACAGATATATAATTATTCAAACAAAAATTTACCTCACAAATATGTCTGGAGGTAAGTACTGAATTTATTGTAACTGGTATATTTCATAGTCCTGGTACAAGCTGTAACCACTATTTGCTAAAATTAGGTGTTTGCTTGCTCTAGAGATACTTCTGATAATCGCCTACCAAGTATTGCCTGATTTCAACCACCTTCCACGTGGCCAAGGAAAGAGTTGTGTAAACTACTCTGGGGTCATGTCAGTCTCCTCTGGCTTTTGCCCCAAATGTGCAGATAAGAGAACCTGAAACAGCCAGTCCTTGTACAGTAGTAGGCCATTCAGATTGGCGGGGGAGGGGAGGGCAGTGTCACCCAATCAGAAGCATAGTCGGTGCCCGTGGAACAATGAGCCGCTGATGAGGGTGTGGCCTGGAAAACGGCTCTTAGACAAAACTGTCATTTTATGGGTCATTTATATAGACAGACATGGCACTTCGGCTGTCTTCAGAATAATGTCACCCGGGCCCCTCTCCTGTCTTCTGCAGTCTTAAAAGACCCAGTCTCTAATTGAGGTCTGGCTTTTCCTCAGCCTTGGATGAAGTAGAGGTATGTGGAGGTAAGAGTCTCAGCAGAAAGAATGGTTGCAGAGCTGAAGATGAGGGCTACCATCAGGAAAGAAGACAGCTAGTGGAGTGCAGAGGAGTGGGAAAGCCTGGGGCTAGAAGTCAGGGTTCAAGCTTGTGTATACCTCTGTGTCAGTCCTTTACATGAGCTTAGAAGCTTGAAGGCTTAAATATTGCCTCATTTATCCCGGATGCTCTGTCTTTCTAGCTTACTCTCTTTATTTGCCTCTTCTGCAGTTTCTCACGTGACATCCTCCTTTTTATCAGTCAACAACTACCAAGTGCCTACCACTTGAAGGGGGCTCTAGGAAGATGCTGTGGAGGAAATAAGGATATGTGGAACACGGTTTGAAACAGGGAGCTTACAATTCAGAGGAAGACAAACAGAAACAGTTCAAAAGATAATCAAGGATATTTGTATGGGAAATAAGCCACTTAAGTGTAGACATTAAGAGCATAATAGCCCAGAAGAAAAATTACCATGGCTAGAGTAGGCATGCAAGCTTTCATGACAGATAACACTGTGCCTTTAAGTTCAGAGTATCTCCCTCTTTGGACTCTTGTGAAACCTGACTTTACATACAGATGAAAAGTTGAATATAAACTAAAATCTATTAGGAAATTCTAGAGGAGAGATTTAGAGAAACTGATGGATATAATCAAACCATAATTTCTCTTTTCATTTTTGGATACTACTGAGTTTTCTTTACACAATGCAAAACTACTCACTCTCTTCATTGAGGAATCCTTGGTTTATCTTTAGGGCCTCATTTACCTGCTTGCCTTTTGATTCAGGTGTCTCATTCCTAGGTGCTTCCATGCTTTGTCAGTACCCATGCTGTTTATGCTATATTCTTAATGAGAGAATTGGCCAAACAATTGGTAAGGGTACCATCAACATGCATTGAAAGTGCTCTTAAATTAAATACATTTTTTCTCTAGGTCATTTACATCCTCAAAGTTGCTATAAAGCATATACAAATGGGATATGGCATGATACAGTAGAATATCAACTTTCAAGTCCCAAAGACCTGGGTATTCCAGCTGTATAACCTAGGGCAAGTTAATATCTCTGTGCCTCAGTTGTCATTATCTATAGAAGGGATCAGGTCTGCTTCACAGTGTTGTTCTGAGGATTAAATGAGGCAACCTATGTAGAATTGATATGGCTCCAATAAGTAGAGGAACACTAGGGTTCTTGGTCCTCATGCCAGTTTAGATAAAACGATACAGATACGCGTGGAATGGTTTTAAGGAGCAAAAAGTTTAATAGGCAAGAAGGAAGAAGCTCCCCCATACAGAGACAAAGGGAGGGGGGCTCCAAATCCGAAAGAGGGAACCTGCAGTGTGGTGAACATCAGCCAGGTATATATTACAAAGGCTGGAGGAGGCAGTGTCTGATTTGCATAGGGTTCAGGGGATTGGTTTGACCAGGCACATCATTCACGAAGCCCGTGAAAACGCTGGCCCTCCCACCCTAGCCTTTTAATATGCAAACACAGGATGCCAAGATGTTCTACACACGCGGAGGTATTTGAGGGCGGCCATGTTGCCAGGAACATGTGGGGCCAGGACAAGAAGTCCACGGGAATTGCCATGTTGGACAGACCCAATTTCTAATGGCCTGCATATCAAATGTTGCTGGCCTTGCTCTAAGAGCTGGGGCTTTACCAGAAACTTTTCTGGAAGTGCTTTAAAAAACGAAAACTTCCCAAGGACCCCTTTTCCTCTCCATCTGCCTAATTTCTTAATAACTCCTACAACAGAATGCTTCACATAAAAAGGTCATAATAAATTATGATTACAACGTGGTATGTGCCTTTAGAAAGGTAAATATTGCTATCACTAATCATTTTGTGATGTTGCAGAACTTCAAGCAGAAAACTATATCTTCAAAAATAGAAAATTTCTATTATCTTTTGTGAGTGTTCATAAGAAACACCAAGGTATTCATTTTAGATGCCCCTGCCTTTTAAACCTATAATTTTCTTCTTTTAGTTTCACATCTGCATATGCCATTGTAATCTCAAAATGCATCTACTTTCCTTGTTTGGTAATCATAAACAGAAAAATCTGTCCAAGTTCTCAAATCACCTTAATTAAAACAATAGAATCTTACCAATCATCTAATTCGTCTCTACACTAACTAAAATCACCTCTACCCTCACAGGTAGATAGCTATCCAATACTTCCTAAACTGCCCAGTTTGAGCATTCATTCTCACATTGTTTATATTTGTCCTTCAGTGATCACCAGTCATTGATCCTAGCTGATCCTGAGAAACAAAGAATAAATCTAACCCACTTTCCATCCAGTGTTAACAACTTTAGCAACAGTCGATACTGTGCATGTGAGGAGAGTATGGTATTGCCAAGTTTGAAGGGGCTGATAGTAGGGCTGCTAGAAAGAATGCAATGTTTGGAATATATTCATACTAAAAAGTGGTTGTTTATTTAAAATTCAAATTTAACTGAGCATCCTCTGTTTTTATTAGCTCAATCTGTCAATCTTACAAGTGGTAGCTAAAGAAATCAAAGCTGAGCTAGTGAGCTGGGGGCAGGAGAGGGAAGGATAGAGCTACGCCCTGCTCAGTTCTGCTCAGTCCTATCTCAGTTCTCTGGCTGCTCAGCACATCTGTGGAGGCCACTTCAGAGGCCCACATTACGCTTTGCATATGGACCTGTGTCCCCTACTTACCCCACAACTTTCACAGTTCAGCCCTATTTGGGGTTGAAGTTGAGTAGTTGAAGACAACTACCATTTTAACCAAAATGTCGTAATTTCCTGACTTATTTCCAATCCCTCCCATCATTCCTCATATTCTAGAGTCAATAAACTTCAAAGAGGTCAATGAACTTCAATCCTCTGGATTAGATTTGAACACTTTAATGTACCTTAAAATTGCATTGCATCCAAAGAGCTAATTAACATATGAAAAGGTGCTTAATCTCCTTAGTACCAACAAGGAAACACAAAACCACAGATACCACCACTTAACTAGCAAGATGACTAAAACGTGAAAAGACTGACAATACTAAGTGTTGTCTGAGATACGTAGCAACTGAGCTGTCATACCTTGCCTGAGGGAGTGTAAATTGGTACCATCACTTTGGAAAGCTGTTTGGCAAGATCTACTCAAGCAGGAGTATCCAATCTTTTGGCTTCCCTGGGGCACATTGGAAGAAGAATTGTCTTGGGCCACACATAAAATAACACTAACGCTAATAGCTGATGAGCTAAGAAAAAGAAAATTACAAAAAAACCCTCATAATGTTTTAAGAAAGTTTACAAATTTGTGTTGGGCCACATTCAAAGCCATCCTGGACTGCATGTGGCCCACAGGCCATAGGCTGGACAATCTGTACTAAAGCTTAAAGTATATATCCTATGACCCAGTAATTCTACTCCTATGTATAAACCCAAGAGAAATGCATACATCTGTTCACCAAAACACATAAATAACAATGTTCTTAGCAGTATTATTCATAATGTTGTAAAACTGAGAACAACCTATAGATCAATAGTATAGTAGATAAATGTTTTGTGGTATAATCAGGTGATGGAATACTATATAGCATTGAAAATGAACAATTATTGATAGACATGGATGAATATCACAACATGGATGAATATCTCAACAACATGGATGAATATCACAAACACAAAAGATGTAGTATGATTTCATTTATATAAAGTTTAAAAACTGGCAAAGGTGATCTATGTTGTTAGAAATAAGAAAGGTTACCTCCAGGGAGAAGAGAAGGGTAGTGACTTGAAGGTAGCATGGGAAAAACTTCTGGACTGCCGGTAATGTTTTCCTTCTGGCTATGAATGGGTATTACATGGATTTGTTCACCTTAGAGTAATTCAAGCTATACATTTAAGATTTGTACATTTTTCTACATGTATGTTACGCTTCAATAAAATTTTTTTTAAAGATAGCATTAATTTGCAGTAAATCTAGTTTTTTAACACCTTGTGCTTATGCATTTGATTTTGTTATAAACTCTAAATACAGCATTTTACACTTATTCCTTTGAAATTTCATTATTTTGGTTGATTAAGATATTTTAAGTTCCTAGTTCTGTCATCAGTGCATTAGTTATCTCACTATATTTTCAAATTTTATTTTCCCTCAGCTTTATTAAGGCAAAAATGACAAAAATTGTACATATTTACGGTGTACAATGTGATGTTTTAATATATGTATGCATTGTGAAATAATTAAATCAAGCTAATTAACATATCTCACATATTTTTCATTTTTGTGTGGAGAGAACATTTAAGATCTATGCTTTTAGCAATTTTGAAGTATACAATACTTCATTAACTATAGTGACCATGCTCTAGGTTACATCTCCAGAACTTTTTCAACATGTCTAATTGAACCTTTGTATCCTTCAACCACCCACATTTCATTCCCCTCCACCTAACCCCAGCCCCTGGCACCACAATCTACTCTGCTTCTATGGTTTTGACTTTTTTAGATTCTATATGTAAGTGAGCTCATTCAATAGTTTTGTCTTTCTGTTCCTGGCTTATTTCACTTAACATGAAGCCCTCCAGTCATCCATGCCATAATATAGGAAAAGATTTCCTTCTGTTTTCGGGTTGAATAGTATTTCATTATATATGCTATCCAATGTTTTCTTTATCCATTCATATGTTGATAAACACTTGGGTTGGTTCCATATCTTGGCTGTTGTGAATAGCGCGGAAAGAAACATGGGAATGCAGGCATACCGATTTCAATTCCTTTGAGTATACACCCAGATGTGGGATTGCTAGATCATATGGTAGTTCTATTTTTAACTTTTTAAGACCCTACATATTGTTTTCCATAATGGCTGTACTTCCAATTATATCTTTATCAAAGTCCTCTATCATGCCCATGGAGGCTTAACTGTGAGTTGACACCAGAATACTAATCAATTTCTGTTAGGTGTGATTGTTAACCAGCCAATTATATTTTCTTTATTCCTATAATTTTGTATATTTTACTCACAAGGATATTAGAAATTTGGCCAAATGCCTTACAGTCAATATGTACATTTTCTATAGCATTCTCTTGATTTAAAAGTTTAATAACTCCCAAAAAAAGGAAATAATGTTGGCTTGTTCTTGACTCTGAATCCATTTGACTCCATTTAATCACCTCTTGCTAATCTAAATAACCATTGAGGATGCTCCCAAATATTCTCTCTTTCCTATTGTGCACATGTAGGAGTGTACTTCCCTGCCTACTTGAAACTAGGCATGGTCATGGAACTTGCTTTGGTCAATGCCATGAGTAAAAGTGAAATACATCACTTCTGGGAGTAGAATGAGTATACTCCACTGCATCCTCTTTGCCGCTGCTTTGACAACCAGAATGTTCCAGCGTGGGTCCCAAAGTGAAGGCAACAACAGAGGGGAGCCCCATACGACCCATAAGGGACATGTCGTATGAGCAAAAAATTAACAAGAAATAAGCCTTTGTTAGCCAAGCATGGTGGCTCATGCCTGTAATCCCAGCACTTGGGGAGGCCAAGGCAGGTGGATTACATGAGGTCGGGAGTTTGAGACCACCCTGACCAATATGGAGAAACCCCATCTCTACAAAAAATACAAAATTAGCCAGGCATGGTGGCACATGCCTGTAATCCCAGCTACTCCAGAGGCTGAGGCAGGAGAATTGTTTGAACCCGGGAGGCTGAGGTTGCAGTGAGCCAAGATGGCACCATTGCACTCCAGCCTGGGCAACAAGAGCAAAACTCCATCGAAAGAAAGAAAGAAAGAGAAAGAAAAGAAAGAAAAGAAAGGAGCCTTTGTTATTTCAAGCCATTGGGATTTTGGTATTGTTAATGAAACATAACCTGTATTATCTCAACAAATACATTATGTTTACCAGTCTATGTTTTCTGGGATCCATGAGTAGCCTCATCTTTAGAAATTCGGGAGAGAATGTGCCCATCTGTGGTGTTCCAGCCCATCTCTTCTCCATGATTTTTTGAGATTACTGACATTACATCTGTCAGTTCTTTCGGTATCTGTGGATATATGTTGTCTAGGACTAGCAACTTGAATTTATTTAAAATGACTGTGTGCTTTAGCACTACTTATCTTGAATTTCAATTCTTTCTTAGCAATACTTGTTATACTTTTCAATTCTCTGTGGTGGAGAAGGTAGAAACAAAAGTTGGATACTAACCCATACTTAAGCTTCATCTTTATTCCTCTTTTATTACCTGGCTTTCAAGAAAGGCTTTTAAAATCCCTCTAGGCTTCTTAACTTTAGCATTATTTGTAAGTCTTTCATTCTGGACATTCAGTTTTCTCACACCTCTCTTTTTATTATTATCATTATTATTATTTTAGAGAGGGGCTCTCACTCTGTCACCTAAAATAGAATGCAGCAGTGCAATCTCAGCTTCCTGCAGCCTCAATCTCCCCGGCTCAAGCCATCCTCCCGCCTCAGCCTCCTGAATAGCTGGGACTACAGGCACATGCCGCCACACCTGGCAAATTTTGTTTTTTATTTTTTGCACATATGGGATTTCGCTATGTTGCCCAAGCTGGTCTCTAACTCTTGGGTTCAAGCAATACTCCTGTGTGGGCCTCCCAAGTGCTGGGATTATAGGCATGAGCCACTGTACCTAACCTCTCACACGCTTCTTAAAAGTTCATATAGCACCAAATTCACTATCTCAAATTATTTATTTGATTTAATTTTATCTATTGACTGTTTCTGGTACATGCTGTGGTTTTTTGTTGCATTTTTAATGCTTCCCTTTTTTTAACCTTAGTTAAATGCTT
>NW_016107399.1:4234544-4241714 GCF_001604975.1 Cebus imitator | reverse complement strand
TCAGGCAATTCTCCTGCCTCAGCCTCCTGAGTAGCTGGGATTACAGGCACACACCACCACGCCCAGCTGAATTTTTGTATTTTTAGTAGAGACGGGGTTTCACCATGCTGACCGGGATGGTCTCGATCTCTTGACCTCGTGATCCACCCGCCTCGGCCTCCCAAAGTGCTGGGATTACAGGCGTGAGCCACCACGCCCGGCCAAATGCTTCTATGTTTTGTTTACTTCTTAACATTTGAGTTTGCCAGGACTTTTCCTTTTAATGATTATCCAATATCTAACATTTAGCACTCATTTTTTAGAATACTAAATATATTTTTAAATGTATACTATATACATTTTAAAGTTTGTCTGTTAAATATACGAATGTTTTCCCTGAGTTTTTTTTTTTTTAATTCTTCCCTTAAGTCTAAGGGATATAAGTGACTGTCTCATTTTTTCCTCTAATACTCTTATATATCCCAAATGACTTATGTCTGCTTGAAATTACTAACCAGTTCCTCTCTGTGGGTCAGGATTAAAGTAAAAATAACAGTTCCTTAAAACAAAACAAAAACTCTTATTTTCTGTATAACCCATTCCAGGAACTTGGATTGCTCTGAAAAAGTAGGTGTTTGCTTTTACCATTCAGGCTGGTAGGGCATGATTTTTACAACATTTGGGCATGAGCATTTAATCTGCCCCAGCAGCTCCAGGAAGGCCTTGGGAAATCTTAGTTTTCTCAGAACCAACTGGGCAGCAAATTGAAATTTCAACATTTCTACTTACTTAAGGCCTTCCATCTTTCCAGCTGCCACACACACACACACACACACACACACACCCTTCTGAACTCTTTTCCTCTATTTATTTAACATTACACCTTTATTGCCATAATCTCTTGCCTATATACAAAACTTTAATACTCACCTACATATAAATACACACAAACACAAATCACATCTACACTTTTTTAATTAAAAAAAAAAAGAGAGAGAGAGAAAAAAGTAAAAGACCAAGGTAGAGAGAGAAGGAAACATGAGGACAGAAGAAAAAAAAATCTGGCCTGAGTGAATAGAGCTAGCAGCCCACTACACCAGGACTTGCCCTGTGGGGGCCTACCCCTTCCTGCAAATGAGTGGAGCGGATCAGCTACCCTTTCACCCCAGCCTCTTTGTAATGGTGCTCACTTATGCAACAGCTGTTCAGGTTGAGAGGGCTCTTTCTCTGTATAGAAGCTGACCCTTCTGAAGTGTGATTTAACAACTCTGGCATTTTCACCACTCAGTCACTTAAATCAGCAGGCCACAGGTTAGAACCACACAAAACGGAAAAAGAGCAATAGGAAAATGGGCAAATGAATGTCAGATTTCCTCTATTTCCATTTTCTTTTTAGAAGACCTATTTGGAGACTGCTTCCCGTCACCACAAAATCCTGAATATTCGTCTTGAACATGAACACTCCAAGTGAAAAATTCCAGGACTGGGCCATAGCCAGAATCGCAGCTCATCTACCAGATCTCATTGTCTACGGACGTTTCTCCCCAGACCGACCCTCTATGGATTCTTTTGATGGAGTCCTGATGTTTGTTGATATTTCAGGCAAGTGCAAAAGGGATGTTTGTTTAATGTGGATGAGCAACAGGCTCCTGTGGAATTCACATGCAGAGCTCGATTGCAAAGTAGTGAGGCCATTATGGAATCCCTAGGCTGTCACAGCAGATGTGCTCCATTGAGAACACAAGAGGGAGGGAGGAGACAACTTGTGGCCTTGGCTCTCTCTCATCCTCCCTTACCCAGCACTGTCAATCATGGGCATATCTTTAAGATGCTCAAGTCCCATTCCTTGCTCCAGTATCTCTGCCCCAACTTCACTGACTCATTCTCCCCAGCCCCAAGCCTCACACACATTCCAGTGAAAATTGACCTCAGGAAATTGAAATTGATCTCCCTAGATGATGTTTACATCTTAATAATAAACTTGCCACCTCTTCACAAGTGTTTAATATATGTGTGTTTTTGTTACCATGGAAGGAAAATTCCATGCCCAGTTAAAGAAGTTGCAGTTACCACTGTACCATTAAGAATGTGGAAGCAAGAGATACCTGGAGCCTTTTCCTGACCCCTAAAATAATAAACATAGATAGAGGAAGCCGCATGTCTGACACTTGGAACAGCCACAGAGATCCTTAAGAAGAAATTCTGCCCGTTTTTAAAAGCTGAGGCCCACTGCCTTCCAGTGTAGCCCTCTTCTGGCTCTGCTTGATTCCCCCAAGCAGCCAAGGAAACCAGCTGCACATTTATTCCAGGTTTTACTGCAATGACTGAGAAGTTCAGTACAGCCATGTATATGGACCGAGGGGCTGAGCAGTTGGTGGACATCCTCAATTACCACTTAAGTGCAATCGTGGAGAGTAAGTGTTCCCATAGGTTTCTGGCTTGAGAATATTTCAATTCATTGTTTTTTTCTGTAGTTGTCAATTATAACCTGATAGAGTACAATTGCTTAGCACTGCTCCTCTTCCCCAAGAAATGTGTATGAAACTAGTCTTTTTTGAAATATGATATAGTATAACTGAGGAAATAAATATAGTCAGACTTCACTAATACAGAGTTTTTGAGGGAAGGGATGTTTTGTGTTAAAGGGCTGAATTATAGACTGCTTTTAAAATAACTGTAGTAGTAATATTTTTAGTTTTATTATATATCCAAGTATTTTTATTTATATTTTATGGTTACTATTATTATTAGTTTTTGAGACAGGGTCTCATTCTGTCGCCCAGACTGGAGTGAAGTGGCTCAATCTCGGCTCACTACAACCTCTGCCTCCCAGGCTCAAGCCATCCTTCTGCCTCAGCCTCCTCACTAGCTGGGATCATAGGCGTGCGCTACTTCCACCTGGCTAATTTTTGTATTTTTAGTAGAGATGGGGTTTCACCATGTTGGCCAGGCTGAACTCCTGACCTCAAATGATCCACCCACCTTGGCCTCCCAAAGTGGTAAACCCAGCCTTTTTTCTTTTTTCGGAGACAGAGTCTTGCTCTGTTGCCCAGGCTGGAGTGCAGTGGCACAATCTTGGCTCACTGCAACCCCTGTCTCCTGGGTTCAATGATTCTCCTGCTGAAGTTAAAATTACCTGTGCCTGCCACCATGCTCAACTAATTCATGAGGTTTTTTTTGAGACAGAGTTTTGCTCTTGTTGCCCAGGCTGGAGTGCAATGGCACGATCTCGGCTCACCACAACCTCCGCCACCCAGGTTCAAGCAATTCTCCTGCCTCAGCTCCTGAGTAGATGGGATTACAGGCATGCACCAGCATGCCCAGCTTAATTGTTGTATTTTCAGTAGAGATTGGTTGTGGGCGGGGCGGGGCGGGGCGGGGCGGGGCGGGGCGGGGCGGGGGGGGGGGGGGGTGGTGGTCTCACCATGTTGGCCAGGCTAGCCTCGAATTCCTGACCTCAAGTTATCTGCCTGCTTCGGCTTCCCAAAGTGCTGGGATTACAGGCAAGAGCCACTGTGCCTGGCCTATCCAAGTTGTTTTTTTTTTTTTTTTTTTTGGGACGGAGTTTCGCTCTTGTTACCCAGGCTGGAGTGCCATGGCGCGATCTCGGCTCACCGCAACCTCCGCCTCCTGGGTTCAGGCAATTCTCCTGCCTCAGCCTCCTGAGTAGCTGGGACTACAGGCACGCGCCACCATGCCCAGCTGATTTTTTGTATTTTTAGTAGAGATGGGGTTTCACCGTGTTGACCAGGATGGTCTCGATCTCTTGACCTCGTGATCCACCCACCTCGGCCTCCCAAAGTGCTGGGATTACACGCGTGAGCCACCGCGCCCTGCCCCAAGTATTTTTAAAAGCTAACATCTATATAACCCATAGTCATTAAGAGATTGTTGTATGAGTAGATATACGATTTATAATTAACTTCTCAATGATTTGTCTCCTAATGATGGACACTGAAGCACTCAGAGTGAACTGAAAACTTTAGTCCCTTGTCAACCTCTGCTGCCATCTTGTTTGCATTGTTAATTCAAACTATTCATGAAGAGAAGGGTTTACTCTGTTACAGTAAACTCCTGGCCTAGTGTTTCATCAGGTTCTGGTTCCTTACTAATATCTTGATGTTACCCACTAGGCAAACTTTAATGCTTCATAAAAGCAGAAACTATGGTTGATTCCTTTCTGTATCTGACTTGCCACCGTAAGTGCTTAACCAGTCCATGAGATGATGCAAAACTAAAAGAGAGAATGGCCATTTACTTCATACAGTCTAAATAAAGAAAATGCAAAGTTGGTAATAACCGGAAATGCAAGTGACTATGGTTGTGATTTCCCTGTTTCCTGACTCCTAGTTTTTGTGGAGTCCTGCCATTCATCCACCCACCCATGCTTACGCAAGCCCCAGCCTAAAACATATATTAATCAATAAATTAATTAAAAGCATTCCATCATCGTGGAAGGAGGGCAGCTGTCTTCAGGCCTCATCAGAAACCCCACTTTCCTTTCTCCTGTCTTTCCCCATCACGGAAGTAGAGTATAGACATAAACTGGTGATTCACTGAATCACTGTTCTTTTGACCTAGTTTCTATTCTAACAAAGAACGAATTTTTTTTTTTTTTTAACTAACTTTATGGAATCAGGGTTTGATTTAATTTGTTTTTCTTTTTTTTCTCAGAAGTGTTGATTTTTGGAGGAGACATCCTGAAATTTGCAGGTATGGGAGGGGAAAAAAAGGAGTGCTGAGGTGCCTCTGCTCCTGCACTGGGACAAAGGAGGCATCCCAGAGAAGGGAGTGGCCAGGGGCTAAGGAATCCTTGATGAGTAAATTTCTTTTTTTTTTTGAGATGGAGTCTCACTCTGTCACCCAGACTGGAGTGCAGTGGCAGGTCTCGGCTCACTGCAACCTCTGCCACCCAGGTTCAAGTGATTCTCCTGCCTCAGCCTCCTGAGTAGCTGGATTACAGGCACCTGCCACTGCACTTGGCTAATTTTTGTAGTTTTTAGTAGAGACAGGTTTTCACCATCTTGGCCAGGCTTGTCTTGAACTCCTGACCTTGTGATCCACCCACCTCTGCCTCCCAAAGTGCTGGAATTACAGGTTTGAGCCACCGTGCCCAGCTGATGAGTAAGTTCCTACACAAATCTCATACAAAGTAGACTGATCCTTAGGGCAGGCAGGTCAAAAGCCCCTGGTATGTGTCTCTCTCTCTCTCTCTCTCTCTCTGAAAGGCGATGCACTTCTAGCCCTGTGGAAGGTCGAGCGAAAGCAGCTGAAAAACATTATCACAGTGGTAATTAAATGTAGCCTGGAGATCCATGGATTGTTTGAGACCCAGGAGTGTCAAGAAGGCCTAGACATCCGAGTCAAGATAGGTAAGCATTTGAGAAAGAACAAATCCTATGGCAGTGGGATAGGGGTCTTGACTCCTGGGGCATCTCTCTCTTCCAAACAGTAGTAGAACATGGTGGCTTAGCCCCATCATGCCCTGAACTTTGGAATTGAGACAATCAGAATGTGAATCTTGGCTTTCTCATTTACCAGTTAAGAGTATTTGGGCTAATCATAATGTGATATTGTGCCAGAATTGCTAGGCTTTGCTTACTGGTAACAACTAAAATAAGCAGCCCAGGCTAATTCCATCCTGGCTCCTGTGACTTGTAATAAGTAACTAAGATCTGTGACTTTTATCACTACCCAGGTAATGTGTAAACAAATGCTTATCTTGACTTCTGTAAACCACTGAAGTAACAAACAGAATGACAAAAGTCCCCCGGCCTTTGGAATGTCCGGAGACCCCCACCCTCGTCTCCGCCCAGGAGGTGAATCACAGAATCCCCTGGCTCTTGGAATGTCCAAAACCTTTTCATCCCCATCCCCGCTCCTCACCCCTACTCCCAAGGTGGTTTTTCGGGTATAAAAAGTCTTGGCACCCTCCTTTCGACACCACAGGTTGGAGAGATGTGAGTCCTCTGTGGTCGCCGGCATAATAAATGACCCTGCAATCTGGCATACTTTTGTCTTGGTGCTAACTTTCTACGCTTGGTCCAGTACAACAATAATATCTACCTAATAAGCTATTACAAAAATAAATTAGTTGGTATGGTGGTTGATGCATAGTAACCACTCAACAAAATAGTCTTTATTACTGCTACTGCTGTTATTATTATTACAGCTTGCTGCTTGTCAAGGTTGTGAAGTATAAAACAAAATAGACACTAGCTTGCCATTACATAGCTTCAGCAATTACATGAGACTGGTCACCCCATACCTCGTTTAAGAATGATGTGCAAGAAAAGTTTGCAGCCTGCAACACAGCTGCAGCTTTATAAGGCTTCTTAAGATTATACATAGGCCAGATGCAGTGGCTCACGCCTGTAATCCCAGCACTTTGGGAGGCCAAGGCAAGCGGATCACCTGAGGTCAGGAGTTCAAGACCAGCCTAGCCAATATGGTAAAAGCCCCGTCTCTACTAAGAATACAAAAAAATTAGCTGAGTATGTTGGGGGCATCTGTAATCCCAGCTACTCAGGTGGCTGAGGCAAGAGACTCATTTGAACCCGGGAGGCGGAAGTTGCAGTGAGCGGAGATCACACCATTGCACTTCAGCCTGGGTGACAGGGTGAGACTCCATCTTCCAAAAAAAAAAAGATTGTACATATAATATAGTAACAATCACACATATTTCCTTATTACATTGCAGACATTACACACTATGCATGTGCAAACATTATACACACTATATCACAGTCCTGAGATACAGGCATCCTTGTATCCATTTCATAGTTGAAAAATGAGATTCTGAGAGGTGTTAAGTAATGAGTAACAGCTAGAGTTGTGGTTGGTGCTGTTGGTGTTAGCTTCTGCCTAAGTAAACTTTGCAAAACTTAGAAATCTCACATGTTATAACTGACGGGATCATCACCAGTTATACAATTAGCTGTTTCTCAGCCATCTTTAACCTATGTTCCCTTTTGATGTTGTTAAAAATTTCCCCAAAAAAGTTAAATATTTTGTTGAAAAAAAAAATCAAAGTTATTATAATACTGAATATTTTTTCTAAGTTAGCACCCAGGGAGTCTGATGTGTTATCCTTCTTGAGAATGATGGAAACCCAGCCACCTCTTGCATGCTGATTGGCTGTTAGAGAGGTGGGTCTCAGTACTTTTTTTTTTTTTTTTTTTTTTTTTTTTT
>NW_016107399.1:4232382-4234359 GCF_001604975.1 Cebus imitator | reverse complement strand
AACTCCTGCCCTGGTGATCTGCCCGCCTTGGCCTCCCAAAGTGCTGGGATTACAGGTATGAGCCACGGCACCTGGGCCTCCCAGCACCTTTTTTTTGAGTAAGTCCAAGTATTAGTGTGTTTCAGATAGAAAACAAACTGTAGGTAGTATCGGGGGAAATCAGCCCTGACAAATCAGCACAGCAGAGAGCAAAGAGAAAACACAAACTTTGATTGTATTACAGTCATTTAAAAGGAATGTGTGTCATTTATGGTTCATTTATACATATATTTTGCTTACATGTCATATTATACAACATTGGTCTTCTATGATTCAGATACCAAAACCTTCATTTGCCAACTTAAAAACAATTAGAGAAGCTGTCGTTGAGATGGGATGTGTAACTGTCAAATGCCTACTTCTTTTCCCCCACCCTCTGTCATCTAAAATTCAACCCTAAGGGATTTTTTTTAGTTACAACTTCAATCTCTGCTAAAATGCATATTCTCCCAAAATAAGAATTATTAAAGGTATTCCCTGTTGCCCTTAAGTATACATAATGGAAGAAAAGGTAAAATAACTTTGGGGACTGGTAGGACCACGTAGGGAGATAAATGTCACAGAAAAGCAAAAATTAGTGGCAGAACTTTCTAGCTTTGGCAGAAGGGGAGTTTTGGAAGGTCCAAGCCCGAAAGAGGTATTCCATAATTCCCATGTAAAGTTTTAGAAGCGAGATTTTGCTCTGAGATAGTATAGTCCCACCAAGATTATGCTTTTTCCAAGAACCTGTGCTGCTGGGAAATAATACAGAACTTCTCCCGCAAACCTATTCCTTGCCTTCTTGCCAGGACTGGCTGCTGGCCACATCAGCATACTGGTCTTTGGAGATGAAACACGAAACCACTTTCTGGTGATTGGTCAGCCAGTAGATGATGTGCGCCTTGCACAGAATATGGCTCAGATAAATGATGTTATTCTGTCACCAAACTGCTGGCAGCTCTGTGACCGGAACATGATTGAAATTGAGAGGATTCCAGACGAGAGAGCAGTTAAGGTGGGTGTGATGCTGCTGCTTGCAGAAGTTCTGCCAGCCTGTAACAGAGGTCCCCTGCCAGAAAAATCACTGGGCACACTGGTTTCACAAAGCTCCTGGGCTGGAGACTTGGATGGGGTCAGTCTGGGTTAGGCTACAGAAGCTTTAGTCCAGGACAACTCCTCTGGGAGGAGCCAGGGCTGGTGAGCTTGAGGTAGAAATGATTAGGCTTCTCTGTGTGTAACTGAGGATATGGAAGTTGGGGATTGAGGCCTTTTGAGGGGCTAGTGACCTTGCTTAAGGAACAAGAAGTGTCTGCTGGTTGTCTCAGAAGCAGAGGGGAATAATTTTAAAAGCTTTCATTGACCCTTGCTTTCTTTACCCAACACCCTCCCAGCCCAGGGTGAGGGATCACTGAGGTTAAAGACTGGAGTTGGGCAAGTGTGGTGAAGTTCAGTGAAGGAAGAGCGACTTTTCCTGTGGCTCTGCCTAGTAGGAAACATTGTGGTTAAGCTGCAGATTAACTATAAGCAGAACTGTCCCTGGGATATAGCCAATTAGAAAAGCTGTGCTTTGAGGGTATGAAAGTGTAAGAGAGGGGTGCTGCTAAAAGAGCCAAAGGAATGAGACTGCATGGCAGAAAGAAAGAAAGACAGAGAATCCTTGCAGATGCTGGCCAAGACAGAAGGCACGCCCACACTCATGCATCAGTCTACACCCTCACCACCCCCAGCCCCTCCTCACTCTTCCAGCAAGGCACATCCAGTCTGCATGGCCTAGCTGGCTCATAGCAATAGCCCATTCCCACTCTCTTCAATCATTCTTTATACCTTTAAAAATTGTTTTAACTTTGAATTCATTTTAGACTTACAGAAAAGTTGAAAAAATAATACAGTTTCCATATATCCCTCACCTTCCTTCCCCTAATATTACCATCTTTCGTTTTTTTTTTTTTTTTTTTTTTT
>NW_016107399.1:4224191-4232172 GCF_001604975.1 Cebus imitator | reverse complement strand
TGTTGACCAGGATGGTCTCGATCTCTTGACCTCGTGATCCACCCGCCTCGGCCTCCCACAGTGCTGGGATTACAGGCTTGAGCCACCGCGCCCGGCCTTATATTACCATTTTTCATAACAAGAGTGCAATAGTCAAAACCAGGAAATTATCGTTGGTACAATTACTACTCACTAATTAAAGACCTTATATTGGGGTTTCTCTTTGTTCTAATCCCCCCTCCCTCTGTCTCTGTATGGGGTAGCTGTTTTCTTCTTCCTTCCTTCTTTCTTGCCAAATAAACTCTCTATTCCTTAAAACAAAACAAAAAAGACCTTATTTGAATGTCACCAGTTTTCCCACTGCAGTCCTTGGTGGAAAGTTGCAGGATTGTGTTGCATGATCTCACATTGCATTTTGTTGTTATTTTTGCTTAGGCTCCTGCAGTCTATAACAGCACTTCAGTGTTTCCTTGTCTTTTATGACCTTGAAACTTTAGAGTTGACAGTTATTTTGTCACACGTCTCTCCATTTAGTTTTGCCTGTTTTTTTCTCTCTCTCTTTTCTTTTTTTTTTTGAGATGGAGTCTCACTCTGTCACCCAGGGTGGAGTGCAGTGGCATGATCTCAGCTCACTGCAACCTCTAACTCTCAGGCTCGAGTGATTCTCCCACCACAGCCTCCTGAGTAACTAGGACCACAAACATGTGTCACTATGCTTGGCTAATTTGTGTGTGTGTGTGTGTGTGTGTGTGTGTGTGTGTATTTTTGGTAGAGACAGGATTTTACCATTGTTACCCAGGCTGGTCTTGAACACCTGAGCTCAAATAATCTGCCCGCCTCAGCCTCCCAAAGTGCTGGGATTACAGGCCTGATGTGTTCTCTTTATTGGACTAAGTGTATGCTTTTTAGTGGGGGTGGGGAAGAAGGCCAAAAAATGAGGTCATGCCATTCTCAGTGTATCATTATCATCATATGTGGCTCATAATCTTGATGTCTTATGACTGGTGATGCTCCTAATACCTTTTAGGCCATCAGCCCCCTGTCCTTTAACACTTATAAGAAAGAAATGGTATGGCTGGGCGAGGTGGATCACACCTGTAATCCCAGCACTTTGGGAGGCTGAAGTGGGCAGATCATGAGTTCAGGAGTTCAAGACCAGCGTGGCCAACATGGTGAAACCCCGTCTCTACTAAAAATACAAAAATTAGCTGGCCATGGTGGCAGGTGCCTGTAATTCCAGCTACTCAGGAGGCTGAGGCAGGAGAATTGTTTGAACCCAGGAGGCGGAGGTTGCAGTGAGCCAAGATCAGCCTGAGTGACAAGGCAAGCCTTCGTCTCGGGGAGAAAAAAAAGAAATGGTGTTCAGTTAAACCAGGTTTTATTTGAATTAAAATATTATGAAGGAAAAAAAGGAAGTTCTAAGGGCAGAAAAGTATAAGATTAGTCCCCCTTGGAATGACCCTCTCTGTACATATACCAAACATTGAGATCTGAGTGAAGACCGTAATTGGAAAGACTTTAAATTTTCAACTTAAAATTTCAATTTTACAAAGCAAAGATTTTTTTGGTGTTTAAGTATGCCAATACTGTTTACCATTTTATAGATAGTCAAAAGCGTACTCCCTGACTTTCTGCTGAGAAGTTACACTGAGGATTAAATAGTTCTCGGAACAACTGGAAACTTCTCATTTTCTTTTATTTAGGTTAACTTCTTAAAACCACCCCCTAATTTTAACTTTGATGAATTTTTCACGAAATGTATGACCTTCATGAATTATTATCCTTCTGGTAAGCACAAAAGTAAGTACCCACCATGGAAAGAAGCCTTCAACTCTACCAGTGGTCAGCAGGGTCTTATACCAATGCCCACAGCTTCACTAGTGGGTGGGCTCTTCAACACAGCTCCTGGTCCTTACCAGCAAACAAAGGGGACCTACTTCCCATTCTCCGGGACAGCAATTCTAAGTATGACACTCCCCACAACTTTCACTTCTCCCTAAGCACTGACTCCTTTCCTTCATCTACCAAACATTAATAAGTCTTCCCTAAGATGAACGAAAAAAAAAATAAAGCTTCTTTGCATGCTGCTTTCCCCTCCTAACCTTCACCAACAAACTTCTCAGCAAAGTAATCTGTAAATGCATTTATACCTGTTCTCCTATCCCCTTATTTACTTATTCATCCAATAAATATTGATTGCAAGCACATTGATATCTGTGCTCACCTGCTCTTCAATCTTGTACCCCTGACATCTAGCTTCTACCCCAGTCCCCTGCTGTCTACTGAAGACTGTATATGTCAAGGCCACCAAGGACCATAAAATTTGCCAAACCAGGTGACCTCTTCTCAGGCCTCATCCTAGGTGGTTGACCATAGCTTATGCTCTTTTCTTGGATACTACCTTCTCCTTTTTCCTTGGATTCAAGAGTATTCTTTTCTAGTTTTGCTTCTATCTCTCAAATCACCTATTTTCAATCCTTTTTGCTTAGTTTCCTTCTCATTCCTTAAATGTTGGTGACTTCAGGGATCTCTACTTACTTCTTAGTGAACCATTCACTCATGCTTAATTTCCACATGAGTAAGATGAGGCAAGTGAGAAGCCTGTGTCACAAATCTTAAGCAGACATGCACCCTCAAGGTCCTGCAAGTTGCTTACATCACCCAAGTCCCACACCTAACTGCCAGAATTCATTTCAGTCTTTTGTCCTGAATTCATAAAAAACAAACAAACAAAATACCCTGCCTATGGGCCATTTCCACTGGATTCAAACAGGCATCTAATATTAACATATCCAAACTTTAGCTACTTATCCTTCCCTGAAAACCCCATCCAAATGAGAAACATCAGGAATATTTTGTCTTTCTTTCCTTTTTTCTTTCTTTCTTTTTCTTTCTTTCTCTCTCTTTCTTTCTTTCTCTTTCTTTCGAGATGGAGTCTCGCACTGTCACCCAGGCTGCAGTGCAGTGGTGCTATCTCGGCTCACTGCAACCTCTGCCTCCTGGGTTTAAGCAAGTCTCTGTCTCAGCCTCCTGAGTAGCTGGGATTACAGGCACAGGCCACCACACCCAGCTAATTTTCATATTTTTAGTAGAGACAGGGTTTTACCATCTTGGCCAGGCTGATCTTGAACTCCTGACCTCATGATCTACCCACCTCAGCCTCCCAAAGTACTGGGATTACAGGCATGAGACACCGCGCCTAGCCCGGAAACATTTTGAATCATTTTTTCTCATCATTTATGTACAGGTCTGGAATATTTTAGATGTTATAAATAGTAGATTGTACTTTTACAAAGCCACAATATGTAGTGGGGTGGGGAGTGGGGAGACTGTACAAACGTTGATCAGAAAAGGCCAAGAACCTCAGATGTTCCAGAGATGAAGGCGAAAGCCTCATGACATTACCCACTCCTTAAGCTTTACCAGTGCCACCTCTTGGATCTTAACGACATCTTCTATTAAAGGGTTTCTTTAGGCCTTATTTTGAGCACCATAATACTCCAATGCAATTCTTTTTTTCTTTTTCTTTTCTTTTTTTTTTTTTTTTTTCTTTTGAGACAGAATCTCACTCTGTTGCCAAGCTGGAGTATAGTGGTGGGATCTTGGCTCACTGCAACCTCCGCCTTCTGGGTTCAAGCGATTCTCTTGCCTCAGCCTCCCGAGTAGCTGGGACTAAGGCATGCAACACCATGCCCAGCTAATTTTTAGTAGAGATAGGGTTTCACCACATTGGCCAGGATGGTCTCAATCTCTTGACCTCATGATCTGCCTGCCTTGGCCTCCCAAAGTGCTGGGATTACAAGCGTGAGCCACCATACCTGGCCTGCAATAAAATTCTGATGTTATAACCACCTGGAGTTAGTGCAGGACTTCATCGGTTGAATCCTCTACAAACTTCAGACACCAGCTGCAAGCTCTGGGAACCTTAAACCACAGAAACTTCTGACCAACTGCCTACAAATTTGGAGATCCCTTTAAAATGCCCTCAGGTTCAATAATTCACTGAAATGACTCACAGAACTCAGCAAAGTGCTACACTTACAGTTACGGTTTTATTAGAAAGGATACAAATTAGGACCAGCCAAACTATAAAAAGCCACACACACATTTTTTTCACATTATCATTCTCTGTCTCCCTTATTTTTTGATTTCCTCAAGCTCATTCCTACCATCTCTTATCAGTCTAACCTAGAGCTTAAACTATCAGCCTCTATAGTAAAGGGAACCATAGAGATCATGAAACTCAACTACTTTTTTCCCAGCTGAGGAAATAGGAGGCAACCAGGGCAGCAAAGTGACTTCTCAAGGGTCACACAGTGATGCGGTATCAAGCCTGAGATCAGAAGCCAGTCTTCTTAATATTATTCCTGCTGCTCTTTCAACTCTACATCCCCTTCCTTCTGTCACCATGCTCCTCTCTTGTCATTCCCTCATTTGTTCGTTCCCATCTCCTGTTGTACTAGTTGTAAACCAAGTTCAGAAGTGAAAATCTCCCTAAGTTCCAAAGCATATGTCAGTTTGAACAGGGTTTTGAGCTACATGTGACTGAATTTTGGGAAACCTGCAACCTCTGAGAGCTCCTCTTTGGATTACCCCTGGCCCTTTCAGCCCCTAGGTCTCCCAGTGTCTCCTGACAATTGTAAGGACAGGACAGCCCACTGCCCAAGGGAATAGGGACTGGGAGTCTCCTCTCACTAGCACTGCAGAGCCAACCTTCCCTCTCTGAGCCTGCATCCTCCTTCTGCCTTCTTAGATATCCTGAGGCTTGCGTGCACATTGAAGCCTGATCCTGAACTGGAGTTGTCCCTACAAAAGTATGTGATGGAAAGCATTTGGAAACAGGTATTTTCATAATTGAATTTATTGGCTTTGGGGATGTCAAGGATCTGGACAGCTGGAATTTTAAGATGTAAGAAAAAAAAACCCAGCAGCTATTAGTAAATAGTAAAACGTCCCATTAAAATAAAAAGACATTTTTTTCTTTCTTTTTTTTTTTTTTTTTTAAGACAGAGTCTCAATCTGTCACCCAGGCTGGAGTGCAATGGCGTGCTCTAGGCTCACTGCAACCTCTACCTCCCGGGTTCAAGCAATTCTCCTGCCTCAGCCTCCCAAGTAGCTGGGATTACAGGTGGGCGTCACCACACCCAGCTAATTTTTGTATTTTTAAGTAGAGACGGGGTTTTATCATGTTGGTCAGGCTGGTCCCAATCCCCTGACCTTGTGATCTGCCCACCTCAGCCTCCCAAAGTGCTGGGATTAAAGGAGTGAGCCACTGCACCCGGCTAAGACATTCTTTTTTCTTTTGAGACAGAGTCTTGCTGTCGCCCAGACTGTGGTGCAGTGGCATGATCTCGGCACACTGCAACCTCTGCTTCCTGGGTTCAAGCTATTCTCCCGCCTCAGCCTTCCAAGTAGCTGAGACTACAGGCATGCACCACCACATTCAGCTAACTTTCTGGATTTTTAGTAGACAAGGTTTCACCATCTTGGCCAGACTGGTCTCAAACTCCTGACCTCAAGTGATCTGCCCGCCTTGTCCTCCCAAAGTGCTGCGATTACAGGCATAAGCCATCATGCCAAGGCTAAAAAGACATTCTCTATGTGTCATTTTTCAAATCTCGATACTTGGCGTAAAGAGGGCATTATTCATCATTACACTGTGACAACAGGCATAAACTAGAACTGTGTGGCCTTATATAATTGGGCAGATGGAAGCTGTTGCAAGCATATGAGCTCATGTGGGCACCCTCTCTATATGCCACATAGCAGAAGACTTCAAGTGGATGAACACTGGTACACTCTTTCTCCAAGTCATTTGCATTAGATCTTACGTTTTGAGATTTAACAACATAGGCAATTAGAATACTCTGAGTTACGTCCATCCTCCAGTGTTTTCTCTTTTTATTCTCTTAATCTTGGTCTCTCAAATTTATTAATCCATGTGAATTATAACTGTCTCTTAGCACTCACCATATGCCAGTCACTCTGCTATTTCAGTCCTTGGTAGATATTTTTATCCTCACTTTGTATGTATAAGAAAACTGAGACCCAGAGGACACTAGAACTTTTCCTGAGGTTGTAAAGTAAAAGATATAGCTGGGATTTAAACCCTGGTCTGTCTCAATTCTACAATTTTGACACAGGCTATCCACCCTCCTAATACATGCCTGCTTTAGTTCTTAGTCCATCAAAATGCTGCTGTGTCTTGGAGGAAATCTTTGTAAGGAAGGCCTGTCCAGTGGGTAGCTGCCTTCATAGAGTAAATTGGAGAGGTATCAGAATGCACCCTTCCACCTCCAGCCCATTGTAAAAACATTACCTCTAGTGCCTGCAATTGCTTGACTCTTCATGGCTTTCGAAGCTTAAAAAAGTCTCCCCATGCTCCTCTAGCCATTCTCAAGAGATATAATATATTATGCTTCTTTAGTTGCAACCAGCCAAAAGCAAGGTCTTTAGCACTGAAATATTAGATGGACTCTGTGAGTCACTGGGAAAATTCCAGGTAGGAAAAATGTTTACCTGGTGAAGAGGTACAGCTAAGAGGGTTGAAAACAAGACCAACGACAACCTTTCACAACTTTACCAAGGCCAGCCCCTGCACCTAAAGAAGAACGGTCCTTAAAGATACTGTGGTCTTTTCCAAGCCAAAACTCAGAATATATCATCTGACAGAAGCTTTTTATTTATTTGTGAATGCTTTTATTTGAAAAATCAGGGCCAGGTGTGGTGGCTCATGCCTATAATCCCAGCACTTCAGGAGGCCCAGACAAGTGGATCACTTGAGCCCAGGAGTTCAAGACCAGCCTGGGCAACATGGCAAAACCCTGTCTCTACAAAAATACAAAAATTATTTGGGTGTGGTTGCATATGCCTGTAGTCTCAGCTACTCGGGAGGCTGAGGTGGGAAGATCACTTGAGCAAGGAGATGGAGGTTGCAGTGAGCCAAGATGGCACCATTTGCACTCCAGCCTTGGGGACAAAGCAAGACCCTGTCTCTAAAAAAAAAAAAAAGAAAGAAAAAAACTCAGTACATCGGTTAATTAGAAATTATTAAATCCCCTTTTATAAAAAGAATAAAATTACATGAAACCAGGACCATCCTAGGCAGTCAGGAAGCATAACTGCATTATTCCCTATACCTGTTCCTTCTTTAGTCTAGAAAATGTGCTTCATGTTGTCAGTGGAGAATCTGACACTTCTGTGGGAGAAAGTGCAGTGATTTTTCCCCATTGGCTTGCTATGTACTTAATTAACAAAATTCAGGGATGATAATTGGCAGGGATAGTTTGGGAACACTCTCTTTTCTTTTCCCTGTGCCTGTTTTGGGAGGGAATCTAAATGAAATATACCACCCCAGAGTAGCAGGAGTATGTGGCAAATTAAATGTTGGATGAGGAGTCTGGAGATTTGGGTTCTAGTTTGTTGGGTCTTTATGTGACCTTGGGAAAACTGTTACTTCTTCACGCATCAGTTACCTAGCCAGTAAAACGGGGATAATAATACTGATTTCATTTTGTTTAAACATAGAGTAAAAGAGAATGTGAAAACATTCGAGAAGGTTGAATTACATAGCATGCTATTCTTATCCCTAACTAGAAAAATAAGACAGTCAAACTCCCAGATGGCATCTGTGGACCTGCCTGGGGCCTGGGGGAACTCGTCACCCTGAGGGGAATGATACAAGCCTGGCTGGCTTTTCCACCCGCTGATTGTAGAGCCCTGAGGCCTTGAACAAAAATAGGTGGTAGTTCGATAGTAATCACAGTGGGCCTTGGGCAATATCCAGTGCTGTGCTGCCTTCAGTTCTGACCAATGCAGTCCCAGTGATTGTAGCCACAAGGGTGCTTGTGTGATCCCACCCCCAGCTGCAAGCAGCTCAGCACAGAGAAATAGAGACTCATTTGTTTGGGAGAAAGTAAGGGAAGAGAACAAAAGTCTCTGCCTGGTAATCCGGAGAATTCTTCTGGATTTTTTTTTTTTTTTTTTTTTTTTTTTTTTAAGA
>NW_016107399.1:4221784-4224120 GCF_001604975.1 Cebus imitator | reverse complement strand
TTTTTTGAGATGGAGCCTTGCTCTGTTGCCCAGGCTGGAGTGCAATGGTGCAATCTCAGCTCACTGCAACCTCCACTTCCCGGGCTCAAGTGATTCTCCTGTCTCAACCTCCTGAGTAGCTGGGATTACAGGCATGCACCACTGCACCCAGCTAATTTTTGTATTTTTAGTAGAGGCGGGGTTTCACCATGTTGGCCAGGCTGGTCTTGAACTCCTGACCTCACGTGATCCACCTGCCTCGGCCTCCCAAAGTGCTGGGATTACAGGCATGAGCCACCACGCCCGGCCCAGCATTTCTAGATGCTAACAGTGAACAATCTAAAAAAGAAATTAAGAAAGTAATTTTGTTAACAATAGCTACAAATAAAGTACCCAGTAATTAACCAAAGAAGTGAAAGATCTCTATTATGAAAACTATAAAACATAGATGCAAAAAATTGAAGAGGCCCCCCCCTAAAAAATGAAAGATATTCCATGCTCATAGATTGGTAGAATGTCCGTACTACCCAAAGCAATCTACAGATTCAATGCAATGCCTATCAAAATACCAGTGACATTCTTCACAGAAATAGAAAAAGAATTCTGAAATTTACATGGAACCACAGAAGACCCAGGGCAGCCAAAGCTATCCTAGGCAAAAAGAATAAATCAGGAGGAATCATATTATCTGGTTTCAAATTATACCCAGAGCTATAGCAACCCAAATAGCATAGTACTGGCGTAAAAACAGTGGAACACAATAGAGAACCCAGAAATAAATTCATATGTCTACATTGATCTCATTTTTGACAAAAGAGCCAAGAATACACATTGCGGAAAAGACAATCTCTTCAATAAATGGTACTGGCAAAACTGGATATCCATATGCAGAAGAATAAAACTATACTCCTATCTCTCGCTGTTTACAAAAATCATGTCTAAATAAAGATTTTGAGACCTCAAACTATGAAACTACTACAAGAAAACATTGGAGAAACTTTCAAGGACATTGGAGTGGGCAAAGGTTTCCTGAACAATACCCCACAAGCGCAGGCAACCAAAGCAAAAATGGACAGATGGGATAACACCAAGTTTTAAAAGTTTCTGCAAAGCAAAAGACACAATCAATCAACAAAGTGAAGAGATAGGATAAAATATTTGCAAACTACCTATCTGACAAAGGATTAATCACCAGAATACATAAGGAACTCTAACAGCTCTATAGAAAAAAAATCTAATAATCCAATTAAAAATGGGTAAAATATCCGAATAGAAATTTCTCAAAGAAAGACATACAAATGGCAAACAAGTATGTGAAAAGGTGCTCAATATCATTGATTATCAGAGAAGTGCATATCAAAACTATAATAAGATTATCATCTCCAGTTAAAATAACTTTTTTTTTTTATATGGAGTTTTGCTCTTGTTGCCCAGGCTGGAATGCAATGGCACAATCTCAGCTCACCACCTCTGCCTCCTGAGTTCAAGCGATTATCCTGCCTCAGCCTCCTGAGTAGCTCGGATTACAGGCATGCACCACCACATCCAGCTAATTTTGTATTTTTAGTAGAGACGGAGTTTCTTCATGTTGGTCAGGCTGGTCTCAAACTCCCAACCTCAGGTGATCCACCTGCCATGGCCTCCCAAAGTGTTGGGATTACAGGTGTGAGCCTCTGCACCAGGCCAAAATGACTTTTATCCAAAAGACAGGCAATAAATCCTGGCCAGAATGTGGAAAAAGGGGGATCCTTGCACACTGTTAGTGCTAATATAAATTAGCACAACCACTCTGGAAAACAGTTTGAAAGTTCCTCAAAAAGCTAAAAATAGAGCTACCATACAATCTAGAAATTCTACCCCCAGATACATACTCAAAAGAAAATAAATCAATATGTTGAAGAGATATCTACACTCCCATGTTTATTGTAGAGCTCTTCACAATAGCCAAGACTTGGAAGCAACTTAAGTGTCCATCAACAGAGAAATGGATAAAGAAAATATGGTACATATACACAATAGAGTACTATTCAGCCATTAAAAAGAATGAGATTCTGTCATTTGCAGCAACATGGATGGAACTGGAGGTCATTATGTTAAGTGAAATAAACCAGGTACAGAAAGAGAAACTGCATGTTCTCACTTATTTGTAGGGGCTAAAAATTGAAACAATTGAACTCATGGGGATAGAAAGTGTAAGGATGGTTACCAAAGACTGGGAAGCATAGTGAAGGGTGAGGAGGAATGGGGGATGGTCAATGAGTACCAAAAAATAGAAAGAATGATGAAGTTCTAGTATTTGCTAGCAAAACAGGGTAACTATAGTAAAAAATAATTTTTTTTTTTTTTTTTTTTTTTTT
>NW_016107399.1:4215280-4221591 GCF_001604975.1 Cebus imitator | reverse complement strand
TAGTAGAGACGGGGTTTCACCGTGTTGACCAGGATGGTCTCGATCTCTTGACCTTGTGATCCACCCGCCTCGGCCTCCCAAAGTGCTGGGATTACAGGCTTGAGCCACCGCGCCCGGCCAGTAAAAAATAATTTAATCACTGATATGGTTTGGATTTGTATCCCCGTCCATGTTGATATTCACTTGGGGTGGCTGGCAAAATGTTAACTATTAGGAAAAGTTATAGATTGTAATCTCGAACCTTTTGGAAGGCTGAAAGGTTTTACTGAGGTATGCTGAAGGCAGCCGCCTCATTAACATTAGCATAGGAAAGAAATATAGACAATCAAAGGCTTTACCCCACATCCCTCTGTCTCTACTCTGAACTGTTTACTCATGTAAACTTTGTGCTGGATGGTCCTCTCAGGGGGAGACCAAAGGGGAATTACCTGTTAATAATGTTTACTCTGTGCCCCCAGAACCTAAAGCTTTTATCAGTTGTAAAACCATTCTCTCAACCATGTTAATTATCCACAAGTGTGTTAACTTAGAACCTCTATTGTAAAATCTATGGAATAAAAGTGTGGATGAACAGGGAGTCTTGGTTGATTGGTTGCATTTCACACTCTGAAAGCAGCCAATGGCCATCCCTAGCCCACTGGTATCACTGTAATGGTGTGAGAGTGCATTCATTCATCCATCATTGAGTCAGGGTCTGCAGGCCAGACTTCCGCAGGTGGTGGTCAACATCTCCCAAATCTTATGTTGAATTATGATCCTCAGTGTTGGAGGAGGGGTGTGGTGGGAGGTGACTGGATCATAAGGGTGGATTACCCCCGTACTATTCTCATGATAGTGAATGAATTCTCACAGGATCTGGTTGTTTAAAAGTATGTAGCACCTCCCCCTGCTTTCCTCTGGCCATATAAGACATGCCTGCTTCTCCTTCGTCTTCCACCATGATTATAAGTTTGGGTCCTCCCCAGCCATGCTTTCTGTACAGCCCATTGAACTGTGAGTCAATTAAACCTCTTTTCTTTGTAAATTACCCAGTCTCAGTAGTTCTTTATAGCAGTGCGAGAATGGACTAATACAATCATATGCTTTTAAAATAACAAAAAGAGTATAATTGGATTGTTTGTAACACAAAGGATAAATGCTTGAGAGGATGAATAATCCATTTACCCTGATGTGGTTATTACATATTGCATGCCTGTATCAAAATATCTCATGTAACGAGTAGTCCTGTTAAAGATCAGCCGTCAAAACCATAGTATGGAGAATGTTGTTCAGTTGCATTTGCGTAACTAATATTAGCATATAAAGATTGACCAATTTATTTCTTCCCAAATAACATCTCAAAATACATGATTTCAGGGTGAATGGACCACTGAAATAATGCATTCCTATGACTATTCAGTGGTTAGACCAGCCATACTGGCAATTAAAGTGGTCAAATCATTAACGTAATCTTTGCAACCACAGATGCATGAGTAAGTCAATGTCTTTCAACAGTTAAAACCCTCTACAACACTTTGTCATAGCAAAGCCACCTAAACTCTGTGTAGTGCTTCACATCCAGTTTATTCAGCAATATCACCTTGACGAAAGTTACAGAAGCATAGTGAGCTCATGGAGTTCATTGCTAAGTTCATAGTATTGTCCAGTTACAACTTTAAAACAAAAAATATTTTTAAAAACTAGTTCATAATGTGCTACATAAGCTAAAATTCTACATTGTTACAAAATGTTACCACTGTATGGGTTAGTTTCTTAGTAAATCACTTTAACACCAACAGTAGCATCAATACTATATCTTGCTAATTTGACCAGTGTACAGTAAACTATTCAGTTAACCCTGTCTCATTATGCAAAATAAATCATTTCATGATATTATGTAACCAGAAGTGTTATATCCAACAGTTCCTGGCTTAAATCAAAGTTGACATCAACACCAAAAACAAATATGACTAGGCAGTACTAAAATGGCAGATAGGTAGGTAGACAGATAGATAGGTAGATAGGTAGGTAGATAGATAGATATAAATCTATGCTTTCAGCAGATGCCACAAATAATTTTTCCATGTAAATTAAATATTAAAATCTTAGCACTAACTTGCCAAGCAACAGTATTTCCAGCTAGAACTTTATTTGTAAAGCTTGTTTCCCCTCAGAACACATAATTTCTGCTGTACTCAATAGATTTTAATAAACCTACCATCTGTAAAAAAAAATATATATATATATCTTGTAACATGTAAATATATACATCTATTATAGACTTAAAAAAATTAAAATTTTCAAAAAAATTTTTTAAATAAGAGAGCAAAAAAGAACAGTAGTTCTTTCCCTTATTGCAATGGCTCATATTGGCATGAGGGAGCCAGCAGTTGGGGTAATGGAGTGGTTGCTGGCCAAAAATTAGCACATACGTAAGTCCCCACTGGAAGAGAGGGATTTTGATTCTATTTCCATCTGCTTGACTTCAGGCCTGCTGGCTCTGCCGTGTTATATCTCACACATTCTGAGGTAGACATTCCCTAGATGATCACGGGTATGAGGTGGGGGTGGAGCTGGGGGAGGGACACTGCCAAGGACACCTGCTACAGAAAGCTGCTCTCTACTTTGCAGATTGATGACAAACAGCTTCAGGGCTATTTGTCTGAGCTTCGCCCAGTGACGATTGTGTTTGTGAACCTGATGTTTAAAGACCAAGACAAAGCAGAAGAGATAGGCCCAGCCATCCAGGATGCCTATGTGCACATCACGTCTGTCTTGAAGGTCTTCCGAGGCCAAATCAATAAAGTCTTCATGTTTGACAAGGTAAGTGTGAGCTATGGGATGGGAACCTACCAATGGTTTCAGGGTAGCATTCATGGACAAGTACATTGGTGAGCCGGAGAGAACAGATTCTAGAAATTTAACCTAGAGGCCAGGCGCAGTGGCTCATGCCTGTAATCCCAGCACTTTTGAAGGCCTGAGGCAGGCAGATCCCTTGAGGTCAGGAGTTCAAGACCAGCCTGGCCAACATGGTGGAACCCCATTTCTACTAAAAATAAAACAACATTAGCCAGGTGTGGTGGCATGCACCTATAATCTCAGCTACCTAGGAAGCTGAGGCAGGAGAATGGGTTGAGCCCAGGAGGCAGAGGTTTCGGTGAGCCAAGATCACACCACTGCACTCCAGCCTGGGCGATAAAGTGAGATTCGGTCTCAAAAAAAAAAAGGAAATTTAACCTAGAAATCCAGTCTGTATTTATAATTATAATAACTTCTGTGGTGGATATAGCACTTATTATGTGCCAGGCACTGTTCTCAGCACCCGACCTGTATTGGCTCATGACCACTCTGAGCAGTAGGTGCCCCTGTCATTATCCTCATTATATAGATAAGGATGCTGAGACAGAGATGAGGATACCAGGACAAGGCGAGATTACGTTTTCCTCATGATCATCCAGCTAGTAAGGGGGAGGCTGAGATTCAAACCCAGGCAGTCTGCGGTCCCTGTCTGAGCTCACTATGCGGGACTACCTCTCACTACACGTAAGTCCCCAGCCCAGCACATGGTGTATTACCCAGGGGTTTCCGGTCAGGAGTCTAGTAATCTTCACACCCCAGAAGCTTGTTTCCAAGAATGCCTACCTGCCATGTCAGCACCTCCAGTTCCCCTTTTATTTCCATCCATAGAAGGGAGGGGATTGCCTCCGGCTCCCAGGTGTTTTCACTCTGTTCTTAATCAATTTAGAGAAAAGCGGACGTGATGAACAAATGACCACAGATGCATATGTGAGAACTGATTTCCCATCTCAATTGTTTTTGTGTATTAAAAGCAGAGCACTTAATTACTGCCCCACATCCACTTATTTATTCATTCAACAAGCATTTATTGAGCGTTTCTTAGAAGACAGAAAGCTAGGGCTGGGCAGCAGAGATGAGTAACATACACATTGCTACACAAGCAGGCAGGAAGCACTCATTCCACATGAGATAAACTAACTCTGTGTTATGGGAGTTCTGGGAAAGGGACTACTTGCAGCATGGTGCCTCCAGTATCTTCTACAATATTGACTCATGAATATCATAAGAAAAGAGTGAATAATCTAAGAGAACAGTCTTTCGTGTCTTACAGACATGGCTCCAAAGATTCCTAGCTGTTAGACTTAGCGAGTCATTGAACTTCTCTGAGCCTTGGTTTATTCCTCTTTGAATGGGGATAGTATTTGCCTCAAATGACTGTGGAAAGTTTTAAATAATGTAGTACGTGAGAGGCACTTTGGTGTAATGCCTGTCTTAGAGTCAGCACTCAATAAATGAGAGCTGCCAATACATTACTAGGTGGAATCAAAAGCTCTTGTCAAGCCACTACATAAATTTTCAGGCAAAAGGGCTCTTTGCTTCCCCCAAAGGGGTTTCCCCCTTCATGTGAAGCCAGATCCCAGTCCCTTTTAAATCTAACAATTGATGAAATTCTTTTGGAGAGGGTTAAAGAAATGGAGGTATTTTAGTGTTTTTTGCATTTTATCAGGATGTAACATGTCAAAAAGTCAAAATTTTAATCCATTGCCCTTTATTCACAATACCCTTTTCTTACAGACAACAGCACCTGACTGAGGTCATTTTTTAAGTGACTAATACTACAAATGCCAAGCTTTAGAGTTGAATCATTGCTTGGAACAGTTAGCTTTATGATAAGAAAACCTACTCACAGCCTAAGCCTTTATCCCTAAGAATGATAACAGTATCTGAAAAGTACTTTTTGGTTTACGACTTTTTGAACATATATAACGCATTAATTCTTTTAGCAGCCAAAAACATCTCAGCAGCTCTACAGTATATTCGTTTTCAGATTGATAAACTCAGGTTCCTAGATTATAATTGACTTCTCTAAGTTTCCACAGTTCAGAAGCAGCTTGAGAACAGAGACTTTCTGATTCCAGAGCTGGTGCCTTTTCCACTGCTCTGTGCTGCTGCTTCATAGACTTAAACCGAGCACCTTGCCACGTGAGACCTTGGCCACAGGAGAGAGTAGGCCGGAGCATGCACACAGATAGCTCAGCCCTATTCACTGTCTCTGGAGCAAAAAGAAGCCCTTCTCAAGGGCTCAAGCCCTCCTGTCAATGGTGCAGTAGAAGTGATTGAAGTGTCTAAAAATAAAATACTGTGAGAAAAATCATGATGAAATCTGATTCAGAAACTGAAAATTGCCTCTGGCTCTCTGTTGAGCCTTCTTGCCAGTCCAGTTTAAAGCACACTGTCCACAACTGTGGTTTGCTGTCTCTCTCCCTCACAGGGCTGCTCCTTCCTCTGTGTCTTTGGCTTCCCTGGGGAAAAGATACCTGAAGAAGTCATTCATGCTCTGGAATGCGCTATGGATATATTTCACTTCTGCTCTCAAGTCCAGAAAATCCAGTGAGTATTGACCCTGGCCCACCCAGTAGTCCCTGACCCTTTTGAAGCATAAGTAGGGAGGGCATGCAGGGAACAGGAAAGAAAGAACAATTAATTAAGAATTTAGTCCTGTGTCTCAAACTGTTGTTCCTCCTTCACATCTCCAGGCCACGTACAAATGCCATAAACTAAGTAAAACGGGTAGAGAAAATTATTTCCCACCCTTTGCCAACCCATGCATTATTTCCCACCCTTCCCACTTTCTCTGCACTCATTATCTTTATCTCTTTCCCCACAAATCTTGTCTCCCCTGCACCAGAACTGTATCCATCGGCGTTGCCAGTGGGACTGTCTTCTGTGGGATCGTTGGACACACTTTGAGACACGAGTACACAGGTGTGCTGAGTCAGCTCATCTCCACTTTTAGCAAACACAGCACCTTGCCACTGGGCTTTGTGGAACGAAGCACAAAAATGAGTGAGACATGAGCCCTGCCTTCAGAAAGTTTAGAGTCTTCCACATGGATCCAAGCCCTGGAGCTCTCAGTGGTTGCAGAGCGTGCATTTCCGGGGCTATGCATGAGTATGAGAAATACTTAGTCATGGGAGGATAGCAGTGGGAGGCTACATGTTGTTGGAATGAGGGGTTCTTATAATAATTTCCTGTTAACATTAAATAGTTACTTCTCTTAATTCCTGGAATAGGTTAGAACTCCTTAAAAATTATGAATATTGAGCCGGGCGCGGTGGCTCAAGCCTGTAATCCCAGCACTTTGGGAGGCCGAGGCGGGTGGATCACGAGGTCAAGAGATCGAGACCATCCTGGTCAGCAAGGTGAAACCTCGTCTCTACTAAAAATACAAAAATTAGCTGGGCATGATGGTGCATGCCTGTAGTCCCAGCTACTCGGGAGGCTGAGGCCGGAGAATCGCTTGAACCCAGGAG
>NW_016107399.1:4200114-4214943 GCF_001604975.1 Cebus imitator | reverse complement strand
ATTGCAAAAAAAAAAAAAAAAAAAAAATTATGAATATTGATATTACTCAAAAATAATGATACTCTGAAAAGAGAGTAGTAATAAATATTATCTCCAGATTTCACTTCTCTATTACTTCCCTCTTCAATCCTATCGGTGTTTATGATTTTCAGCAATAATGCATCTAAAATACTGAATATATGTAAAATACCAAAATAGTTATGTCTGAAATGATACAATGTCTGAGATTTTCTTCAAAAGTACACAGGGTGGGGAGTGTATGAGGGTAAGGATGGAGAAGGATTGGCCATGGGTTAACGGCTTGTTGGGATGGGGTGATGGGTATATGAAAGTTCATTATATTTTATTTTATAGTCAAATTTCTCCACAATAAATAGTTTTAAAAAAGAGTATCTTGTTCAGAAATATTCAAGCTTATGGTAAAGTGACACATTTGCTACCTCATTTGTAGTAATATAATTGAGGGCTTACAAGCAGGCAGCTGCTGTTGAAAGTGATAAACATGTATTAACTCATTGATCTTCATAAACTACCCTCGATGATAGATACTATTATCATCCCTATTTTATGGGTTAGAGAACGAAGGCATGGCAATTATTTAAAGTAATTGTCCCAAGTAATTTGCACACAGTAGTTAGAGGTCATGCTGGTGTTCAGCCCTGCCTGGTCTGCCTTCAGAGCTTTGCTTCAAACCTCCATGCACACCTCTTCTAGGGCCATTCACTAAATCGAGAAATCGACAAATGAAGGTTCATTCACAGGAGCATACAGACACAATTTTTTGTCTCACATGGGATCAGAACCCCAGGCCCCAGCTTGTGCTTGTCCACCTTGTAGCAGAAGACCAGCTTATACCTTCTCTGAGAGCCTTCAGTGCTGTGGTCACCCCACTTACAGAGCCCACTCCATGCTCAAGGCCCTTCCATTCCTGAGCAGATCATTCTCTTGGCCTCACTCTTAATGGCTACCTCCCTGTATATTTTGTTAATGGCCATTGGCTAAATATGGGTCTTGAGGCTAGACTTATGTGTCATTCATGAGAGGCAAAGGGAGTAAAGGGTAAAAATGCTATTTGGAGACAGTATGTTTCAGATTACATTCAGTTCAATGGCGGTTATTTCCCTGATCTTTCGCTTTCTCTTTCTTGTTATAGTCATTGGTCAAAAAGTCAACTTAGCTGCCAGGATGATGATGTACTTCCCAGGAATTGTGACCTGTGACTCTGTCACCTACAATGGCAGCAACCTACCAGCCTACTTTTTTAAAGAGCTTCCAAAGAAAGTTATGAAAGGTGTTGGAGATTCTGGACCATACTATCAGTGCTTGGGCCTTAATCAACAAACGTGAGTGTGGGGCATTAATTTTGGAAGTATATTTTAGTAAAGAAGAGGGAGAATTATGATAGCAAAGCATCAACGATTTAAGATTTGGAGCCAAGCAAGAAGTTGAAATCTATGTTTTCCCCAGACCAAGGCCCAGACTTCAAAATCCTTCATCTTTTCTCCATCCAACTGACACTATGGCATGGTGGAAGATCCCATTCTCTCTTCAGATCTGAGAATCTCAGGGTGACTCTTCAAATGTTGTACAAACCAAAGAATCCTCCCATTTGAGTATCTATTTACACCCAATGGACCCAATCATCAACCATTAAATATTTACTAATGATGCCAACCATATGCCCAGGCATTGTTGGGGTTAGAAGAGTATAAGATATTATATCTCCTCTAAGTCTTTAGTGAAATACGTTCCCCAAAAGCTCAGCATAGATTTGTGGGTGTCACTTTGAAGCTTAAAATCCTTCAGTGGCTTCTCATTTTCATGGTGATGATCAAATTCTTTGCAGTGATATACAAGGTACCACCTGCCTTTCCAACCTCATCTCCTCCTGTGCCCCATCCTCTGGGATGTTTAAGTAGATTGTCCTCATCAGCACCTACCCATCCCTGGTCTACTGGGAAAATCACAGTCAATTTTTGAAGCCCAGCTCAAGGGTTTCATAGACATTCTTTTATGAATTCCCCATCCCAACTAGACAGTTAAGCTCTTTCCTCCTTTGTCATCCTTCTTCATCTTCCTTTTTGCCTCTGACAGCGTATGCCTCTAGTAGAGCACTCCTCACCCTATATCACAATTATTCACTTGATATACTTTTCACTTGTTACACTGTGAACTCTGAAGATACTAATTATTTCTTTATTCTAATATCCCCAGTGGTTGGTACACAGTAGGTCCTCAATAATGATGAACAAATAAATAGCACGGAAAGCAGAAAGTTGTTATTCTTTATATTAGCAAGCTAGAATCGAGGTCTTCAAGGCTCAGATAACAGAATCAGGGCTGCAGATGGGTCAAGGTGTCTTTATTATTCACTTCAGTATTCCTGAGGCTTAGCACTGTGCTTGGCATACATAGGCCATCAATAAAGTGCAGGTTGAATAAATGAATAATATTTTTAGTATTTATTAAACATCAGTTACTTTATCTCAAAATGTATAATTTAGTCATTTTTTTTTTAGACAGACTCTTGCTCTGTCACCAGCTGGAGTGCAGTGGTGTGTTCTTGGCTCACTGCAACCTCTGCCTCCTGGGTTCAAGGGATTCTCCTGCCTCAACCTGCTGAGTAGCTGGGACTACAGGCACGCACCACCACACCCAGCTAATTTTTGTATTTTTGGTAGAGGTGGGGTTTCACCATGTTGGCCAGGAGATGGTCTGGATCTCCTGACCTTGTGATCTGCCCGCCTCGGCCTCCCAAAGTGCTAGGGATATAGGCATGAGCCACAGCGCCCAGCCAATTTATTCTTAATATTGACCATATGAGATATAAACTATTAAAAGTTCCATTTTATAAATTTGAAAACTGAGGCTCAGAGATGTTAAAGGACTTGTCTACGGCCATTACTGAGCAATGGAGCCAAGATTCAGTCACAATAATGTGGCCTTACAGGCAATCACAAAGCCTCTGTGGTGTGTAAAAATAAACACTTATTTTTCTCACAAATGTGGGGTTCAATTGTTCTCAGCTGGATTTGGTTGATCTTGTCTTGCCTTATTCACATGCCTGGGGTTCAACAGCCTGTTGGCCAACCTAGGATGGCCTCAGTTTGGGTAACTGGGGCAATTTGGCTCTATGTGTCTCATCTTCCACCCGGCATGTTTGTCCTGGCAATATTGAAGGAGCAAGAGAACAGGTCCAATGCTAAAGCATTTTTCAAGCCTCTTCCTATGTCTATGTTTGCAGATATTCCATTGACAAAAGCATCCACAAGACTGAGTCCAGAATGAGAGGACTCTGCCAAGTTACATAGCAAGGGGCATAGATACAGGCACTGGGGCCATTAATGCAATCGGTTTACTATGCAAACCCAGGACTACATGATCCCAAAGCCTGCACTCTTCAAGATTTTTTTTTGGTAACATCTCTGTAGATAAAAGAGTGTAGAAATACACATACAGATATGAATAGGGCCTAGTTCCTGCCCTGAAAATCCACAATCAAGTAGGGAAGACCAACATACAAAAAGTTAGCTGTACATTACATGGGAACCTTTGATATATGCTATAAAAGAGGCATGACAAAGTAGTATTGTGGTTCAAAGAAGGGCATAATGCATTTTGACTAAAGCGCTTCTTCGAGAGATAGTACTATGGAGTGAGCAAACATCTGCAGCCTGGCCTACGTTTGGATACTGTCAGTATCCTGTGTTACCACCTGCTATGGGAACTTGGCAGTTAAACTCCTTGTACCTGAATTTCCTCACTGGTAAAATGAACTTAATAATAGTACTTCTTTGTTGGTTTGAGATGGAGCTTTGCTCTTGTTTCCCATGCTAGAGTGCAATGGTGTGATCTCGGCTCACTGCAACCTCCGCCTCCTGGGTGCAAGTGATTCTCCTGCCTCAGCCTCCAGAGTAGCTGGGATTACAGGTGAATACCATCACACCAGCTAATTTTTGTATTTTTAGTAGAAATGGGGTTTCACCATGTTGGTCAGGCTAGTGTCGAATTCCCGACCGCAGATGATACACCCGCCTCAACCTCCCAAAATGCTGGGATTATAAGCATGAGGCCTTGTGCCCAGCCAGTAGTACTTTTTAACAGTGTTTTTGTCAGGATTTAAAAAATGATGCATACAAAAAGCACTTTGCGCCAGACACATAGCATGTGCTCAAAAAAGGTACCTTATTATTGTTTGAGCAATTGGTGGAATCTTTGCAGGATGTATGATTCTGCCCCACATTAAAGTCTACTAGGTCATATATCAGGTGTCTGATCTCCCCAGAAAGGGGTTTCCTCTACCACTGCAGAATCAACAAGCATTTACTGAACAATATGCCAGGTACTATGGTAAAGAGATGCTATCTGAGTTCTTTGGAATTCAAGTAAGACTTTCTCCTCCTTTCTCCTTCTTTTGGTGTTTGCAACTCTTGAGTCAGGGGATAGACTCTTGTTAGTGGTTGAGAAGGAAACTTTCTGGGAACTAAGAACTAGTCACTCTTACTCTAATATTTCCCTGTTTTGAATCTAACATCTATTCATTTTTCTTCTCTTCAGCATGGTTGGTGTGTCGTACGTCATCTGCGACAGAAATGAGGGCTGCCCTTTGCTGGGTAGGTAGTAGGCCTTGATTTTAAACTTCTTTATTGAACTATAACAAAACATGCAGAAAAGTACATCAATGATAAGTGTGTGCTTAATGAATTATCACAAAATGAAAATATAATCATCATCCAGGGTAGGAAATAGAAAAATAGCAATACACCAGGATTGCTCTTTCCTACTTCCTTTCCCCAAGACTTCTAACATCCTTGATTACTTATGCCTGTTTAAAAAATTGATACAGATGGAATCATACATTGTATAATTATATATGCCTTATATCTACTTTCTCTTACTCAATGGTATGTTGTATAATTCATCCATATTGTTGGGTGTAGCTATAATTCATTCTCTGTAATTACTATGTAGTATTCCACGTTTATACATATACAACAATTTGCCCATTCTGTTGCTGTACAATATTTGGGTTATTTTTAGCTTTTGGTTCTTATGAATAATAAGAATTCTTCATCAGCATTCTTACACTAGTCTTTTGGTGAACACATGTATGCATTTCTGTTGAGTACAATGTAGGAGTGAAATTGTTGGGACAAAGGGTGCAATTTTGGTAGATGATGACAAATGGTTTTCCAAAGTGGTTGTATTTATGTATATGCTGACCAAGAATGTTAAGAGAGTTCCACTTGTTCTTCATCTTTGTCAATAGCTTAGTTTTATCAGTCTTAATCCTTTCAATAATTCTGTTGGGTATATAATGGTATCTTATTGTGGTTTCCATTTATATTTCCCTAATGTGATTGAGCTCCTTTTTCATAAGTTTATTGGCCATTTGGATTTATTTATTTATTTATTTTGAGGCAGAGTCTCGCCCAGGCTGGAGTGCAGTGGCGTGATCTCATCTCACTGAAACCTCCACCTCCTGGGTTCAAGCGATTCTCGTGCCTCAGCCTCCTGAGTAGCTGGGATTACAGGCACCCACCACCATGCCCAGCTAATTTTTGTATTTTTAGTGGAGATAGGGTTTCACCATGTTGGCATGTCTTGAATTCCTGACTTCAAGTGATCTGCCCTCCCTGGCCTCCCAAAGTGTTGGGATTACAGGCATGAGCCACTGCCCCAGCCCAAACCTTTTTTTTTAAAGTATCTGTACAATTTTTCACCAATTTTTCAACTGGGTTGTATTTTGATTATCTTTTGGAATTATTCACACATCCTAGAAATGGGTCTTTTGACATTTGTTTGTACTGTGTATCACTTTTCCAACTCTGTGCTTGCCTTTTTACTCTCTCAGTTACGCATTTAATAAACAGAGCTCTTAATTTTAATGTAATCAAATTTACCTGTCTTTTATAGTTAGTGCTTCTGTCTACTATCTGAGATATCTTCCTCACCCAAAAGTCATGAAGATATTTTTCTACCATTTTTTTCAGAAATGTTGTTTTTACCTTTTATATTTAAGTCTACAATCAATTTGGAAGTGATATTTTTGTGATTCCTGGTGATAGGGATCTTACTGTAAAAGAGATAGCTTGAGATTAGACAGGGAAGTTGACCTAAAATGAGGTAGGGATATACCTATGAGAGAAGAGACCCAACGAAGATTGGCCTGTGGATTCCAAAGGGACCCACTTCTAGCAGCACGTGTAATTTCCTTCTGTCAGACACGAACATCCTTGAAAGTCTTATCATAAGTTAAATCTTGGTCCGCACTGTGATAGGGCAATTAAGAGGAGGCTCTGTCTCACACTTTAGAAAAATATCAGGCCACAGTCTTGGTGTCAGCAGAGCCTAAAGGAGGGCAACAGTTCCAGACTGCAAAAAATGCTTGGGCCAGCAGAAATGCCCAATTTTCACTTCAGGTCCTTTTCAGAATCTTCAAACCAATCACTTCATTTAAGTCCAGATCCCCAAACTCCTGAAGCTACAAAGGAGAAGGAATACCCACTCTCACCCTCCTTTGAGGCCTTACTTTTCATCCTGGGATATGCTTATTTTAATAATTGACAGCAATGGAATCCTAACCTTCTTTCTACAAGATTGCAGACCCAATACGACAGTCACATCAGAATACGTTATGTGTATATTTCTTTTTTTTTTTTTTTTTTTTTTTTTTTTTTTTNTTTTTGAGACAGAGTCTTGCTCTGTCCCCCAGGCTGGAGTGCAGTGGTGCAATCTTGGCTTACTGCAACCTCCACCTCCCAGGTTCAAGCTATTCTTTTGCCTCAGCCTCCCAAGTAGCTGGGACTACAGATGTGTGTCACCACACCCAGCTAATTTTTGTATTCTTAGTAGAGGTAGGGTTTCACCATGTTGGTCAGGCTGGTCTTGAACTCCTGACCTCAGGTGATCCAGCCAACTCGGCCTCCCAAAGTGTTGGGATTACAGATTTGAGCCACTGAGCCCAGCCTATGCATCTATTTCTCAGTCTGATCCAATTGCCTTTTTGCCCTGATTCCACCAGTATGACATAAAGAACAGGCCCACATACCTTTCCTTGAAGTTATAACCAAACACAGATTGTCAGAGGCTAGCAGCGTGGGAAATGCCCTTCTTTCACAACAGCTGCTATAAATGAAATTGCAACAACATGGTTGACAACAAAACTATAATAAACAAATTGTGTTATATTATGCTCCTTATGTTCCTTAGAAAAAAGTTCTATTTTAATAATTAGGCCCACAAACTGGGTGTAATTTAATAGAATATAATTATATTCATTTGTAATCTAATGAACAGAGAAAAGAATTTTATGTTAATAATGTATTTAAATAGTCATTAAAAATAGTAACACAACAAACTATACATCTATAAATTCTAAGGATATTTTGATAGCATCCCTGAAGTGGCTTCTGTCAAACAAAAAATAAATCTAGGATGCTCCCCGGAGAGAATGGAGCTGCTTCTGAAAAGTTGAATAAAGTGGAAAAAGCATGCTAGGAAGTAAACAATGTAGGCAAGGTAGGTAGGGATGATCAAGGAATGAAAAATTCGCTAAACCAAAACACTCATTCATGATCTGCCTAAATAGAAGTAAGGGTCAGTTCAACAGTAAAAAGTCTTACTGGTAAGAAAGAAAGTATGGTAATACAAACAATGTTTAAGAAAGTAAGATAAAAGTTAAAAAAGAAAAAAAAAGTACAAACCTATTTCACTGGCTTCTCTAGCCCGGGTAACACTTAGTGGCCCTCCTCACCCAATCTAGTTTTAATTTATTACTCAGTCACTTCAACTCTGTTCTTACAAAACACCCTAGATCCTGTCAGCCCCTTCACTCTGTCACATCCACCCACCAAGGCTTACCCTAGTTGAGAGTGAGCTTAGGAAATCCAATGGATCTACAATCAAAGCCATTAGGCCTTGGGCACCTGACTTCATTACTCCAAGCCCTTTTCCTCACTGGTAAAGTAAGAATTACATCACTTACCTGACATATACATAGATGGAGTGCTTGGACATAATCTACACTAATAATCTCCTATCTACTGTTATTCTCCAATAAACTTCACTACTTGCCATTCCTAAATTAATTAATTAATTGTGGCTTTTTAGGGTAAAAAAATGCATACAACAGTCCCCGATATTGACACTTTGCTTAGATAGAAACAAGGCGCATGCATTTCAAGTTAAAGAGACAACCTTATTTTAGAATCCAGCTAAAGGTAATTCATAAGGTCCTACCTGTAGGTATAGGACTATGCAGCCTTTTAAGCCTCATCTTATGAGTTCCTATGTGAGCTTCAGGCCAAAGAAAAAACATCTCACAAAATTGAAGTTCAAATGCATTTTCAGAAAGGGAATATTTCACTCAAAAGAAGCAATACAATCTGCTAAGTAGTTCTCACTAAGCCATACTCAGAAATTTATATTACCAAGCAAAGCACTTAGCTTCTTTTTATTAAACACTACACTTGTATTAATGGTCCTTCAACAAAGACGTTAGATAATACCTGGATATTATCAGAGCAAAGAAGGAATAGTTGGCTCTAAATGAGTCTCCAACTTTGTTGACAAAAATTGCTCACTGCTTAGAAATTACAATTCTTCCAGCTCCTTCCTGTCCACCCAGATTTCAAAGACTGTGAGCTGTTTCAGATTTTAGCCTGGGCATCCTGTTACAGTATTTAAAAACACACAAGAAAAACAAGGGTTGTAACCCAAAGTGATTTTTTTTCTTTTTCTTTTCCAAGTTTTCCATATTTTCTACAGTAAGCATATATTAGTTTTATAATCAGAAAAAATCTATAATTTATTTTCATTAAGAATTTAAGTTGCTTTTATGATAGAAATAATCTATACATGATTTCTGAAAGCAAATTGAATTTTATTCCTGGCAAGGCTTTTTGCAGCCCTGAATTAGTGTAATTTTCATTTATAGAGGGCAAGTTTTCTTTACTACAGAATCAGAAGTAAAATTATTTTATCCATAATTGTTTAATGTAGAAAACCTAACTTTGATAAATTTATTTCCTAATGTAATAGTCTACAGATTACTTCTAGTGTGTTATTTTAAAAAACAAGCTTTAGAGTTAGATAGCCTTGGCTTACTTCCTGGTTGTGTAATCTAAGCAAATCTGAGTTTTCTACACTATAATTAAACGTTATAATGAGCATTATAAGAATACTTTCCCTCACAGCCTCTAATCAAATAACACTGCAAAACCACATGGTTAGCTAAAAAGCTCCCGGGAAGATTTAAAACATTTTGAAAGTTCATAGGGCTTCAAGAAAGTCTGAACAATGCCATGGAAATTTCAAGGATTTTTTTTTTTTTTTTTTTTTTAAGACAGAGTTTCGCTCTTGTTGCCCAGGCTGGAGTGCAATGGTGTGATCCCGGCTCACTGCAACCTCTGCCTCCTGGGTTCACGCAATTTTCCAGCCTCAGCCTCCCAAGTAGCTGGGACTACAGGCACCCGCCACCACGTCATTTTTTGTGTGTGTTTTTAGTAGAGACAGGGTTTCACCATGTTGGTCAGGCTGGTCTCAAACTTCTGACCGCAGATGATCCACCCACCTCAGCCTCCCAAAGTGCTGGGATTACAGGCAGGAGCCACCGTGCCCTGCCCAAGGATATTTTTAGAAGTGTTTCTATGTGTTTTTTAAAATATCTCTAGACTATTTTATGTTGATGAGTTTGCTCTTTTTTAACACTAAAAATTACAGGACGTGATAAAGAGATCAAATACTTCATTGATACTATGAATGAATTTTTGAAGTCTAACAGCAGCCGAGTCTTAATATATGAGGCATTAATGGGATACGGAAAAAGCAAGATACTTATGGAAATTGGGTTCCTGGCCCATGGTGAGAACCACAGGTAAGTGTCTTGGAATAATCATTCTGTGTGAGCTCAGAATCCCGATTTATTTGGATGTTCCTTTCCTTCCTATAATTTGCCTTATGTAAATTATCCATAATCTACAATTATTGGGTGCCATGACCCTTGTGCTAACTAGGTAACTAACAATAAACATATAGAACTAAGAAAAAGAGAAACTAGGTTGGCCCATGGATATCCTGATTTAATGCCAGGTAGGGCTTGGTTAGTCAAAGGTTTTTAAGTAATCCCAATAGTCAGACAGATACAGAAACACTGGCATAGATGTTGAGATCAAGGCTAGATTTGGTCTGCAGAACAAATACATAAGTTTAGCTAGCTAGCTGACAGGGAATCACTAGTTCAAACTATTTAGTCCTGAGACTTGGGGAAAGAGAATGACAGGTCTTTGGATTTTTCCCTGGAAGATAGAGCTAATATACTTGACTCATGTTTATTTATTTTCATATAAGGAATATTATGAGGGCTATCTTTGGGATAATCTGTTCTACTTCCTCATGGAAATAGATAATACAGTATTAAATAACAGTAGTGATGACCAGGACAATAAGGATGATGTCTCAAATCTTTTCCCCATCTAACCTAAACAGTATAAGGGGAAAATGCTTGTTAATCTATATTATTTTTAGTTGTATCTCTATATCTCTATCCCATATTAAAGTCAGGCCTGAGAAAGGCCAGTTTTAAAACATCTTTACCATAGCTGAGGGGATAATTTGCAACAGTCAGAAAGCATTTATTTATGTATCCAATCATTTATTGAATTCCTACTATGTTCAGAAACTACTAAGTGCTGTATTCATTAGCCAGGGCTGCTGTAAAAAAGTACTACAAATGGGTGGCTTACAATAGAAATTTGTCTCATAGTTCTCAGAGGTAGGAGTCTGAGACCAAGGCATTTTTTTTTCTTCTCTGGACCATGAGGAAGAATCTGTTTCATGCCCGTCTGCTAGCTTCTGGTGGTTGCTGGCAATCTTTGATGTTCCAAAGATGGCTTGTAGAAGCATCACCCTGATCTCTGCCTTCATTTCACATGGCATTCTCCCTGTGTGTCATTTGTGTCCAAACTTCTCCTTTTTCTAAGGGCATCAGTCATATTGGATTAGAGGTCCACCCACTCCAGCATGGTTTCACCTTAACTAATTATATCTGCAACTAACCTGTTTTCAAATAAAGTCACACTTTGAGGTCCTAGAGGCTAAGAATGTAACATATGAATTTTGTGGGGACATGTGTCAACCCATAACAAGTGCCAAAGCCCTGAATATGAATAAAGTCGATCTCTGCTCTTAAGGAGCTCTCACAGAAGAGGAGGAGAGATAATGTGTTAGTCCATTTTCACACTGCTAAAAAGAACTACCTGAGACTGGGTAATTTATAAAGAAAAGAGGTTTAATTGACTCACAGTTCCACATGGCTGGGGAGGCATCAGGAAAATTGCAATGATGACAGAAGGCAAAGGAGAAGCAAGGGGTGTCTTACGTGGCGGCATGAGAGAGCGAGCAAAGGAGGAAGTGCCGAACTTTTAAACCATCAGATCTCATGAGAACTCCCTCAATATCATGAGAACAGCATGGGGGAACTGCCCTCCTGATCCAATCACCCCAATAACCTCCCAGCAGGTCTCTCCCCTAACAGTTGGGAATTACAATTTGAGATGAGATTTGGGTGAGGACACAGAGCCAAACCATATCAGATAACAACAGAAGTAGAATGTAGTGAGGGCAATGATAGAGACATGCCATAGAGAATTGTGGAAGTTCAGAGAAGAAAGGGTATGTAGCCAACCATGGGGAATCAATGACAGTTTTCAGGAGGCTACACCTGAGCTGAAACTTACAGATGAACATCAGCTGAGGGGCAGTAAGAAGTGATGGCACTCTGGGCTGAGGAGACAGTGTAAGCAAAGGCATGGAGAGGTGAAACAGCTCTGAGCGTGCAGGGAACTCTCACTGTGTGTTGTTGGTGAAGGGTAAATTGCTAGGCAGAGAGTGGCAAGAAAGGACAGAATGAGGCTTTGGAAAGTCTTATGTGTCAGATAAAGGAGGCCTGGGTTCATGTCTTTAGGCAATGGGAACTCCCAGTCTGAGGGTCATGATCCTGGATGGGGGTAGTGGCTTGCTATTGTGGTAGTACAGGGTGGCAGTAGGACTAGAAAGGAGAGAATTAGCTAGGTTAAATTAATCAGGGCTTAGGAACAGGAGAATGAGGGAGTATTTCAGAAGCAGCAATAAAGAACCATTGCCAGATAGCTTGGAAAATCTCCATCATTACAGCTGAATATGAGAAGACAGAGCTTTCCTTCAATCTTTATTATTTTCAAAAATATATATTTAAAAACTCTCTTCTGATTCTTGATTTTCTCACAAACAGAATTATTGCCATTGAATTGACTAAGATCAGCTTCCATCAGAATTTGCATACCATCCAGATGCTCATAGCCAGTGTCCTAGGCCTGGACACTTGTAAACATTATAAAGAACGGCAGACCAACCTTCGAAATAATGTCATGACACTGTTGGATGAAAAGTTCTACTGTCTTCTTAATGACGTTTTCCTTGTTCAGGTAACTAGCTAGTATTATACTTCTGCACAAATAGCCGTGGGCAGGCACAGCAACTCCTCCCTGGTGCTTTGTGACTTAGCATCTCTTTGGTCTATATATCTGGAGTATTCAGATGGTGAGTAAGTGGAATCCTCTTTGGATGTGCATCCACATTCTTGACATATTAGAGGTATCTAGAAATACCATGCTCAAGAAAATCCAAATGGCCATTTGCTGACTCATTTTTTTCTTACCCTTCTATCATAGCTATCCTATACTAGCTACTCTGGGGCACAAAGTCACTCTGTTCCTACAAGTGATGTTAGTGCAGACTGTGCCCTGTTTTTTCCTGAATTATCTAACACAGGGGGGTCCCCAACCCCTGGTACCAGATCATGGCCTGTTAGAAACCAGACCACACAGCAGGAGGTAAGCAGTGGGTGAGCAAGTGAAGCTTCATCTCTATTTATAGCTGCTCCTCACTGCTTGCATTGCCACCTAAGCTTCTCCACTTGTCCATCAGCAACAGCATTAGATTCTTGTAGGAGCATGAACCCTACTGTGAACTACACATGCAAGAGATATAGACTGTGTGCTCCTTATGAGAATCTAATGCCTGATGATCTGTCACTGAATCCCATCACCCCCAGATGGGACCATCCAGTTGCAAGGAAACAAACTCAGGGCTTCCACAGATTCTATCTACATTATGGTGAGTTGTATAATTATTTCGTTATATATTACAATGCAATAATAGAAGTAAAGTGCACAATAAATGTAATGCAACTGAATCATCCCAAAATCATCCCCCTTGCCCCAGTTCATGGAAAAATTATCTTCCACAAAACTGGTCCCTGGTACCAAAAAGGTTAGAACCACTTATCTAACACATGAGGACTTTAAGACACAGACCAGTTAAGTGTTTTGCCCAAAGTTGCACAGCCAATAGTTTCCTTTGCTATTTTCCCATACTCAATATTCTCATAATTCTTTGCATAGTTCCCTATTTCTCGGGAGATTTCCAGGATGAGCACCTTGAAAAAGCAAAAGCAGTTGGAAGTATTGTTTATGAAGATCTTGGAGCAGGTAAGAGCATCTGTGGGCCAAGAAGTTGCGGGAACAAAACTGGGCAAATCACCACAAAGCCAGGTGGTTTGAGGGGTTCAGACCACATTGGCAAGAGGCTTCTGAAGTATGTGAAGGCTTTATCTTAAAGTGCTTCATTGTCCTCCATCCTCCCAAACCTCAAGCTAAAGGTCTGTTTAGAATTTAGATGCCCTGAAAATAGTTATTTAACATTACTCCTAGGAGTCTGACTTCTCTCAGCACTCTTTTTTTTCATCCTTTGCCGAGATGTAATGTACCGAAGTGGTTACATATGCATGCTCTGTAGTCAGACTACTGACTACAGAGGGTTTGAAACCCTAGGCCTATCACTTGCTACCTGAACAACCTTGAGCAGTGACTTACCCTCTCTATGTTTCTGTTTTATCATCTATCAAATGAAAGAAAATAATAGTACATAGCTCACAGGGATGTAAGGTTTAAATGACTAAATTATATGTAGAAACACTTAAAATAGTGCCTCTTTGATGAGAAACACTCAGCCAGTGTTAACTCTCTCTCTCTCTCTCTCTCCCAGTAATCTCAGGACTGTCTACTCTACGTTGATCACCAAATTTATATTTCGGTCTCCACCCCTCTTATAAACACCAGAACCATATCCCCAAGAATCTTCTATATATTCCCCTTGGATGTAGTGACTCATGCTGAGTTGAGCGTCTAATGCCAAATTCATATTTTTACCATAATGCCCTTTCTTCCTTATCCTGATCCTTGATTTCATTAGTAGCAAATTGTGCCATCCTGCATCACTTAAAGTTATCCTTGCCTTCTTTTTCACCCACACTCCCATATTTACTCACTGCCAAGTCCTCCTATTTTTACTTGAGACAGTCTCTGGAATCTCCTTGTCCTCTCTTCCTATTGCCATATTTCAGGCTCTTATCATCTTTTCCTGGACTATTTCCATAGATTTCCAAATAATCTCTGTGCTTCATACCTCTCCACTCCAATTCATCCTTCATATAATTATCAGAGTACATGCAAATCACACCAACCCATACTTTATACTCTCCAAGTAAGTCCCAGTGGTAATAAGATAAAAGCCAAAAGATTTCCTTTTAGCCTAGAGAAATGCCACTCATCCTTCAAGGTCACCTCTTTGGTGAGAACTTCCCCAGATCACTAGGCATGACTAATTCTTTTTCCACCAGGCTTCCATAAGGCTTTGAATACATTTCCAGATATACTTATACACTTGATACTATTATGGTATGTTGTCCTTCATTACTTGTATATCTGTTTGTCTCTCCCTCAGGAAATT
>NW_016107399.1:4166577-4200023 GCF_001604975.1 Cebus imitator | reverse complement strand
CCTCCTGTGTTCAAGTGATTCTCCTGCCTTAGCCTCCCAAGTAGCTGGGACCACAGGCGTGCACCACCACACCTGGCTAGTTTTTGTATTTTTAGTAGAGACGGGGTTTCACCATGTTAGCCAGGCTAGTATCAAATTCCTGACCTCATGATCTGCCCTCCTCAGCCTCCCAAACTCCTGATCTCATGATCTGCCCACCTCAGCTGTGATTACAGGCATGAGCCACCGTGCCCAGCCTGTAAGCTTCTTAAAAACAGAGAGTCTTAACATTTCTGTATCACTATTGATGAGCAATGTGCCTGGTACATAATAAATGATCGAAATAAGCTTGTGGCATTGTATTATATTTGTAATACAGCCTTCTTCTTCTCCGCTTCAGGTCATAGGCAAGAGGACATCAGTAGTTTCTAAATATCAGGCTTTAGACTGTTTGCATCACAAGTATTTACGGGAAGCTCCTTTAAAAATACGGATTTGTGAGTTCTAACTCTGAAGATTAAAAAAATAGGATTTGGATTGGGCCTAGGAATCTATTTAGTTGTTTACTTTTGTTTTAAAACTTTTCAGTTGGTACTGAAGCAGAATCTTGTTTGGAAACCGCTACTAAGGTTGTGCTTTAGGTGCTAACAAGTCTTTGGACCATTAACTATCTGTGTGCCCCTGGCCAAATTACTTAACCTCTCTGTGCCCAAATTTTCTCAGGAAATAGATTCAATAGTACCACTTTATATGGATGTTGTGAGGATTCAATTAGTTAATTATATAAAGAGCATCCTGGAGTGCTTGGAACATAGTAAGTACAATGTAAGTGTTGGGTTTTTTTCCACAATAGAGAGGACCCAATCCTCATTTAAATTGGAAGAAACCAGGCCAATGTTTAATTATTTAATTCATGGTTTTTTTTGTTCCTGCTTTATTCTCTTCAATGTATGAATTATTCATTAGCAAGCCTATCCTAAGATTAAACTTACATTTCTATCTGCCCCATCTTTTTAAAGATACCAGTGAAAATCAAAACAATGCAGTGCTAACCTCCTCACTAACTGTTCTCAGGGTTAGTCAAGGGCTAAGTATTTGGTGACAGAATGGGGCTGTAGGAGTAGACTTACATGTATGTGAACAAGGCAGGTTGTAACACCTTATAACGACTATCAAGCACAAAGAGAAAGAATGGGCTAACCCAATCTCTTCTCAGAGGGAAACAAAAAGCAGGCATTAGCAGTCTGGAGCAGTGAGAACTGGGGAGAGGGTTTTCTCCATTGTGACATAATACACAGTGGTAAGGCAGAGCCTGCTACGCAAGTGGTTGACCCTAAAATGTAGGCTCCATGTTTTGTTTGAGACTGTATTCCCAGTACTTAGAATAGCACCTAACCCTAATAGATGCACAATAAATGCTAAATGAGTGAATAAATACTTCAGACTACTTAGGGAAGGGTAGTCTATATGAGAAAAGGACACGTGATCTGTGTTTTAAGTGTAACACATACCACAGTTCAAACTAGAATAGCATCAGCTGCCCGCAGGGTGAGGACTAGTTTCGTTTAGCACCTAGCCCAGCAGGGGTGGTCAGTAAGCATGTGTTGAATACATATTGGTTGAATAAATGTCAAGCAGATTTCCCCAGGAGAACTTCATTGTTCAATAGATTTAAATGACTCGTAATTAAGAAATCAGTTCTTCTTATATAATGGGCACTTTCAGTTGGCTTTTGCGAGTACCCCTAAAATCCCATCTATCCTACAAATCTGCACTATCTTTACACAAAGTTTTGACCAAGTAAGAGTCCATTCCAGCCAGCTCTGTCCAAATAGCCACAAATTCTAAGTTAATGGAATATAAATTAATGCAAAGTTACCGGAAAGAAAAGACTGAACTTAGCTAGTGCTTTCGCTGCATCATAAGAAAACCACGAAACTCAATGGATACATATACATACCTGTACACATGTAAAAAAAAAAAAACCTGACACCCTATAGTGTTTCTTTTTCTATTTCTCTATCCTGTCCAGATAGTAAAAGAGGAAAGGATTATTTTTATCATTGATGAGGCCCAATATGTGGATCCGACCTCCTGGGCATTTATGGAGAAGCTTATCCGGACTGTTCCTATCTTCATCATTATGTCCCTGTGTCCCTTCGTTGAAATTCCCTGTGCAGCTGCCACTGCCATAATGAAGAACAGGAACACCACCTACATCACCATTGGTCCAATACAGCCTGATGACATCTGCACCAAGGTCTGTCTTTACCTCAATGTAAGCAGCATCTCCAACGAACTGGACTCGTAAGTAACCTCTTTCTATTCTGAACTCGACATGTGCATTCATTCCCTGGGTCCAGGCTTCATCAGATTTCTTAGTGTGTGTCTTGAAGTGTGTATTTCAGTATCTTTTCTGGCCCCACCATTTGTTTTTGTTTTTTTGAGAACAAAGTCTCACTCTGTTGCCGAGGCTGGAGTGTGACGGTTCAATCCTCTTTCTCCTAGGTTCAAGTGTCTCCTGCCTCAGCGTCCCAAGTAGCTGGACTTACAGGCATGTGCCACCATACCCAGCTAATTTTGTATTTTTAGTAGAGATGGGGTTTCTCCTTGTTGGTCAGGCTGGTCTCGAACTCCTGACCTCAGGTGATCTGATGCCTCGGCCTCCCAAAGTGCTGGGATTACAGGTGTGAGCCACTGTGCCTGGCCAGCCCCATCTTTTAAAAATTTTTTCTTTTCCTTTTTTCTTTTGAGACAGGGTCTCGCTCTGTCACCCAGGCTGGAGTGTGGTGGTACCATCATGGCTCACTGTAGCCTCAACCTCCTGGGCTCAAGCCATCCTCCTCTCTCAGTTTTCCAACTAGCTAGGACTACAGGTGTGCACCCTGGGTAACTTTTTGATTTCTGTAGAAATGGGGTCTTGCAGTGTTGCCCAGGCTGGTCTTGAATTCCTGGACTCAAGCAATTCTTTTCTCAGCCTCCCAAGATGCTGATATTACAGGCGTGAGCCACTATGTTTGGCCTGGTCCACCTTTTGAAGGGGCCATTCATAATGCTTGGTAGGATAGATGTTGCTCACCTTTTCCATGTTGTCTCCCTGTTACGCCTTCTCAAACTTTGCTTAGTGGGTTTATTTCACTTTCATCATGGGGGGTATGGGTATACTCACTTTAACATACAGTGACTACGAGCATTGTCATGGGCAAGAGACAGGAAAGCCTTAAAGACCACGACCTGCAACTAAGCAAGGTCTTACCTGGCTGACAATGGTGTGGTCTGGTATTCGTGCTCTCCATCTATGGCAGAGTGGAAAGCTGATTCACTGGTGAGTTGTCTCTGAGCTTTTCAGTGATTCCTCTCCTGGGGTCTTGACAGCAGTCACCTTAATTAACAACATAGACAGTGTTTCTTCTTTAGCTGGCTGTTTACAACCCATCTTAGTATCTGCAATGAGGTTGTTGCTTCTGGAAGAAAGATGTCTTAGACAAAGGCTCATTTAAGATAACTCCAGGCACAATTTTGGCCCTTTTTTTTTTTTTTTGGAGACAGAGTCTTACTCTGTTACTCTGTCACTCAGGCTGGAGTGCAGTGGCGGGATCTTGGCTCACTGCAACCTCCTCCTCCCAGGTTCAAGTGATTCTCCTGTCTCAGCCTCCCAAGTGGCTTAGTCTACAGGCACCTGCCACCACGCCTGGCTAATTTTTTGTATTTTTAGTAGAGACGGGGTTTCACCATGTTAGCCAAGATGGTCTCGATCTCCTGACCTCATGATCCGCCCACCTCGGCCTCCCAAAGTGCTAGGATTACAGGCATGAGCCACCGTGCCTGGTCTCTCTCTGTTTAAATTATATAAAACGCATATATCTTTCCAAAGCCAAAAAGGTATATCCTCAGTCTTGCTTCCCTCCCTATCCTATAAGTAACCATTTGGATTTTTGGCTTATCCTTCCAATGTCTCTTTTAAAAAATATAAAGTACACTTATTGCGTACACACATCAGTGAAATAAAAAGTTAAAAAAGCAATGCCTCAAAATGGAAAACAAACAGAAACAAACGAAGAATGAGAAGAAATTATTTTCAAGTGATTGAGAAAACTCAAATGTTTTTCCTTCCTAAAAGATCTATCTTCAATGTAAACAGATTGCCTTGTTTTCACTACAGGTACCTGGTGGAGAAAAGCGGTGGGATTCCATTTTACTGTGAAGAATTGCTTAAAAGCCTAGAACATCACAATGTACTCCTTTTCCAACAAATGGAATCAGAGGAAAAGACAAATATGACCTGGAATAGCCTGTTTGGTAAGTCCGGTGTCGATGGTTCTTTTTTACTCTGTTCTGCGTGACTTAAGTCTTTATTCAGAGAAGGTAGAAAGAATGAGCTATTTCACAGGCTGCTTCCTGTAGAGTCAGAGTGTTCTGGGGAACCAAGAATTATTGGATCTGATATACCAGATTGTAAGAGAACTTAACATTGCCTGGGACTCACTGGACTGGGCTAAAGAATGTATAAATATGGTCAGGCACGGCAGCACATGCCTGAATCTCAGCACCTTGGGAGGCCAAGGCGGGCGGATCACTTGAGATCAGAAGTTCAAGACCAGCCTGGCCAACATGGTGAAACCCGTCTGTACTAAAAATACAAAAATTAGCCAGGTGTGGTGGTGAGCACCTGTAATCCCAGCTACTTCAGAGGCTGAGGCAGGAGAATCACTTGAGCCCGAGAGGCAGGGGTTGAAGTGAGCCAAGATGGTGCCACTGCACTCCAGCCTGGGCAACAGAGTGAGACTCAATCTCAAAAACAAAATATGTAACTATAGTAGAAATGACAGAACACTGACAAATCTTAAGGCCCAGAACTGAAGGTCAGCTTCATTATTATCTTCAAAAAAACCTTTCCTTTCTTGCTAGAGGTAAAATTTCTACTACAAAGTAAGTTATCAACAAAGATCCCATGCTATAGAAATGTACACAGGAATGAAATTTGAGGTGATGGCATAAAGGAGACCATTTGGAATTTTTAGGAAAATAATTTTAGTGCAGGGAGAAGGGCGGGGGCCAGAGGATGGGGTAAGAATACAAGATAGAAAGTAGAGGATCAAGGCTATAGCAAATGGGGCAAAGGCTGACAACAGGCGAATCTGAGTGAAGAGTACACTGTTGCCTATCACCCTTTTATTTCTTTCACACAACTTAATTACATTATGAGATTATCCTATTTATTTATCGATTGTTTAATGTTTGTCTCCCATCAGAATGGGAGTTCTGTGAGGCAGGGAGTCTTGTGCTCTCCTGAATCCCCAGTCCTAGGAAGAGTCATAGTACCTAGAGGCACTCAGTCAATACTAGTTGAGTGATGGAAAGAATAATTGTGTCAGTGCTAGGTCCTGGAAGGGGAAATAAGCATGAGAGAGCACGCAACACATTGTACCTTTGAGCCCCACCCTCCTATTCCCAACACACACACACACACACACACACACACACACACACACACACACACGACCCCTTTTTTGGTATGCTACCCTACCTTGGCTTCCTGTACCCCATATTCCTCCCATTCTCCTCTCTCACCTCTCTGACCAGTCCTCAGATGCTCCTTGGCTCTCTTCCTGGGTCTACTCCTCCTGGGAGGACATTCTTCAAGTTCTATCCTTAACCCTCTCCTTTTGCTACCTTTCTAGAATTGGAAACAACTCTTTCCCCAGTAGTTTTCATTTATTCATCTACTTCTCAGCCTGTGTGTGTGTGTGGATTCTCCAACCCTAACCTCACCCTTAATTCCACACTTATTTCCAATTGCCCATTGAACTATTCCACAGATTCCCTTGCACTTAATACATCTAAAACTTCATGCACTATCCTCCCTCTCAACCACCCCTCCCTCTGTACTCCATGTCTCTGTCACTTCTATCACTGTCTTGTTTAGGCCTCGTTTCCTCTATATCTTTAGTACTTGCTTTCTCCTTGCTGAACCGCTTACCTGGTTCTATCCATCCTCACTTCTTGACATTCCATTGTCATAGCTCCTTACATAGTCTTCCCTGTCCTAGTCTCTGGCCTTTCCTATATGCTGCTTCCAGTACTACCTTTCTAAATATGGCTGGTTGGATTACTACTATCTCCTCTTTGGAAATCTGTGATCTTTCCCTGTTGTCTATAAAGTCCAGTCTTCAAAGTATGGGGTTTAATGCCCTCCATGCTCTGTTCCCAAACTAACTCTCCGAACACATGTCCCACAGTAGCACTTTAGCCACGTTGGGCCACTCCATTCCCCTAACTCACTAAGTACTCTGAAGCTCCTGTGCCTTTGCGTTGTCCTCTCTGCCACTTTCCTCTTAGAATATCTCCTCATCCTTCAAAGATCAATCAAAATACTTCCTCCTCTGTCAAGCCTTTCTGAATCCACCATGTCTGATTTAATTGTTATTTTCTGTTCCCTCAATATGTTACTCTTTGCTCTTCAGCTCTTAAGTCACTCATCCTGGTGTTATAATTAGTTACTTATATATCGGTCTCCGTAGATTTTTAAGCCTCTTGAGGGCTAGAAGCATGCGTTATTCATGTTTATAGCCTTCACTGGATATGATGCACAGAAAGTCCTTAATAAATATGTCCTGTATTGAGTTGAAATCTCTGATGCTTACTGTTTGTGCCCAGTCACATGGCACTCATTTACTGCCTGGCAGTCTAGCTCTTTGTGTACATGACTTAGAGCTCCAGGAAATAAGGAACTTGGTTTTATTCACCTTCCTATTTCCACCTCACCTAGAACAGTCTTGCAGCTACCAAGGACTACATGAATGGCTTAAGGAAGAGGAAAATCATGCATTTTGGAGTACTAGGAAACCAAACTACTAGGCATATTTACTATTCAAACTTCATAATTTAAAATATCTTTCTGATAGCAGCCATGTCTTAATTAGAGTACAGTGCTCCACAGAACGTGTTTGTATCTGAGTGTGGGTATGTAAATCTATACATACAAATATATGTTACTGTATACTGTAATACATTCTGATAATCTGTGAATCAAATGTTTGTAAAACCTTATATCCTATGGAAGACATAATCTGTGAATCAAATGTTTGTAAAACCTTATATCCTATGGAAGACATCAATAGTTAGTGCCAATTCTTTAGTTTGGGCAGGGCTAGCAGAGGGAGACAAAAACATTTTTGAGTACATCTAAATTTTCATAAATCAGTTTTACTTAAAACAGGGTTCCAGGGGCCCGGTGCGGTGTGGCTCACACCTGTAATCTCAGAACTTTAGGAGGCCGAAGCAGGCAGATCACTTGAGGTCAGGAGTTCAAGACCAGCCTGGCCAACATGGTGAAACCTGTATCTACAAAAATTAGCCAGGCATAGTGGTGGGCACCTGTAATCCCAGCTACTCGGGAGGCTAAGGCAGGAGAATCACTTGGAACTGGGAAGTGGAGGTTGCAGTGAACCAAGATTGCACCACTGCACTCCAGCCTGGGCAACAGAGACTCCATCTCAAAAAAATAAATAAAAATGTAAAAACCCAAGGTTTCTAGAATATTTGATGAGCCACGCTTCCTCACATGAGATCTGTCTCAAAGCTCATTAGAAAATCTCTGCCCACGCTTTCTCACATGAGATCTGTCTCAAAGCTCATTAGAAAATCAGACCTTGTAAGACAGGATAATGACTCAACTTTCCTTCCCTTTTGTACCCCTGTAGACACTTTCATTAAGCCAACAGAGAAGTTAAAAATGTTTACTTCCCATAGTGATAGGAATTGTGAAGAAGTCTGTCACCTCGCAAGTGGGGTCAGATTGAAAAACATGTCACCCCCAGCGTCATTAAAAGGTAAGAAAATCTGACCTGGTATTTATTTTCTAGTTCCTAAACTCCACTTTGGCTTTCTCTAGAATGTCTGTTTTTAAAAGGAAAAAGAAAAACAGCAACACGGGTTGTTTGTTTGCTCTGTACTGAAGCAGTGAGAAGGCTTCAGGGTAGGCTTGGCTTTTCTTCTCATTAAGAGCCATCTTTCCCCCAATCTGCATAAAAGAATGAAGTATTGTACATTTTCAATTCAACAGAAACCAAATAATGAGGGAGAAAATATAATACTGAGATATTTCCTGCCATCTACTTTTATGAGAAAGAAATGGCAAGAGTTTTATATGAAAGATGTATTATTATTCTTTTAAAGAAAAATGACTTTCAAGGAATGTTTTAGTATGAACTCAACTCTAATTCCTGCCATCCATAAGCAACTTTAAATGTTTAGAAAGACGGCCTAGGGACATCTCAAGGTCCTCAATCTTTAAAAGAATGGCATTTATGTTTTGTTCACTGTGTCTACTAATATAAGAAGGTGGTGGCTCACACCTGTAATTCCAGCACTTTGGGAGACCGAGGCAGGTGTATCACCTGAGGTCAGGAGTTCGAGACGAGCCTGGCCAACATGGTTAAACCCCATCTATCCAAAAAATACAAAAAATTAGACGGGCATGGTGGAGAGTGTCTGTAATCCCAGCAACTCGGGAGGCTAAGGCAAGAGAATCACTTGAATCTGGGAGGCGGAGGTTGCAGTGGGCCGAGATGGCACCATTGCACTCCAGCCTGGGCAACAAGAGTGAAACATCGTCAAAACAAACCAGACAGACAGAAAGACAGAAAAAAGGAAGGAAGGAAGGAAGGAAGAAGGTGAACTAGCTTAGGCTTCTACTTTGTTCTTTGGAGAAGTTGAAAAGTTCCAATTTTGTCCCTAACAGAAGGATATCCTGGTCAAAATGTCCAGGAAGCCACATGAGCTATGATACTCAAGCTTAGATGAAAAGTTGGGATAGGAGCTGTGAACTCTGACACTTGGTTATGACTCAGAGATGATAATGTATGTCATGAGAATACATAAATTTTTAGGGAAAATAGAAGCTAGGAGTTTCTAGGAGGAAGAGGGGCCAGAGAAGAAGATAGAAGCATCAGTGGAGGAAGGCACAGGAATGGCAGGCCCTGCTCCTTCTGAAAACAGTGATTACAATGTCCTCTCCTCTCCTCAAACATGCTTGTCACACTTTAGCACAAAATCAGAACACCATGTAATCGATCTCAATTTTGTCAGGTCATTGTGCCATGTGTCTTTCCAGGCCATACGCCTGCATCTTCAGTACTCCCAGTACAAGTGCTATCCACAGATTAGGTGCTAAACAAATACTTCTTTTGACTTAGCTTGTCTGAGTTTCTTTCAACAAGAACTGTAGAGCAGGATGGTTGTCCACCTCTTGCATTTGATAAAGACAAATAACTAGCTCTCTACTGTGTGGCCTTCTACCTGCAGAAATCTCTCTGGTTCAGCTGGATAGCATGAGCCTTCCCCACCAAATGCTGGTGAGATGTGCTGCCATCATTGGCGTGACCTTCACTACTGAGCTGTTGTTTGAGATACTCCCCTGTTGGAATATGAAGATGATGATCAAGGCCCTGGCAACCCTAGTAGAGTCTAATATTTTTTATTGTTTCCGGACTGGCAAGGAGCTTCAAACAGCTCTGAAACAGAACGAGGCCTCATTTGAGGTGCATTATCGCTCCTTGTCTCTGAGGCCCAGTGAAGGGATGGGTGAGTAGCACCTGGAGTGACCTAATTTCCCTTAAGACCCACCTAGATCAAAGAATTGACCTATATTAGGTAGAAGGGGCTGATCTGTTGCCCACTGCCTGGCTAATCTGTTGGCCACTGCTCTCTCTAGATCACGAGGAAGAGGAAGAGCTTCGTGAACTGCAGAGCGAAGTGATCGAGTGCCACATCATCCGATTCTGTAGTCCTATCATGCAGAAGACAGCCTATGAGCTGTGGCTCAACGAACAGAGAAAAGCCATGCATTTGAAATGTGCCCGCTTTTTAGAAGAAAATGCCCACAGATGTGACCACTGCCGAAGCAGAGACTTCATTCCCTATCACCACCTTACAGTGAATATTCGGCTCAACACTTTAGACATGGATGCTGTTAAAAAGATGGCTAAGTCTCATGGATTTCAAAGTAACCTATTTCATTTTAATATTATCCTAACTGTTCTTGGGAAATCTAGAGACTAAGATCTAGAAGGAGTACGTGTGGACCTTGAGGGTTCCAAGACTCTTAGGGGCTTGGGCACAAAGAATGATGAGACCTCAGCAGCCTAGGCCAATGGGGAAGAGAAGAGTATGGGAATGTACCTGTATCGAGTCTAGCAGAACCAATCTCACTATGAGACTGTCAGGGAGGGTTTGGGGATAGGGGCTCTGGCAAAACAGGGTGTGACCAGAGCTCAAAAGAAAATATCCCGCTTAATTCACATTAAGGGATGAAATCCAAAGAGCCTGGGTAGGGGGGTACAATCTGACATGGTGACATGTTTCTTGGTAGATAAGAATATTGTTGCTTTGTTGGTCTAGTTTGAAACAGGTTCCAGTGGGAAAAGAATATGAGTGTGAGAGAATTAGCCAGGGCTAAGCAGGTCAAGGCTCCAGAAAAGAGAACTTGGTTTCAGGGCAGAAATTCAAGATCATCTGAGAAGCAAATGTAAAAAAACTTACAAACCGGTAACACCAACCAGCCATGTGACCTGAGAAAACAAAGCAGAGGATTCAAGGGATGTAAGTACCCAAAGACTCAGTCACTGCAGGCATGATGGGTGTCAGACATAGAGCTGCAACACCAATTCTAGCCCCCATTCATGGTGGCCAGGGAGCCTCTAATGGGCTGCCTACCATGGTCAGAGGACCTTGGTGATTATGGCTAAATCTGGTTGGGAAAGCAGAGGCTACAAGTAGAGGGCTCCTATATTATAAGGATATTAAAAATCAGGAACAAATGTATCTAAACTGCCTAGCACATAGCAGGTACAAAATAAATTTTTTCCTCACTCGTTCTTTATTTCATGTGCATTCTCTCTGGATCCTCATATCAACCCTTTAAGGTTGATGAGGATTTTTATTGTATAGATTTTAAAAATTGTGGTTCTGGAAGCTTAACTTAACCAATACCACAGAACGAGTGGCAGCCTGTATTCAATCTGCCATCAGTCTAATTCCTGAGCTCCCCTAAAGGTGGGGTTGGACTTTTAGAAAATACTTGCCAGAAGATAGGCAGTTCATACACACAGCATTACATAGAAATCAGAGGGTGAGAAAGTTGCGGCTTTGCACAGTGGGATGAGCATGTTGTTGAAACCGCACTAACATTTGTCCATCTCTTTTTGGAAAAGAGGAATCAGGCTGTAGGTTCAGAGCCTTAAGAACTAGACTCTGAAGATTTCTAGTACTCCAAGAGCTTGAGTACAAAGAGGACAAGACTTCAGCAATAGTCTCACCCCCGCTGGGGCAGGGAAGATGTCAGGGGAGTATACACCTACTTAAGTCTAGTTCTATTACTAGGGTCTATTAAATTTTCCCTTGTGGGTTGTAGTTTTCCAAAATTGGAAATATTATCACAAAAGTGGTATGTGTGTAACCTGCTGACATTGTAATTTGTGCCGAAGCACCAAGATACAATGAATGCTGCAATCCAAAGTGAGGCAGTGGATATACAGAATTTACAAAGGAAATAGCTGAGAATCAATTATAATCTTGGATCCTTTGCCCAGATCTAAGACATAGGAATGAGGAAGAGTATGTAGAGGGCCAGGATTTGTGAAAAGATCTCTTTGGTGAGAACTGATGAGGTGCTGTGTGCCCTTCTCAAGTGAGTTGTTTACTTCATCACCTCAAACCTAGTGAGGCGTCTTCCTTAGAATCAGAGGACACAACACAGGGGCCTGCCTCATGCCTAAGAAGGTTGAAGTGGCCTGTGGCTGCATTGGGATCAAGCTGCCATCCCAGACTATGGGAAAGGATGTGTGAGGGTTTCTTATGGATCAGATATAACCCACCTGGGAGAAACAGCCAGTCTTGAACCATTTTAAGTTCTTTCCAGAGTGCCCTTGGGAGGGTGAGAAGACCCCTGGGTGTGGACTGCTAGAACAAGACAGGGGTAAGTGGGGGCAGACTGTGGAGCACTGGGATGTGCTGCCTGAATCAAGGAAGCTTCAGTGAAGGATCCCACACAGGACCCCATTCAAAGAACCAATGAAAGTATCAGTAGGAGATGAAATGATGGAAAGAGATGAGGGAAAGAGGAAAGAATATTTGACTGTGTGGGGTGAGTCATACATATACACATATACAAACATACACATGTACATACACATACGTATACATAGATGTATTTTTTGGTAGACTGATGTTTTATTTTGGGGGATAAACTAAGCTAAAAGAAGCTGACAGCTAGAAGATAGGTCAGTTTGAGCAGCTGCCCTTGAGCAGGCTGACTAGGGTCATCAAAGCAAACAATTTCAGTTATTTGCAGATTCTCCAATCAACTGGTAGTTCAGCTCTGGAGCATATGTGACCAAACGTCTCTGAATAATGTTTGCTGGTATTTCCTATATCAGCACCTCCACCATAGTCAGGCCATGGCTCTACTATTTCTCTTGTCAGAATTTTTCACCTGTTCAGAAGGCTATCAACTAGACAAACTTTAGAGACTTTAAATTTCCTAAACATTGCATTATAAAACGATAATCCCATGCTCCTCTGTCCCACACACCTTCAGTAGTTCCAGTTAGGGGCAAACATTTTTAACTTAGCTGTTCTTTCTAGTTATTACCTCCATATACTAAATGGTGTATTAATATTGCTTTTGATTTTTTAAAAAATCAAATTCTGACTTGTTTTCTGGCTATGGCAGATGAGGATTTAACTTTGTTATACCACTCCTCAGCCCCTCTCCCCTATATTGTTATATAACTGGCATTAGATAAATCAATGAAGTGTTTACATTAAGACTGTATAAATGTTGTCCATTACAAGCCAAGCAATACACTGTGAATAGATTTAACAAATGTTTTTCCTAGGGAACTTTTTTGCAATGTCTTCCTTAAAATATCCTGCTTCAACCTATCCTAGACAGATACTCTATCCATTATCCTTGAATCTCCCAAAGCGTAGAGTATAATCTTTAGGCAATACTGGTCAAGGACATGATTGGAACCAAGTGCAGTGGCTCATGCTTGTAATCCCAGCACTTTGGGAAGCTGAGGTGGAGGGATCACTTGAAGCCAGGAGTTCAAGACCAGCCTGGACAACAAACTGAGACTCTGTCTCTACAAAAAACTAAAAATAAAAAAATTAGCCAGACATGGTGGCGTACATCTATAGTCTCTCAGGAAGTTGAGGTGGGAGAATCTCTTGAGCCCAGGAGTTCAAGGATGCAGTGAGCTGTGATCATGGCCAATGCTCTCCCCAAAAGGCAAAAAAAAAAAAAGACATAATTGCAAGAGATTCAGGGCCACTGCATTATGTGTGAATCAGTTAGGGAGAAAGCTAGTAGCTGGTTCCCTTTCAATTCTCTTTTGATCCTCACGTCCTTCTTAAGAAATGTTATTTTCTGAGCCTTGATTCAATCCAAGGGTTTAACCTCCTGGGCGCTGTCCTTCAGCCTCTTCCACCTATTTCATCAATGACTATTCTTACTCTTCTACAAATATGTTGAAATTTCATTCAGCATCTCATTTACTCATTCCACAATTATTTATCGGGTTCCTACTATGTACCAGGTACTGCTTACTGCCCTAGGCATCTGAGATGCATTGGTGTACAAAACAGCATTCTGTTGGGGAAAAGTAGACAGTGGAGAACAAAGACATAATAAAGAAAGAAATTTCTGGGTGCAGTGGTTCATGCCTGTGATCCCAGTGGCTTTGAGGGCTTGAGGCCAACAGCTCAAGACCAGCCTGGGCAGGATAGCAAGACCCCATCTCTTAAAAAAAAATTAGCCAGGTGTGATGGCTTGTGCTTGTAGTCCAAGTTACTCAGGAGTGTTGCTTGAGTCTGAAAGTTTAAGACTTCAGTAAGCTATGTTCACACTACTATACTCCAGCCTAAGTGACAGAGCAAGACCCCAACTCTTAAAAAAAAAAAAAAAAAAAAAGGCTGGGCGTGGTGGCTCACTACTGTAATCCCAGCACTTTGGGAAGCTGAGGTGGGCAGATCACGAGGTCAGAAGTTCGAGATCAGTCAGGCCAACATAGTGAAACCCCATTTCTACTAAAAATACAAAAAATTAGCCAGGTGTGGTGGTGTGTGCCCATAATCCCAACTACTCAGGAGGCTGAGGCAGGAGAATCACATGAACCTAGGAGGCAGAGGTTGCAGTGAGCCGAGATTATGCCGTTGCACTTCAGCCTGGGCAACAGTGTGAGACTCTGTCTCAAAAAAAAAAAAAAATTAAATGGTATAAGTGACAAATCCCATGGAGAAAAACAGAAAGGGTAGTACAAGGGAGATTAGGAGCACAGAGTCATTTGGGTGCCTTCCCTGCAAAGCAAGATCCATGTAAAGACAGAGGAAGCAAGGGATTTTGCTGTGTGAGTGGCTGAGGAAGACTATTCTACGCAGAGGGGTAGCTAGTGCAGTGACCCTAAGACAGGAGCGTGGCCCTTCCATTCTATAGATTTTGAATTTACGCTTTTAAAGATAATTTTATTATTCCCAGACACAGTAGCTCACCTGTAATCCCAGCATTTTGAGAGGCTGAGACAGGTGGATTGCTTGAGCTCAAGAGTTCAAGACCAGCCTGAGAAGCATGACGAAATCCCCTCTCTACAAAAAAAAAAAAAAAAAAAAAAAAAAAAAAACCCCTAAAAAAAAAAAAAAAAAAAAAAAAAAAAAAAATTAGCTGGGTGTGGTGGTAGGTATCTGCAGTCCCAGCTACTCAGGAGGCTGAGGTTGGAAGATCACTTGAGCCAGGGAGGTTGAGGCTGCAGTGAGCTATGATAGCACCACTACACTACAGCCTGAGTGACAGAACAAGACCCTGTCTAAAACAAACAACATCATTTTATTCTCATTTAGCCGGGTAAAATGTCCTGAACTTGGGGAGACAGAAGATAAACCCAGGAGGTAGTCTGACATCTTGAACCTGAAGTCTTATTTCTACTTCTTTGAAACCACAAGGTGGGCAAGTGTTATCTTTGCTTTTCTCTTCTTTTGAGAACCTACAGGCATTTTATATCCCTTTCTCTTTTGATTTTTATAGATTCTCCTTGTAGTAGGAAACTCTTAATATAGTATCTCCTTTGTAAATGAAAAAAATAAGAATCAAAAATAATATGATCTGGCCAGGTACAGTGGCTCATGCCTATAATCCCAGCACTTTGGAAGGCTGAGGCAGGTGGATCACTTGAGGTCAGGAGTTCAAGACCAGCTTGACCAACATGATCAAATACTGAGACCAGCTCAGCTGTAGAGACCCCCACCCGGGGGGCACGGAAGGAATTGAGAAGTAGACACCCAGATAGAACAACAAAGTGGGACTATCCAGGGGGCCAACAGCCTTCCGAGCTGAGAGCCTCAGGGGACTGATAGCATTTTGGGCTGAGGGCCTAGAGTAGACTCTGACACACATAGTTATTCTCTTTGAACAGGTGATTATTAACACATGTTTGGTATTTTCTCATAACACAAAAATAAACCAGGTAGGCAGCTGGTGCCCACTTACCACTGATCGTAGACAAACTAAAAAGTATTCTCCATGGGGGTAGGGGGAGCAGGGTCACACATCCTGCACTTAAAGAATTGTTTTAACTGGTGTATGATATTTATATATTGTCCTGCCACTTCAGAATGCCCCAAATAGTTTTGCACTTGGAGGGGTTTAGCTAGGTTTTCCCTGCCATTGTTTTTTCTAGCAAACAATAAATGCTATCATACACTCAGCATTTCTCAGCAATTGTACACTTAGCTTTGTCAAAACAAGGGGGATAATGTTGAGAAATGCAAGGTGAGGAAGCACAGCTTTATCTTGGTGAACTATTTCTCAGAGGATTTGGGATCCACACCTGCAGACTACACAAAGAGAACCAAAACAAATCAATAACATAATCACAACAGCAATCATAGATCCTCCAAGTGTTTTCACCCAAGTCACTGGATTTAAGGCTGCCAATCCATCAGCAGCTCCCTTCAAGCACCTCAGATTCTGAAATTAAAGTTAGATGTGCTTGAGAAGCTTGAAAAACTTGTTTTGATTTTGTCATATCCAGTGATAGGTCTTCAGCGTGTCCTTCTGGGTGACGTTTTATTCTTTCCCAATTATGTTCAGTCTCATTACACTTTTAGAGTTAATAAAGTCAATTTGTAACTCTCCCACCACCAAAAGATAAACCCCCCTTATCTTTTGGTGGTGGGAGAATTACACAACTCTGAATCTAAAGAGATTTCTTATAAATTCCAGTGAATAAGAATTAGGGCTTAATCCTCTATTATATTTTCCTTCCCAGACTTACTGGTTTCAGGGCCATAAGTATTTTCCAAAGTTCTTTTTATTCAGCTCTATTTTTTGTCATGGTCCTACTAATCCTCCATTTACATCTACTGGGGGATCTAATCAAATCACTGGCCGCAATAAAGGAGGGAAAGGAATATATGCCCAATATGTGAAATTTCCTTTTACTTCTTCCCCAACTCCAGGAATATTCACTGTAATGGTGATAACCGCCATCATGGCTACTATGAAGTTACTCATAACAAGCTGTTCTTATTTCTTCAGGTTCTCCTCAGCCATCTGTGAAAGCTTTAAGTGTCTGGATAGTACTCACACCGATTGTTGATTAGGACCTGAAGAAAGAAACAAATCCTCTACTCCATATTATTATATTGCCTTTTTTCCAATTCTGAGTGGATCTTGCCACCAGATTAATTGCCTTACAATTTTTTCCTTGGTTTATTTATTCAGGTGTTGTTCAGCTGCTAAGTGTCCTGCTCTTGGCAAATTCAAAATTTAATCATGCTAAATTTAGTTGCATTTGTGGAGTCCTATATTATCTCCTTCCACAATTAAAACAAGCTCTAGGACCTCCTTTATTTTTAAAACTGCCATTGCTTGTGCCAATAAGGTAGCTTTGTGTAAATTTCCTATTTCATCACACGCCTTAATTTAATCCAGCAAGTGAGCTTTTCCTTTAAATGGCCGTAAAGCAGCCTGACTTTCAGAATTAACATTGTTGAACACTAGTACACGTAATACACTATCTTGAGCCTCTGTTTCTAATATGGCCTTTCTTACGGCTTCCTGCAATTGAGCTATAAAGTCAGCATATGGCTCTTTCGGCCCCTGCTTAACAGCTCCAAAAGAAAGGTTTTTTTTCACTTCCTGATGTAATTTTCGCCCAAGCTCTTAAACATACTTTCCTAATCTGCTCTTTGACTAAATCAGCCATAGTAGCCTGTGCCTGTAAAGGAGCCCATGCACCAGTTCCTATAAGCTGTTCTGTGGCAATTCTAATCAGAGGTTAACATTAACATTCATATTAGCTTGAATATTAGCCTCGTCACTCCACCAGGTCTTAAACTGTAAAAATTGAGAGGGAGATAAACAAGTTCGGGTTAAAGTATCCCAGTCTATTGGAATCAACCAGTAAGAAGTAGCTACATGCTTCAATAATCCTAGCACAAACAGAGACTTAGGCCCATATTGGCTAATGGCCTGTTTAAGTTCCTTTGGCAATTTAAAGGGAAAGGGCTCAAAAGCAACCTGAACTTGTCCCTGCTGATCTTGAGGGTGGACAACAACTAGAAATTGCTGGGTCTCTAAACCTCCCTCTTTTCTGGCTTGTTAAATTCCGGCTTGAATGGAACCGGTTACCATATCATTAGGAGTACACACGGCAACAAGAGCACTGTTTCACTGTTGAGGTAGCTTCCAATTTCTTTAACGGAGAAATATGGGGAGGATCTGGCCATGTCTCGGCAAGATACTGAAGGGAAGCTGATGGGCACACCTTTTCCTCATTTGACTTTTCATCCTTTTGCTCTATAATTTCTCTGCATTCTTCATCATACTCCCCTGCCTCTCCTGAATCTTCTTCCTCGTTGTCCATCTGAAATGGCTCTAAGGCAAAATGCACTAAAGCCCAAATAGACCACACTAAGACTTGCGCTTGCTTGATCTTTTCCCATGTCACCCTAATGCTACTGAGCTCCCCAGCTCACCCTGGGAGATTTTGTTGAGTTCTCCTTTGTAGGGACATGGATGAACCTGGAAACCATCATTCTCAGCAAACTGACAAGAGCAGAAAATCAAACACCTCATAGGCGGGTGTTGAACAATGAGAACACATGGACACAGGGAGGGGAGCACGACACACTGGGGTCTGTTGGGGGGAAATAGGGGAGGGACTGCGGGGGGTGGGGAGTTGGGGAGAGATAGCATGGGGAGAAATGCCAGATATAGGTGAAGGGGAGGAATGCAGCAAATCACACTGCCATGTGTGTACCTATGCAACAATCTTGCATGTTCTTCACGTGTACCCCAAAACCTAAAATGCAATAAAAAAAAATAGTTCTCAGGGGCCGGGCACGGTGGCTCATGCCTGTATTCCTAGCACTTTGGGAGGCCGAGGTGGGTGGATCGCCTGAGTTCAAGACCAGCCTGGCCATCATGGTGAAACCCCATCTTTATAATAATAATAATAAAAAGTTCTCAGGATACTTCCCAGCTCCCCCAACTAACCCTGGGAGACTTTTGTTTCAAGAGTTCCTGGGCTACTTTTTCAAGTGAGTTAGGGGGAACCTAACTCACTTTTTCAAGTGAGTTGGTCCCGAGTTTAGAGCCCCTTGTCTAGGCGCTACTTACCGAGACCAGCTCAGCCGTAGAGACTCCCACCCAGGCGGAGCTGAAGGAATTGAGAAGCAGACATCCAGATAGAACAATAAAGTGGGACCATCCCGGGAGCCAACTGCCTTCTGAGCTGAGAGACTCAGCAGCTGACAGCATTCCAGACTGAAGGCCCTGAGCAGACGCTGATCCATGTATTTATTCTCTTTGAACAGGTGATGATTATTAACAGATGTTTGGTATTTTCTCATTTACAAAAATAAGCCAGGTAGGCAGCTGGTGTCCGCTTACCGCTGATCACAGACAAACTAAAAAGTACTCTCCACGAGGGAGCCACAGGGGCAGGGTCACATATCCCATGCTTAAAGAATTGTTTTAACCAGTATATGATATTTATATATTGCCCTGCCACTTAAGAATGCCCCAAATAGTTTTCCACTGGTGGGGTCAGTGGGTTGGCTAGGTTTTTCCTTGCCATCGTTCTTCCTAGCAAACACTCAGCATTTCTCAGCAATCGTACACTTAGCATTTCTCAACAGTGAAACCCTATCTCTACTAAAAAAAAAAAAAAAAAAAAAAAATACAAAATTAGCCAAGTGTGGTGGTGCAGTCCTGTAATCCCAGCTACTCAAGAGGCTGAGGCACAAGAATCACTTGAACCCAGGAGGCAGAGGTTACAGTAACCCAAGATCACACCATTGCACTCCAGCCTAGGTGACAGAGTGAAACTCCATCTCAAAAAAAAAAAGTAATAATATGACTCACTCAAGCAATAAATGACATGATGACAAAGAGCATATCTTGTATGCCCTGACTTTATTTGCCCTATCTATCCAATCTTTGCATCTCATTCTATCACCATTACAATTTTTTTTTTTTTTGAGACAGGGTCTTGCTCTGTTTCCCAGGCTGGAATGCAGTGGTGTGATCTGGGCTTACTGCAGCCTCAACCATCCAGGCTCAAGCCATCCTCCCACCTCAGACGCCCAAGTAGGTGGGACTATAGGCACATGCCACCACATGCAGCTAATTTTTTTTTCTTTTCTTTTTTTTTTTTTTTTTTTTTTTGTAGTCAGGGTCTTGCCATGTTGCCCAAGCTGGTCTCGAACTCCTGGACTCAAATGATCCTCCCACCTCAGCATCCCAAAATGTTGGGATTATAGGGATGAGCCACTATGCTGGATACCATTACAACTTTAAACATAAAAAATACACAGAATATTGAAGGAGGAATAGCATTTTCATTTTACTAATTTATTTTCAACAAACATGCATTTTTATGCAACAAATATTTATTAAGTGTCTACCATGTGCCAGGAAGTGACCTAGATATTGGGACTATAGTGGTGAAAAATGAGAGACATGTATCTATTCTTATAAATCTGAATTTTAATGGCAGCTGACAGACAATAAACAGGTTAAGTAATAAAATCTTCAAGAGGCCTTATAGACTTTGATAAATAGTCTAAATTTCAGTCTAAGTGAATTGGAACACATTGGAAATGTATCAATTAGAATGAGTTTGGCTGCATATAACAAGAACCTAGCTAGAGTGGCTTAAATTTATTTATTATTAAATGTATTATATGTGTTTATTTCTCACATAAAAGGCTTGTCTCATCACTGGGACTAGAATGGAGGCTTCATGAACATCAGGGACCTTAGTCCAAAACAGCTGCTGAGGCTCCAGCCACCACATTTAATGCCAGAAAGAGAAAGAAGCCGGAATATTGAAAGGATGTCCCCTCCCTTTTAAAGGGTTTTCTAAAAGTCCTACCCAGTATTTCCTTTTACATCCCATTGATCAGAACCTACTCACATGACTATATCCAGTTGCAAGGGAGGCTGAAGAATGTAGCTGTCCTGAATGACATTGAATTCTATTACTAATGAGAAAGGGGACAATGGAGATTGAGATGGGAGACAAGCAGTTTCTGCCACAGAGATCTGAATCATATTTTTTAAATGGCACTGCCTTCTGTAAGAAAGAGATTGAAAAGGATAGGAATGGAAAGGAGATCAGTTTTTTGCAGTTGTCCAGCTAAAATTTTGGTAATGGACTATGGTGGTGCTGTAGTGAAGATAGACAGAAGATGATGATTCAGGTATGTTTTTGGGTACGGTCAATGGGACTTTCTGATGGACTGAATAGGGAAGGGGGTAAAACAAAGAAAATAATTAAGGATCTTGCCCAGGTTTTTGCCTTGAGAAAATGGATATATGGCAGTGATGCTTACTAAGATAGTAAAAGTTCTAAGTGGGTATAAGTTTCTGAAGGAGAGATTCAAGAGTTTCTATTTGAATTGTGTAAATTTTGAAATGCCTATTCCACATTCAAATGGCAGTTGCCACTTGAACTACAGTCTACTTCAACTAGACTACTTGAATTAGTCTACTTCAACTACAGACCCATATTTTCAAATACCATATTCAAGGTGGTATTTGAATATGTGGGTCTGTAGTTGAAGTAGATGTCAAGGCTTAGATATATAAAATGGAAAACCATTAGCATATGAATGTAATTAAAAGTCATGGGCAGATGAAACTGCCTAGGGAGAAATTGTGAATGGAGAATGAAGCCCAGGACCAAACTGAAGTTTACTAACATTTAAAATGTTGGTAGAAGAACAGAAGCCAATTAAGTGGGCAACCAATTCCCTTAAAACGTACAAGAGAATGTGTCCTAAAAGAAACAGTGAAAGGAGAGAGTGGTCACTTGTATTAAATGCTGCTGAGAGGTAATCAAGTGCAGACAAAGATGTAGCCTTTGGATTTGGCAACATGGTGACCACAAGTAACTTTAACAAGAGCAGTTTTAGAGGAGTAAAGGGACAGAGTAATAATTCAGTATATCCAGCTGCTGGTCACTAAGGAATCAATAAATAGTAATCTAGGAGAAGAGGTGGCCAAATTGATATCTATGCAGTGCAATAAGGACTATGATTTGGGTCTGCACAGGGTTGATGGCCCCACAGAAGTTGGGTTACTTATCTATGGGTACAAGGACACAGAGGGCTTTCAGAAGAAGGTGATAACTTCTTAGATGTTCAAACTGCCTCTAAAAGATGTAAGGAGTAATGCATTAGCCTAAGAGCCAGAAGACCTAGTTTCTAGTCCTACCTCCACCACTAACAGATGTAAGACCTGAGATGAGTTCCTTCCCCTCTCTGAAGGGAGAAATGGCTGGAGTAGACGAGCCTTATTTGTTTTCTGTTTTAAGATCATTACAGAATTTTCTAACCTATTGAAGTCTGCTTAGACCGNAAGATGTAAGGAGTAATGCATTAGCCTAAGAGCCAGAAGACCTAGTTTCTAGTCCTACCTCCACCACTAACAGATGTAAGACCTGAGATGAGTTCTTTCTTCTGCTTGAAGGGAGAAATGGCTGGAGTAGACGAGCCTTATTTGTTTTCTGTTTTAAGATCATTACAGAATTTTCTAACCTATTGAAGTCTGCTTAGACCGAGGTTTTTTGTTTGTTTGTTTGTTTGTTTTTGAGATGTAGTTTCACTCTTGTTGCCCAGGCTGGAATGCAGTGGTGTGATCTCTCAGCTCACCACAACCTCCACCTCCCGGATCCAAGCAATTCTCCTACCTCAGTCTCCCGAGTAGCTGGAATTACAGACATGTGCCACCATGCCTGACTAATTTTGTATTTTTAGTAGAGATGGGGTTTCTCCATGTTGATCAGGCTGGTCTCAAACTCCTGACCTCAGGTGATCCCGCCCACCTCAGCCTCCCAAAGTGCTGGGATTACAGGCAGGAGCCACCGGGTCTGGTCACACTAAAGTTTTTAATTTAAGATTCTCGAGGAGAGATCCAAGATGGCTGATCACTAGCAGCTCGGGATTGTAGCTCCCAGTGAAAGCGCAGAGAACGAGAGGACACCACAGTTTCAGATGAATTTTTGTTGCTCATGCACCACGAGATTCCCAGCGGAGGAGCCCCACGGGTCACCAGTGCGACTCTTGTGGCCGGCGAGGCGGTTTTGCCACTGCCTTGGTGCGGCGGTTCTTGGTGCAGAGTCAGAAAAGCACCATCAATCATAACGCCGCTGTTTTGGCCGGCGCAGTGGGTTCCTCAGATTTTGGTGCTGGGAATCAACAAGTTGGACGTCCACTCAGAAACCTAATTATAAAGACGGTAATTATAAAGACCACAGATGGATAAACCTATAAAGAAGGGAGGAAAACAGCCTAAAAAGACTGAGAATACCCAAAATCAGAATGCCTCTCCCTCTACAGTGGATCACAGTTCCTCATCAGCAACGGAACAAGGCCCGATGGAGAACGAGTGTGTTCCATTAATAGAAGCAGGCTTCAAAAGGTGGATGATAAGAAACTTCTGTGAATTAAAAGAACTTGTTCTAACCCAAGGCAAAGAAACTAAGAACTTTGAAAAAAGGTTTGACGAAATGTTAACAAGAATACACAATTTAGAGAGGAATATAAGTGAATTAATGGAGCTGAAAAACACAACACGAGAACTTCGCGAACTATGCACAAGTTTTAACAGCTGAATCGAGGCCGGGCGCGGTGGCTCAAGCCTGTAATCCCAGCACTTTGGGAGGCCGAGGCGGGTGGATCACAAGGTCAACAGATCGAGACCATCCTGGTCAACATGGTGAAACCCCGTCTCTACTAAAAATACAAAAAATTAGCTGGGCATGGTGGTGCGTGCCTGTAGTCCCAGCTACTCAGGAGGCTGAGTCAGGAGAATTGCCTGAACCCAGGAGGCGGAGGTTGCGGTGAGCCGAGATAGCGCCATTGCACTCCAGCCTGGGTAACATGAGTGAAACTCCGTCTCAAAAAAAAAAACAAAAAAACAGCTGAATCGATCAAGCAGAAGAAAAGATATCAGAAGTCAAAGACCAACTTAATGAAATAAAACGAGAAGACAAGATTAGAGAAAAAAGGATAAAAAGGAACGAGCAAAGTCTCCAAGAAATATGGGACTATGTGAAAAGACCTAATCTACGCTTGATAGATGTACCTGAATGTGACGAAGAGAATCAATCCAAGCTGGAAAATACGTTTCAGGATATAATTCAGGAAAACTTTCCCAACCTAGCAAGGCAGGACAATATTCAACTCCAGGTAATACAGAGAACACCACAAAGATATTCCTCAAGAAGACCAACCTCAAGGCACATAATCGCCAGATTCACCAGGGTTGAAACGAAGGAGAAAATACTGAGAGCGGCCAGAGAGAAAGGTCAGGTTACCCATAAAGGGAAGCCTATCAGACTCACAGCAGATCTCTCAGCAGAAACCCAAGCCAGAAGAGAGTGGGGGCCAATATTCAACATCCTTAAAGAAAAGAGCTTTCAACCCAGAATTTTACATCCAGCCAAACTAAGCTTCATACGCGAAGGAAAAATAAAAGCTTTTGTGAACAAGCAAGCACTCAGAGATTTCATCACCACCAGGCCTGCTTTACAAGAGCTTCTGAAAGAACCACTACACATAGAAAGGAACAACCAGTATCAGCCTTTCTAAAAAATACCAAAAAGTAAAGAGCATCAACATAATCAAGAATTTACATCAACTAATAGGCAAAGCAGCCAGCTAACATTAAATGGCAATATTAAACTCACATATATTATTATTAACTCTAAATTTAAATCGACTAAATCCCCCAATCCAAAGACACAGACAGGTAAAAAAAGCCAAAACCCATCGGTATGCTGCATTTAGACCCATCTCACATGCAAGGATACACAAAGACTCAAAGGGATAGAGAAAGATTTACCAACCAAATGGAGAGCAAAAAATAAATAAATAAATAAAAAGGAGGAGTTGCTTTAAAGCAACAAAGATCAAAATAAGCAAAGAAGGATATTACATAATGATAAAAGGATCAATGCAACAAGAAGAGCTAAAGACCCTAAATATGCACGCACCCAATACAGGAATACCCAGATATATAAGACTTATAAAGAGACTTAAGACTCCCACACAATAATAGTGGGAGACTTCAACATCAATATTAGACAGATCAATGAGACAGAAAATTAACAACGATATCCAGGATTTGAACTCAGATCCGGAACAAGTAAACTTAATTAACATTTATAGAACTCTCCACTTTAAATACACAAAATATACACTCTTATCAGTACCACATCACATCTATTTACAGGTTTCAATGAAATATTGGTTGGCTGCTTGTTTGTTATTTTCTTCCCTCATTTTTTTTCATGTCTCTATTATTAAGCACAATTATAGGCATACCCATTTTTAGACTGCATTCTAGCCTGGGCAATAAAGCAACACCCCCGTTCTCTCTCCCTCTTCGTCTTTCTCTTTCTTCCTCTCCTTCATTCTTTTTCTTTCTTTCTTTCTTTCTTCTTTTTTTAAAAAAAAAAAAAAAAAAAAAAAAGATTCTCTGCCCTTCAGTTAACTTTTTGGGGTATTTCATTTAAGTATCTATATTTCTCCACTGGAAATTGATGTCACTTTCTTCAGGTTTAATTCATAGTTTTTGTTGCAGAATAAATTAATTAGGATAATGTTATTAGTTATCACAAACCCCAACATTTCTGTGGCTTAACACAAGAGTCATAATTTATTTCTACTTCATGAAATAATCCAGTGCAAGTTTTGACCAATGGCTTTGCATGCAGTTAGCAAGGGACCCAGGCTCCTCCCAACTTGTGGGTTTGTTATCGTTCCAGTTCTTACAATTATTTGCTTTCTTGTGGAAAGAGAAGGCAGGGAAGACTCATAACCATCTCAGCCTAGAGGCGACATATATTACTTCTGATCTAATTTTACTGTGAAAATTCATTGTGTGGCTTCACCTAAGATGCATAGGGACTGGGCAATGTGGTTTCTTGCTGGGCAGCAACAATTCCATAAAGGGAACAAGAGTCTTGGGTAGACAGCAGATATCTCCACTACAGAGAACATTTCAATGACCCATACAACTCATTTGTTTATTTTCTAGCTGAAGAAGAACTTACCTTTTCCGAATCAAAGATTCTTAAGAAATCTGCATTATTTCCTGAAAATCCCAGGTAGAAGCATATATCATTGTTTAGGAAGTAGAGCATAAGCAATTGTCATTAAATTCAACCTATTAGAATCATTTGTCTGGCCAGTACTTTTGACCTCTTAGATACAAGTGGGAGACTTCAGGGAGTATGCCTGGTGAGTTTCGTCAGTAGTATCCACACTAGGTTTTATTATCCTGCTCTTTTATTAGTTTTTAAAGATATTTTAATATCAAAAGCAATACTCTTTAAGTTACTACTTTTATTTATTTCTGCATATGGACAGTTCTGAAGAAATAAGAAAAATGATCTTGAATTTCTTTGACAACACTATAACAAGAATGAAGACATCTGATGAAGACATTATGCCTCTGGAATCTTGCCAGTGTGAAGAAATCCTAGAGATTGTCATTTTGCCTCTGGTCCACCATTTTCTGGCTTTGGAAGAAAATAACAAAGCCTTATATTACTTCTTAGAAACTGTATCTGCTTATCTCATCTTGCATGATAACTACATGGTAAGCTGTTTCTACCCAGACCTCCTCCACCCTAGAGACAAATCATAGAACACAGAGCCCAAAGGGAAGTTCCAGCATGGTTTTTGATTTCTTCACATTCTGTATTTCTGACAGCACCCCTTTCTGCTGAAAATCACATTGTTCAGATGGGGAATGATGTAAGATTGAGAAAAGAGAGTTGGAATACATTTCAACTAGCATTGTAAATTATTAAAAATATTGCCAGCTTTAGAAACTTGCCATGAATTGCCTACTTGTATGAGAGGTATGGGGGCACATCTCATTTCTAAATGATGCAGAGAGGACTCTTGGCATAGTCTTCCTCAATAACAGCCAAATGGCATTAACCCTCCATTAATCCTAAAATAATTGCAAGCACGAAATACCTGTAAATCTTTGATGAGTGCAATTGTGGTTTTTTTGTTTTTGAGACGAAGTTACACTTTGTCACCCAGGCTGGAGTATAGTGGCACGATCTCTGCTCACTACAATGTCTGCCTCCCAGGATCAAGCCATCCTCCCACCTCAGTGTCCTAAGTAGCTGGGACCACAGACTTATGCCACCATGCCTGGCTAATTTATTGTATTCTTGGTAGAGATGGGGTTTCACTGTGTTGCCCAGGCTGATCTTGAACTCCTGAGCTCAAGGGATCTGCCCATCTTGGCCTTCCAAAATGCTAGAATTATAAGTGTGAGTTACTGTGCCCAGCCAATTCTGGTTTTAATCTTGTGATCCCCAAAAAGTCTCTCCCCGTCTTTATCATCATGCAATGTGCGCTAGATTATCACACATACCATTAGATCACCAAAGCACTAGTGAATGTTTCTCTAGGGTAATTATAAATAAGGTTCCAGGGCAATATGCCCCTAGAAATGAGGGGATTTGATACACATAATGAAAGAAACAGAATTCATTAAATAAGTTGGAAATCACTGAGCTGAGTACAGTTAAATAAATTTCTTTAGATATTTCAGGGCCTTTGATATGCTGAGATACAGATAAATCTTTTCAGAGGACAGAGAAAGGTAAAGGCCAGGCTAGGCTGAAGTGTATACTATGTTTCTCAAACTTATTTGCCCTTAGATCACTTTTCATGGAGCAGCTGGCTAGGCTAACCTTCCATGAGAACTCACTTGAGGAAATGTCTTTCTGGGACCTTGCTTTATCTGACTTCAGCCAACTTCAGGAAAAGTTTCATAGACCTTCCATAATTTACAGTTGCTACTGGTCACAGCAGCCTAATCAACCCTCCTACCTTAGATTTACATAACATTCTGCAATTAAACTATTAAAAATGTTACTAAGTTCCTGTCCTTGAAAGCATTTATGTTAAGAATGAAAGTCTCCTGCATAGTTCATGCACATGTTTGGGGTGATGATGGGGATGTAGCCAAGAAGCCCCAGGAGGAGGAGGCTTAGGTAGGCCTGGGGATCAACTTTCTAGAACGTATGCGTACCCTTTTTCATTTGACAAGGAGTGCTGAGTGATCAGGAAGGCAGTGATTGGAAGCAGAGCCACAGTGCAAGGTCCCACAATGTGCCATTTGTACCCCCTCTCCCATCAAAGAAACTGGTGGGACTGGGGCTGGCGGCCAACTCACCACGTCTCCCTCTTTTTTTGCCTCCCACACATACCCAACAGGATGCATGAGACTGAGAGGTATTGCCTCACCTTATTTTATTCTTCAAGTCTGATCTTACCTTGGTGTTCACATATGCTAAGATTTGCCTGAGGATGTTAGAAGGTGAAGATGAAGTGAGGAGAGTTATGCAGGGACTTACCTTCCTCATCCACCTCCCAAAATGGCCCTAGCAAACGAAATGGGAGTAATTCATAATTCATTTCAAAACTGAAGACCAGCTTCTCATAGATGTGGAGATACTGGTCAGGGGAAGTGGGTGTGTTGCTGGAAATAGGGAGGTTGGGGATGGAATTACTGAGAGGAGGAAATTGGCTTGAGGGAAACTTCCGGTAAGGCAACTTAGATGATAGCATGAGGAAAGGTGGAGATTTCCAGATTCATCCTCTGGATCGAGTGATCCAGCAGACAAAGGTAAGCATGAAGGTGAGATCTTCACCCATCAATTCCCATCTAGAATTTGGAAGCCCATTTTAATCAGTGGAGCTGGGGATGGAAGTGGAGGCAGTAACTGACATGCTTCTTGCATCCCTTCCTTCAGTAGAGTCTGGGGCAATGGTCCTTCTGTGGGCTCAATCCCTGCTGAATCAACACTTTTCTACTTCTTGGGCTGGTTGCAGGCATACAGGTATTTGAATGAAAGCGAGAAGTTGCTAAAAACTCTTAAGAAGGACAAATCTTGGAGCCAGACATTTGAGTTTGCCACCTTTTACAGCCTCAAAGGTGAGGTAAGAAACCATTAAAGGCTTGAATTAATCTGTTATTTATCTTAGGCCTTTCCATAGAAGTAGAAGTCATCCCTATACTTTCTACATCCTCCTCCCATCTCTTAGCACAGACTTCTAGCCAAGACTCTAGAAACTCAAATCCCTGGGCTCCAGCCTCATGATGGCTTACTAGTAAGATCTTCCCTGTCTTCCAGGCTGGCATTTTTTTTTTTTTTTTGAGATGGAGTCTCTGCTGCCAGGCTGAAGTGCGGTGGCATGATCTTAGCTCACTGAAACCTCTGCCTCCCAGGTTCAAGCGATTCTCCTGCCTCAGCCTCCTGCATAGCTGAGACTACAGGCGCCCGCCACGATGCCTGGCTAATTTTTGTATTTTTTAGTAGAGACGGGGTTTCGCCATGTTGGCAAGAATAGTCTTGATCTCTTAACCTCAAGTGATCTGCCCTCCTCAGCCTCCCAAAGTACTGGGATTACAGGTGAGCCAGTGCGCCCAGCAACATCTTTTTTTTTTTTTTTTTTTTTTTTTTGAGAGGTAGTCTCGCTCTGTCACCCAGGCTGGAGTGCAGTGGCACGATCTCGGCTCACTGCAATCTCTACCTCCCGGGTTCAACTGATTCTCCTGCCTCAGCCTCATGAGTAGAGCTGGGATTACAGGCGCCCACCACCACTCCCAGCTAATTTTTGTATTTTAGTGGAGTGGGGTTTCACCATGTTGGCCAGGCTGGTCTCAGACTCCTAACCTCAAGTGATCTGCCTGCCTTGACCTCCCAAAGTGCTGAGATTACAGGCGTGAGCCACCGCCCTGGCCCAGGTTGACATCTTTATGAAACATTTTTGTAACAACCTCTAAAAATGGACCTGAATGGGTAAACATTGTCTCAGAGGTGGACGATGCATAACTAAGATGCAAAATCCTAGTCATTCAACCATCCTTCATGCATACATCCAACAGACATTATGCTAGGCACAGGAAGATTTTGTTTCTGGTCTATAAATTATGTTTTTGATAAGAATCCCCAAAATATGTATTGTTGGGACATACTGACTAAGTCTAGAATCATTGCTTTTCCTCTTTTCCTCTCTTCCCTCCCGTCTCCCTCTAGGTCTATTTCAATATGGGCCTGATAGTGCCTGCCAAGAAAATGCTGAGGAAGGCGCTGAAGCTCCTCAACCGAATCTTTCCTTACAACTTAATCTCCTTGTTTCTCCATATCCACGTTGAGAAAAACAGACACTTTCATTATGTGAATCAGCAGGCCCAAGAGAGCTCACCTCCAGGGTAAGAGAAGGAGCTGGGGAGAGCAGAGTGTTTAATCTCACTCCCCAGAGAGACCTACAAATAATCCAAGTCAGCCCCCAAAGCCTGGCCTCCAGGGGGCACAAGGACTCCTGTGTGGCTCTGACCATTCACTGGGGGAGGGGTCGAGTGTGGGAGGGGAGGTGCTCCCAGACCAGGGTTACCACAAAGCACTTTATAGGCAGTTTTTGCCAAAGGGAATTTTGATGACACAAACACAAGGGACCCCTTTGTAAGGTGAGTTCTATGTCCCTCCCTACTCATCTAGCCCATTAACCCCCATGGCCATCCATGTTCTGATTGGATGGAACACAGATCGGAACACGGATCAGAAGACGGATACAGGTGTTCCTGGGACTTCAGTCACAAGCCCTCTTCCATTAGGAACTGAGACACTGGGTTTTGCCCCACCCCAAAGACAAATAGCAAGCCCTGAAGACATTTGCCAAAGGACAAAACTCCCACCCATCTATGAATCTCAATCAGGATGTGGGTTACAGGGGGGTATCCGTTGGTCAAAATTGTAATGTTAAGATCTGTGCATTTCGATATATATAAATTCTACCTATAACTGTAATAATGAGTGGGGACAAATAGTGGAGAGGTAGATGAAATAAGCATGTTACTGGTTGTTGAATGCATTTTGCTCATTATACTCTTGTTTGCTGTGTATATGCTTGAATTATTCTTTAATAAACATTTTAAAAAACATTCCACCTGGGAGCCACGGTGGCTCAGGTCAGTTGTCCTAGTGCTTGAGGAGGCGAGGCTGTGCGTTCCAGGCCTGCCTAAGCAACAAAGACACCTCTCATCATTGAAAAAAAAAAAAAAAGAAAAAAAAAAAAGCTGGGCTCGGTGGCTCATACCTGTAATCCCAGCACTTTGGGAGGCCGAGGCGGAGAATCATCTTGAGGTCGAGAGTTTGAGACCAGCCTGACCAACATGGAGAAACCCCATCTCTACTAAAAATACAAAATTAGCCAGGTGTGGTGGCGCATGTCTGTAATTCCAGCTACTCGTGAGGCTGAGGCAGGAGAATCATTTGAACCCGTAAGGTGGAGGTTGTGGTGAGCTAAGATTGCACCATTGCACTCCAGCCTGGGCAACAAGAGCAAAACTCTGTTTCAATAAAAAAAAAAAAAATTCCACCTATCTAGCAATTCCAAAGAGGTGCCACCAAAGGAGATGCCACCTTGTTGGGTACCTGGAGAACTGACAGAGGACATCTCTTCCCTCTTAAGAGAGCTCAGTAGCAATATTCCTATAGGTTCTGCCCAAGACACAAACATCTATTCCTATGAGCAAGTTACTACAACTTTTACAATCCCATCAAAAATTGCCTCCCCAACTTCCAAACGTGTTCCCCCAAAATGTAGGGGATCTTGAGGTGAAAAGGAAAATGTAATGGAGCTGAGTTCCTGTGCATATGGGAGGTGGGCTCGTGGGAATACCTGGCTGTTCCTGGAAATCCCAGGAGGAAGGGCTGGGAGATATTCAGCAGAGATCTCTCTGAGAAGTCGGTGGTCTTTGCATTACATATAGGGTTGCAGGATGCCTCAGTTTGAATTTCAGATAAACAAGGAATACTTTTTTTAGTATACATCTATCACATGAAACATTTAGGACATATACATTCCATAAAAATTATTAGTTTTAAAATTCAAACTTAACTGGGCATCCTGTATTTTCATCTGTTAAAGCAGGTAATTTACACATCTCACATTTTGTAAATGAGTAAGAAGTACCTGCACAAAGGGAAAAGTAGAAAAGTGTTGAAGAAGAATCAGCTTCTCTGCTCCTTCTGGAATTTCCACCTGGTTCAGCCCGCCTGCCTTTACCACGTCCATCACGGTGACCCAGAAGTCCTACAACGTGTCCACCTCGGGCCCCCTGGCCTTCAGTAGCTGCTCCTATATGAGTGGGCCCGTGCCTGCACCCACCATCACACCTGGCTAATTTTTTGTATTTTTAGTAGAGACAGGGTTTCACCATGTTGGTGAGGCTGGTCTCATACTCCTGACCTCAGGCGATCCACCCACCTTGGTTTCCCAAAGCTGGGATTACAGGCGTCAGCCACCCTGCCCAGCTGGTTACATTATTTCGAGTTTCTGATTAGCCTTTCCAAAGGAGGCAAATCAGAATTGCGTCTATCTCAGTGAGCAGAGGAGTGACTGAATAGAATGGGAGGCAGGTTTGCCCTAAACAGTTTCCAGCTTGAGTTTTCCTTAGTGATTTTGGGGGTCCAAGATATTTTCCTTTCACAAATGGAATTGTTAATAATGCTCATTTTGGCTAGGTGCAGTGGCTCATGCCTGTAATCCCAGCACTTTGGGAGGCCGAGGTGAGCAGATCACAAGGTCAGGAGATCAAGACCAATCTGGCCAATATGGTGAAACCCTATCCCTACTAAAAAATACAAAAATTTCCCAAGTGTGATGGTGCACATCGATAGTCCCAGCTACTAGGGAGACTGAGGCAGGAAAATTGCTGGAACCCGGGAGGTGGAGGTTGCAGTGAGCTGAGATACCACTGCACTCCAGCATGGGTGACAGAATGAGATTCTGTCTCCAAAAAATAAAAATAAAACTAAAAATGCTCATTTTTTTTTGGCCGGGCACAGTGGCTCATGCTTGCAATTTTAGCACTTCAGGAGGTAGCTGAGGTGGGCGGATCACCTGAGGTCAGGGGTTCGGGACCAGCCTGGTCAACATGGCGAAAACCTGTCTCTACTAAAAACAAAAAAAATTAGCCAGGCCTGGTGGTGTATGTCTGTAATCCAAACTACTGGGGAGGCTGAAGCAATAGAATTGCTTGAATCTGGGAGGCAAAGGTTGTAGTGAGGTGAGATCACACCACTGCGCTCCAACCAGGCAACAAAGTGAGACTCCATCTCAAAAAAAACAAAACAAAAATGCTCTTTTTTTTTTTTTTTTTGTAAATGAAAAAGTAGCTGGGACAGGGCTCAATCAGTTTGGAAGTTATTTTGCCAAGGTTAAGGACATGCCCAGAAGGAAAAAACATAGAATCACAGAATCACAGAAATCATGGTCTGTGTCTTTCTCCAAAGATGAATGTGAGGCCTGCAGTATCTAGAGGGGAAAAGTGAGCTGGAGGGAAATGAAGGAGGGCATGGTCATCCACGTGTTACAAGAGAAAAGCTAGGGGAAGAGTCAATTATGTATTGTCTCATGCTGAGTAAATAGGCACTTAGCATAGGATAAGGTGGACATAGAGTAGCTACCGGTGCAGGTACTTAACTTTTTATCTGCAGCTGTTCTGCTAAGGAACAAAAGGAAAGGCAACTTCTTGTATGACTCAGCTTTTAGCTTAATTTTTTCCTTTTGGCATAGTGAATTGGGGTCCCGCATTTTTATTTTCCTTTCACATCTTTGTTGAGCTGAGAACTAGTTGCTGAGAGCAGTGTGCACTGGAGAAAATAATACATTGGACTTTCGGGCTGGAGGTAGATGGAGCTTGAATCCTGGCATCACCACATTCCAGCTGTGTGTCTTTGCCTTAATTACTTAATCTGAGCCTCACTTTCCTCATATGTAAAATGGAGTCAGTTGTTCCACTCTTTTGTTGCAGGGCTGTCATCAGAATCAAATGTGATGAATGATATCAGTGTATC
>NW_016107399.1:4150173-4166506 GCF_001604975.1 Cebus imitator | reverse complement strand
GATCTCGGCTCACCACAACCTCAGCCTCCTGGGTTCAGGCAATTCTCCTGCCTCAGCCTCCTGAGTAGCTGGGATTACAGGCACGCACCACCATGCCCAGCTGGTTTTTTGTATTTTTAGTAGAGACGGGGTTTCACCATGTTTACCAGGATGGTCTTGATCTCTTGACCTCGTGATCCACCCGCCTCGGCCTCCCAAAGTGCTGGGATTACAGGCGTGAGCCACCGCGCCCGGCTAGTGTGCTTTTTAAATAGCTTTATTTAATTAGCAATTACCTGACAGGGGCCAGATACTTTACATAAATTAATCATTGTAGAGTAGGTATCATGAGTCCCATTTTACAATGGAGAAAATGTGCTTATTTGTCAGTCATGGAGGCAGGCCTCAGATTCAAGTCGGTTTTGATTGCCAGGGCCACAGTGAGGACACTGCATACCTGTGCTCCCCTACAGCATGATGATGATAACTTCTATGTTCCATTTGTGTTTACTTTATCCAATAGGAAGAAGAGGCTGGCACAACTTTACCGGCAAACTGTCTGCCTCTCCTTGCTGTGGCGCATCTATAGCTTAAATTATTTTTTTCACAGCAAGTATTATGCCTACCTGGCAGTTATGATGCAAATGAATACTGCACTGGAAACTCAAAATAATTTCCAGGTAGGGGATTTTTGTAGCTGCTCCTTTAAGTTTCTGAATTTCATTTGGGAAGAAAAGCCTAGTGAAAGCCAATTGGGATTCAGAATTCTGAGGATATAACAGAAGGCTTTCTGACTGGCTTGTTTTGACAAGGCCAGCAGTTCTCAAACACTTTGGTTTCTGGATCACTTCACACTGTTAAAAATTATTGAGGATCCCAAATGGCTTTTATTTATATGAGTTGAATTTATTGATATCATATAAGAAACAAAAACTGAGAAAATTCTAAAATATTATTTTTTGTTTGTTTGTTTTGAGATGGAATCTCACTCTGTCACCCAGGGTGGAGTGCAGTGTTGTGATCTCGGCTCACTGCAACCTCCACTTCCCGGGTTCAAGCAATTCTCTTGCCTCAACCTCCTGAGTAGCTGGGACTATAGGCAAGTGCCACCACACCCAGCTAATTTTTGTATTTTTAGTAGAGATGAGGTTTCGCCATGTTGGTCAGGCTGGTCTTGAACTCCTGACCTCAAGTGATCTGCCCCACTTCAGCCTCCCAAAGTGCTGGGATTACAGGCATGAGCCACCGCACCTGGCCTAAAATATTATTTTAAAATAAAGATAACAAGCCTATTACATATTAACATAATTACCATTTTCATTTTTTAAAACTCTGTTCCCCAAACAAAAAAACCTAATGGGAAATATGGCATTGTATTATCTTAATGTCTGGCTTCTAGAAGACAACTAGATTCTCATATCTGCTTCTACTTTCACTGCTGCAATATCACATATGTTGCCTCTGGAAGACTCTACTATATATTCATGAGAGAATGAATATACATTCTTTTTTAAAAAGATAGAATTATAAATCATAACAAATACGGAAAGTACACATTAAAGATTTTGTTTAACTCACTGAGTTGACTCAATCAAAATTAGTTAAGATTGGAACCAAGTGGTTCCACGGCGAATCCAATTTATGAAGGATACAAAACTTGTCTAGTAACAGGGTAATAATCACTTGTATTCCACTGAGTATTTACATTTCTATGAAAAACAAATCATATCACTTATATTATTATTAGATTTTTGCAACATAGTTGTAAGATAGTCCAAAGAAAAGTAGAGATAACTTTGATTAGTAAGTGAGGTAGGAACCCTTCTAAATTTGTGTTTTGGCCCATTTTAAGGTCTCACTATTTTTCCTGTCACAAGTAATGTGTGGATGCTATGAAACTAGCTTTGACCTTATATGTTCCCTGAAAAGGTGTCAGGGATTCTTAGGGATCCCAAGATGAATTGGGAGAACCACTATTCTAGGTCAGAAATAGGAAAGCCTTTGATTGGATGAAGAAGGTATCAGGAGACATGATCAAGAAATTATTAAGCTAAATCCAACTCATCTAATGTGAACAGCCTTGCTCCATTATAAAAGTACATTAAGTCTGGGTTTCTTCCTCCTGGAGTCATTCATTGTCAAGAAGGAAGGGAAGGAGTCAGGTAGCACTGTTAATGTCGGAGGAGCTTAAATTCCTAACTGGGAGTCTGTCCTCTGCATTAGTCCCTTTTGGTGGACTTAGGCTGGCTCTCCTAGGATACTTCCATCAAGATTGACCCCTGCTCACTTCCCATCCTCTGCTCCTAACTCCATAGGCCATGAAGGAGTCACAGGCCCAGCCATATTGGTCCTCTTTTGGTTCCTCAAACACAGAAATTTAATCCCATCTGTCCCTGGCTGTTCCCTCTGCCCAGAGTGCTCATCCTCCGATCTTTACTGGGCATGGCCACCCATTCACTTGCTAACTTGTCACTCTGTTTTAATAGGTATTATTGCCATTCGACAATTTCTTGTTTGCTCCTGCATTAGCTTTTGGTCTGTCTCCCTTAGCAGCGTGTAAATCCCATGGGAGCAAGGTCCTCTTCAGTTGTCTTGTTCACATCCTAAGTTTCTAGAACAATTGTGGTTGCTCAAGAAATTTATATTGGCTGAAATACTTCTCCACACATGGAGCTATAGCCTAAGAACTGTAGTAGACTTGGGGTGGAAAAAATAAAAAGTCAGGCTAGAAAGTGAACCAAGACGTTCGTCATCAAGGTGGCTGGGATTGAAAACAGAGAAGCACTCCCCTCAGCACTCAAAAGCAGATGAGGGACTCAAGCATAGGAGAAGGGAGAGGCCGAGACAGAGCCAGAGAATGGTTTTCAGGACTCCGCCTATCTGCATTGTGACCACTGGCAAGCTGCATAAACATGGAGCTTTATATTTTCTCTGTAAAGTGAACCAGTTGGACCTCTATTCTCTCGGTCCAAATCCAAGACGTCCTAGGCTTTATTACAGTCTTGGATTTCTTATGTGCCCAACAATTCCCTCTCCCCCACCACCACTTCTGGCTATCCTTACCTTCTGGTAGCATTATCTGGGGCATATTTCAAATAAGGAAGAAAGGAATTCTCTCAGACTGACTGCAGTTTTAAATATCCAGGGACCTGCCTGTAACACAGAATTTGTAGGCTGCTTACTTCGTCCCATTTGAGGAATTCCAGCAAAAAACCTCTACTCTAAAATACTTCCCCTACCCCAACACTCCCACCACTAGAGATACTATATTTTTTCTGTTTGTATTTTTCAAATTAGGTTACATGTATTCTGTTGTTTTTGTATAAATAATAAAACTGCTTCTTTAGAAGGAACTATTTTCCCCTAACTATTCTCTAAGCGTGTATATTCTGTAGCAACTTTATCTTTTTAAAGAGTTGTTTAGAGTAACCAGTTTCTTGTAAATCTCCAAATCAGATGTATTTGTTTGTTTGTTTTTGAGAAGGGTGTCACTCAATCACCCAGGCTGCAGTGCAGTGGCATGATCATGGCTCAGTGCAGCCTCAACCTCCCCTGCTCAACTGATCCTCCCGAACACCTCAGCTTCCTAAGTAGCTAGGACTACAGTTTTGTGTCACCATGCTGGCTATTTTTTTTTTAATCTTTTGTTGAGATGAGGTCTCACTATATTGCCCAGACTGGGTTCAAACTCTTGTGCACAAGTGACCTCCCGTCTCAGCCTCCTGAGTAGATAGGACTACAGGCATGTGCCATTATGCCTGGCTAGTTTTTGCTGTTGTTGAAACAGGGTCTCGCTATTGTGCTCAGGCTTGTCTGGCACTCCTGAGCTCAAGCAATCCTCCCACCTCAGCCTCCCAAAGTGCTGGGATTATAGACGTGAGCCACTGCACTTGACCTCCAAATTAGGTTTAAAACTAGTCCCTATCAAAAGGTTGCCGTGCGGTGGGCTTGCCCTTGTGCTCCCGCGTGTGTAACACAGAGTGAGATCCGTCTCCAAAAAAAAAAAAAAAAAAAAAAAAAGACAAAGAAACCAAACCAACCTTTCTTTTTTTTGTTAAATTGCTGAAATTATATATGCTTGTTATAACAAACATCACAGAGACACATAAAGTAAAATCTCTCCTCCCACCCCCAACAAATAGGTAACTACTGTTTATACTTTGGAGTGTATCCTTACAGGCTTTTCGCTCTGCAATTATATATCTAATATGTAAGCTATGCTTTCATTTTTCACATAAATTAAAAATTTTATATTTCATTTAAGGACTCCATGGGTAAGGGGCCATCAAGCTTATTCTGAATGACTCAGTAAACATGTAGCAAAAACCCATTTGATTTCTGTATTTAAGCCCATGGCTTTGGCCAAATGTCCAGCTCTATTCTCACGCTTAATAAACAAATGTTTACTGGCAGACATTGAGTGATGTTCCTGAGCTTTCTGCTTTGTGTTCTGCCTCATTCTTCCTCCACTCTGTCATTTCAGATCATTAAGGCTTACCTAGACTATTCGCTATACCACCAGCTGGCTGGCTATCAGGGTGTGTGGTTCAAATACGAAGTCATGGCCCTGGAGCAGATCTTCAACCTCCCCCTGAAAGGCGAGGGCATTGAAATTGTGGCATACATAGCTGATACACTGGTCTTCAACAAGCTCATAATGGGACACCTGGACTTGGCCACTGAGTTAGGTAAGGGCTGGCTGGGCAAGATGAGACATGAGGATACAAGGAATGTCCCACAATATATTGGAATTGTTTTCTTCCCAGGCACCCGAGCCCACCAGATGTGGGCACTGCTTCAGAATCCCAACCGACGCTATCTGTCCCTCTGCAGACTTAGCCAGTGTCTCCTTTTGAAAAGCAGGTATTTATCTTAAAGCATTTTCCAAAATTAGGGGGAGGAGGCAATATTATTGAGTGTTCTGGGTTCAACTTTAGCCTGACCATAGGGTGGGGAAGGGAGTAGAGTTTGCAATAAGAAAATGTAACTGATAATAGTTGTCCTTTTTTTTCTTTTTTTTAGACAGAGTCTTGCTCTGTTGCCCAGGCTGGAGTACAGTGGTTCAATCTCGGCTCACTGCAACCTCTGCCTTCAGGTTTAAGCAATTCTCCTGCCTCAACCTCCTGAGTAGCTGAGATTATAGGCACATGCCACCACCCTCAGCTAATTTTTGTATTTTTTAGTAGAGATGGGGTTTCACCCTGGTCTTGAACTCCTGATCTCAAGTGACCTACCCACCTCGGCCTCCCAAAGTGCTGGGATTACAGGCATGAGCCACCATGCCAGGCCTTGGTTTTGTTTTGTTTTGTTTCATTTAATAGAATTCCTTCCCATGCATCATCTCTAATCTGGTTGCTGTGGCCAGTGAGTGGAGGGGAGTCAGACAGTCATCCCAGCTGTGGAAATCAGGCCTCCACTTCTGTCAAGTGGAGACAAAGGGAAAAGTCTTCTAGGGAGGCAAATGGCCAGAGAATAGCAACCAGGTCTAGAGGCCAAGGCCAATTTGCTCTGACTCTGGTCACCCTGATATAGAGAACCCAGGAAAGAACAATTTGAAACAAGAGCCAATTTGAGATTTAGGATTTGGTCTTGGGTAGGGATGCATTTGAAGTCTGTTTAAGAGGTGTATTTGGTTCTGAATTACTGAGAAGGACCAGGACTAGACCAGGGAGGGATCTTACTAAACCTCTTCCTACCCACTGCTTTTTCTGTTCAATAGCTTTGAGAGTACAAGTGGTTTTCAGTTACATAGATGAATTTTATAGTAGTGAATTATAAGAGTTTAGTGCACCTGTCACCCCAGCAGTGTACACGTACCCAATATGTAGTCTTTTATTTCTCACTTCTCTCCTCCCCTCCACGCTGAGTCCCCAAAGTCCATTATGTCCACTGCTTTTTTTTTTTTTTTTTTTTTTTTTTTTGAGACAGTTTCACTCTTTCACCCAGGCTGGAGTGCAGTGGTGCGATCTTGGCTCACTGCAACCTCCACCTTCCAGTTTCAAGAGATTCTCCTACCTCAGCCTCCCAGGTAGGGGGGTTACAGGCTCCTGACATCACACCTGACTAATTTTTGTAGTTTAGTAGAGACAGGATTTCACCATGTTGGCCAGGCTGGTCTCGAACTCCTGACCTCATGATCTGCTCACCTCGGCCTCCCAAGTGCTGGGATTACAATATCTACCGCTTTTTAGTGGCCACTATGTTTTCTTTTCCACAGATACAAGCAATTGATCCAGGTGCTGGGGTGTCTGTGGGATCTTTCTGTAACACAGGAACACATCTTGAGCAAGGCATTTTTCTACTTTGTCTGCTTGGACATCATGCTTTATTCTGGTAAGTGTGGGTTTGGAATGTAAAAGAACTTGGGGGTGTGGCACCTGTGCTGGTATGGTGAGGCAGCTGTCAGGTTGGCACTTTGGCACCAATAGGTTTCTGTGTGGGCGGACTTACAGAGCAGGGATGGAGAGAGGCTGGTGGTGTGAACTGAAGCACTGTCTAGCAGGTGCCGAGACTGTAAAGGCACTTCAAGAAGGAGAATTAAGTCTGAAGGAACCTGATTGGTATGAGCTGCCAGTTAAACGGTCAGATCAACTTGCACCTAGGTGATAGCGACTATCTTACTATGTGCCTCTTACTAAGGGTTTTTAACTTTTAGCAGGATGTACTTAGAGACTTCATGCTTTAGAATGAAGGACTAGTTTGCTTCAGGTGAGAGTTCCAGGTTGGCAGCTCTTGGTGATTTGGAAAACAAGTTATTTCCTGATAATCTTCAAGTGACATCAAGTAGGTCACTTGAAGTGTACATACTAAACCACAGGAACCAACTTGGGAATTGTTTTCCCCACACGGGATCTTGAAAGGGGATGCAGACATTGCCACCAACAAGGGAAGCATGTGTGGGGAGACACAGAAGTCCTAGGCTGTACTAAGGCTGGGAAGGATTAGTTAAACCCCACACCTGCCTGGTCAGTACTGTGGAACTGTATTATATATCCATAACACTCCCCAGTAGCTGGGACTCAGCAAACACAGGGCAGTCCAGTCGTCGGGTTGTTGCAATCCACGGGAACCTTTGGATTCATACAGTGATCAGAGGCTACTCTCCCTGCAGTGGGAATATTCTACTGAGAGCAACTAGGCTAGAAAGATGACCACCCACACCTACCAGCAACTCGCACCCTTTTCTCTCTTTTAGGTTTTGTTTATAGAACATTTGAAGAATGTTTGCAATTCATATACCAATATGAAGACAACAGAATCCTCAAGTTCCACAGTGGACTCCTCCTGGGACTTTATTCATCTGTAGCTCTCTGGTAACAATGTGTTGCATATCACTAAATTCCCAAGGTGAAGATGTTGAGTTCCAAGGAAGAGTTCTTTAAAAATATTTTAGAGAGTATTCATAATTTATACCTGAGAGAGCTTAAAGGTGTCAGAGGATATTTACACTGAAAGATGTGTTAGGGATCAACTAGTTCATCCCCCTTGGCCAAGGACAGAAAAGTGAGATTGTCTCAATTGCATTCCATGCAATAAATATTTATCGCAAACATATCATGTTGTGCCGATACAGGGATAAATAAGAAAAGATTGCTTTCTTTGGAGGAGTGCTGGGGTTTGAGGAAGACTAATGAATAGCACCACTTGCCCACCCCAGCACCCACCCACATCTAATCATATGGATTGATACATCCAATGTTGGAGGACATGGCTTATTTCTGCACGTAAGTGGGCTTCCTAATATTGAGCCCTAGAATCGGACTTAACCTGCTCAGTAGCAGGCAGTTCTGGAAAACTGTAGATCTACTCACATGGAGGCAGGGCTCTTGTAGCACAGAGATCAGTATCACACTCCCTGTTGGCTTCACTAGCTCTCAAGATGCAGAGAGATACAGAGTTATACTTGCCCAATTCCTCTCCCAATTCACCAGCAAGATCTCTCCTTATCATTGAAGGGGCAAGTGAAGCAGGGAAAGAGTTCTCGTGCTTTTCACCAAATAGAAGCCCCTCACATGGAAGGAAACTTCAGGAGTAAGGAAGAAGCATTCTCCACGTACCCCATTAACTCATTAAGTCTGAGGCTTAATCCCGTTAACCTATCATGTTGGTTTTTTTTGTTGTTGTTTTTTTTTTTTGAGACGAAGTCTTGCTTTGTCTCCAGGCTGGAGTACAGTGGCGCAATCTCGGCTCACTGCAACCTCCACCTCCTGGGTTCAAGCGATTCTTCCGCCTCATACTCCCGTGTAGCTGGGACCACAGGTGCGTGCCACCACGCCCAGCTAATTTTTTTGTATTTTTAGTAGAGATGGGGTTTCACCGTGTTGGCCAGGATGGTCTCGATCTCTTGAACTCGTGATCCGCCCGCCTCCGCCTCCCAAAGTAACCTATTATGTTTTTAACTCAGTTAAGCCTATTTTGATGAACGCTAAGGCTCTAAAATGGGTCAAAACAGAACATTCATTACATTACTTTCAAGACTATCCCCAAGATTGAAAATCACCCCCTATTATTTCCTATCTTAATTAAATTATATGCAACCATATGGTCTATCAGAGGTTTGTGATGAAACTAAGCGACAATATGAAGACATTCCTATATAAAATGCTACAAATTAGAGCAGCCCCAAATCTGAATAGAAATCCACTCTCTCCTTTCTGAGACAGTTTTGCTGTGTCACCCAGGTTGGAGTGCCATAGTGTGATCATGGATCACTGCAGCCTTGCCTTCCTAGGCTCAAGTGATCCTCCCAAAAACCTCAGCTTCCTGAGTAGCTGCAACTGCAGGTACATACCACCACAGCTGGCTAATTTTAATTTTTTGTAGAAATAGGATTTTGTCATGTTCCCCAGGCTGGTCTCCAACTCCTGGGCTCAGGCAATCCTACCTCAGCCTCCCCAAATGCTGGGATTACAGGCATGAGCCACTCACCTGGCCAGAAATCCCCTCATTATAAAATTAATGGGGAGAAATTAAAATCCAAAAATTAATTACTCTTGCCAATTAAAGTTCAAAATCAAATAACTTACCAATGTGAGCTAAAGGTCAAGGAATCTAAAGTTCAAAAATCATCCAAATTTTTTTTTCTTTTCTATCTCAGCTGGAGAGTTCTTTCAACATCTGTGTTCTAGGCCAATGTTGCTGACTTTAGTGGGCTAAAAATCACCTGGAGAGCTTGTTAATGTGGAGATGCCTCACCCTCAGAGCCTGTCTGATTCAGTATACCTGGACTGAACCAGAGAACCTGCATTAATGAGAAGCCGCATTAATGAGAACCCAGGTGATACTGATGATGCCCGTCTGTGAACCACATTTTGAGCAGTACTGTCCTAAATCATCTCTCTTCGGTATTGGAGCAGTTTCTTCAAGTCCCAGAATCAACAGTTCCAAGTGTCTGATCTCCCTTACTTTTTAATATAAAAAGTCAAAGAGTTCAGTGGTGGCTAATATTACCTGGGTGTTTCCAAGGATTTTATTCATCTCAAGCCATCAAAAAAAAAAAATCTATCATTTCCTTGCTCTGCATCACATAATTAATTTCCTGCTTTTTTAGGGAGAGTGAAGCAGGGGTAGGCAGGAGGCACACTTCCAGAGACCCAGGTACAGGAAGCTGCACATCCAGAGAGAGCCATTTCAGAAAACCAGCCTATTCCACAGGTGATACTGATTTTTCTTATTCCTTTGTGGTAATGCAGGTATGCCAGATGTCAGGAATGGGACAACTTTTACATATATTCCAGTGCAGCTAAAAATCTGTTGCCAAGAAGAACCATAACACTTATTTACTATAAAGGAATATCTAGGTACATGGAGGGGCAAGTTCTTCATCTTCAAAAGCAAATCAAAGAACAGTCAGAGAATGCCCATGCTAATGGAAAGGAGCTACTCAAGGTGAGGCCTACTCTCCAGTTTCCAGTGTAAAATACACCTTAAATAGATCTCTACTTCCTGTGCTAATTATTTTCTCATTATAGAATTATACGTTTATCACAGACGTTTTTGAAGGCACTTCCCCAAAGAAAGAAAATGTAAATTGTCCACTACATTACTACTCAGAGATAAGCACTTTTTATACATTGAGATCCCACTTTTCAAGTATTTGTGTGTGTGTGCATGCACATTTCTGTATTTTGTAATTTGCTATTAAGCGTATTATGAATAATTTTCTGTCATTAAATTGTTTTTCACATCACAATTTAAAAGGAAGCATTGTAGTCTATCTTATAGATATATGATTAGGTGGTCTAATTATTCTTGGATAAAACTTTTCTGAATGATCTTATTGCCATTGCTGTGATAAAGCATCCTGGTAGATAAATCATTCCACATGACAATTTTAAAAATTCAACTATGTATTAAGCATATTAATACAAGAGTGCTTGGGCACAAGAGTGAGCAAATTAAACACCTCCAACAGTTTACAACATGGGATGGGCAAGCACCCTAAGAGAATATAGGGCTAAACCTCTGGTGTTGACACATTTGCCTTGCTCTTGTAAACACTGAGCACAGGTCTATTAGCTTTCTATTGCTCTGTCACTCATTACCACAAAGTTAACAGCTTAAAACAACACCCACTTCTTGACAGAGTCTTGCTTTGTCACCCAGGCTGGAGTGCAGTGGTACAATCTCTGCTTACTGCAACCTCCGCCTCCCAGGCTCAAGCAATTCTCATGTCTCAGCCTCCCAAGTAGCTGGGATTATAGGCAAGCGCCACCATGACTGGCTAATTTTTGTATTTTTAGTAGAGATGGGGTTTCACCATGTTAGCCAGATTGGTTTTGAACTCCTGACCTCAAGTGATCCACCCATCTCAGCCTCCCAAAGTGCTGGGATTACAGGTGTGAGCCACCGTGTCGGGCCCAAAACAACACCCACTTTGTAACTCGCAGTTTGGGAGGTCCAAAGCCTCAGTGGTCTGGTATCTCCGCTTAGGAGATATATTTACGTAAGCAGAAATAATTTAATACATTGTTGCAGTTGTTATTTTGAACAAACTGTCATCTGTTGGAATAAGAAAAGGAAAATTTTTATTTTACCTCCACTTACTCCTTCTTCAATGCTTTTTATGTAGATCTAAGTTTCTGACCTATATATTTTCCTTCTCTCTAAAGAATTTAACATTTTTTGCAAGTCAAGGCTATTAGCAACAACTTCTTTCAATTTTGGTTTGTCTGAGAAGTCTTTATTTTGTCTTCAATTTTGAAGGATAATTTCACTGAGTAAAGAATTCTAGGGATTTTTTTCCTATCAACATGTCATGGCACTGGCTTCTTGCCTGCATGGTTTCTGAGGAAAAGTGAAACACACTTTTTTTTTATTATTGCTCTCTAGAAGCCCCTTGGGCTTCATTCAAAATTTTTTTTCTTTTTCTTTGAAATGGAGTCTCCCTCTGTCACCCAGGCTGGAATGCAGTGGTGCGAGCTTGGCCCACTGCAATCTCTACCTGGTATGCCTTGTAATTTTTCTTAATAGCCAGACATGATGTACCAGATAAAAAGTCTTTGTCTCAATAGGTCTTTAGTAATGTGATGGTAAGGTGTGAGGAGAGGGAACACATTCTCAGTCTTTTAGTGAGCCTATTCCTCTGGACTAAGAACTTCACAAGGGCTTTTCATTCCCCTCTTCCTTAGGTGGGACCCAATGGCTAGATCTGGCTTTAGTTGGATATTCATCTCCCCCAAGATAGGTTAGGATCTATTAAAACCCCTGGAGGTTAGGCTCTGGTTACATAGTTTCTCCCGAGGGCAAACCTCGTTAAGAAGAATGGAGTATTCTGGCATATTTCAAAATGGTTCCTTTTCCTCCTCCTCTGCTGAAAGAATGAGGGATTTTTTTTTTTTTCTTCTTATATTTACTGAGAGATCCTGGTTGAGCTTCTGGAGGTAAAACACACAAAACTGTGGGGGCTCACCTGAAGGTGTTTGGGATTTTTTATGTCTAATTTTTTTTTTTTTTGAGACAGAGTCTTGCTCTGCTGCCCAGGCTGGAGTGCAATGGCACTATTTTGGCTCACTGCAACCTCCAACTCATAGGTTCAAGTGATTCTCGTGCCTCAGCCTCCTAAATAGCTGGGATTATAGGCACCTGCTATCATGACTGGCTAATTTTTGTATTTTTGTAGAGATGGATGGGGTTTCACCACGTTGGCCAGGCTGGTCTTGAACTCTTGACATCAGTGGTCTGCTCACCTCGGCCTCCCAAAGTGTTGGGATTACAGGCGTGAGCCACGGCTCCCAGCCTAATTTTTTTTATTGTCATCCAAATACACACAGGATAAAACTTAACATCTTCATCATGTGTAAGTATGCAGTTCAGTGGTATTAAATACATTTATAATGTGTATCTATCTCTGCCCTCCATCTCCGTAACTGTCTTCATCTTGTAAAATAAAAACTCTATACCCATTAATTGTATGTTTGTTAGATCTAGTTGGTTTATTGTGTTGTCTAAGACCACTATATCTTATCTTTTGTAAAATTGTTCTATCCATTATTGTTAGTGAAGCCTCCAACTATCATAGAATAGTTCTATTATAGAACTATTATAGAACTATTTCTACCACATAATAGAGCTATTATAGAACAGTCTATTTCTACCTTCAATTTTGTCAGTTTCTGCTTCATATATATTGATGATCTTATTAGATGCATAAATGTTTATAGTTGTTATATCTTTTTGCTGTATTAGAACTTTTATTAATATATAATATTGTTTGCTTCTTGTAGGGTTTTTTCTGATTTAAAGTTTATTTTGTCTGACCTTTATAGCCACTCTTATTCTCTTTGGGTTACTATTTGTATGAAATATCTTTTTCTGTCTTTTCACTGTCCATCTATTTGTGTCTTTGGATCTAAAGTGAGTCTCTTTTAGTATGTAATTAGATCATGTTTTATTAAAAATCCATTCTGCCAATTTGGTTTTATTTTTGAGAGTTTAATTCAATTACATTTAAAGTAATTACTGATAAAGAGAGAACTGCTTGTATCATTTTGCCATTTGTTTTCAATATGCCTTCCAGCTTTTTTGTTCTTCATTTCCTGAACTACTATCTTCTTTGCATTTAATTTTTCATAGTGAAACATTTAAGTTATTTCCCCATTTTCTTTTGTATATATTCTATAGCTATTTTCCTTATGGTTACCATGAGGATTACATTTAGCGTCCTAAAGTTAACTTCAGTAACACACACATAACTGTGCTCCTTTAATAGCTTCCCACCCCTTTTGGTTGTTGATGTCACAAAATTACATTTTTATACATTGTGTGTCCCAAAACATAAATGAATAATTATTTTAAATGATTAGTTTCTTGAACTATGTAGAAAACAAAATGTGGAGTCACAACCCACAGTTACAGTAATACTAGCTTTTGAGCTAGTAATTTCTCCCTCATCTTTGAAGGACTCTTTTGCTAGATAGAAGACTCTTGGTTGATGGGATTTTTTCTTTTAACACTTTGAATATATTGGCACACTTGCCTTCTGACCCCTAAATTTTCTGATGAGGAACCTGCTGGTAATGTTATTGAAGATGCCTTGTATGTGATTTGTTGCTTCTCTCACTGCTTTCAAGATTTCATGTCTTTTGCTTTCAAAAGTGATTATAATGTGCCTTAGTATGGATCTCTTCAAGTTTATCTTACTTGGAGTTTGTTTAGCTTTTGGGGTGTTTATATCTTTTACCAAATTTGGTAAGTTTTCAACCATTATTTCTTCAAATATTCTTTCTAGCTCTTTCTCTCTCTTCTTCTTCAAGGACTACCACAATGCATTTATTGGTTCACTTGTTGGTGTTCCACAAGTCCCTTAGACTCTGCTAACTTTTCTTCAATCTTTTTTCTTTCTGTTCCTCAGATTCAATAATTTCCATTGTCATACCTTCAAGTTTGCTGCCTGTTTAACTCTGCCTTTGAATCCCTCTAGTGATTTTTCAGTTTTAGTTTTTGTACTTTTCACCTCCAGAATTTCTTTTTGGGGTGGAGAGAAAAATAAAGTTCATGGCCGGGGGGAAGGGCAATAGCCCTTTAAATCCCCTGGAAGTCACTTCAACTGGAGAGGGAAGGGCTTGCAATGGTGGGGAGAAGTGCAACAATGGCTGCCTACCTCCTTGTCTCTACCTCTTCCATCAGAAGCAGCAATTGGTGATCAGAGCACCAATCCCTGATATCTCACACAGGGTTCTTTTTGCCCAAACTTGTTCCCACAAGTTGTGTGCGGGTTCTTCAGGAACATGTGCACAACTGTCTGCCACAGGTTTTGAGGTGGGGGGACAGGCAGCTGTGCTAAGAGCTGAAACTGAAATTAACCTCAGTTTACCATCCAGGCCTTCGCCTGGCATTTATTTACAAGTCTTCAGCAGACTCCAGAGTTCTAGCATAGTTACATTCTGACGGATTCTGCCAGTGTAATGATAGTCTAGGTGGGGATACAGATAGCTGGTACTTCCTATCTGCCATCTTTCCTGAATCCTCTTCTCCATAGAGTTTTTAACTCCCAGACCTGTCCACTCTGAGTTTGTAGCAATTCATCAATCACAGTTCAGGTTTTCCTAGCCTGGCACTGATTCCCACAGTGGTTTCCACTTGTGAATCTCTGTTTGTCTCTACAGTCTTTGGATCAGCAGTTTGCCCGTCTTCTCACTTCCCTTATGGATCCAAGAATATTTGTTGATCTTTCAGTCCGTTCAGCTTTTTACTTGATTCTAGGACTAAGTGGTTCCTTCCAAGCTCCTTACATGCAGAAGTGGCCAATTTTTTCCCTAATTTTTCAACAATTAACTTGTACTGCTTTAATAATCATAATCATCAAAATTATTATCTTTTTCTTTGAGATGGAGTCTCACTCTGTCACCCAGGCTGGATTGCAGTGGCACAATCTTGGCTAACTGCAACCTCTGCCTCCCAGGTTCAAGCAATTCTCCTGCCTCAGCCTCCCAAGTAGCTGGGATTACAGGTGTGCACCACCACAACCAGCTAATTTTTGTATATTTAGTAGAGATGGGGTTTTGCCATGATGGTCAGGCTTGTCTCGAACTCCTGACCTCAGGTGATCCACCCGCCTTGGCCTCCCAAAGTGCTGAGATTATAGGCATGAGCCACCATTCCCGGCCATCAAAATAATTTTTTTTTAAAGTTATTGCAGAGAAGCAATGATGGGATCTCTCATGTCAATTCCTGATCTCAGTGGGCCATGGGGGCTACTCCAGCTGACATTTATTATCTCCAATACCTACTATGTATGTCTCTATAATGTATTTTCTCACTTGATTGCTTAAATCCTTGAAATCTTCCCAAATCATCTGTGAAGGAAATAACTTACAGTCAAGGACCCTGTTTGATTCTAATATACTGTTGTGTTTTTTTTCTTTAGAACTTGAAGAATCTGGTGGGTCAAAATATCACTGGTCCTGTCTTTTACCCAAGGCTCTACCACCTGATGGCTTACGTCTGTATATTAATGGGAGACAGGCAGAACTGTTGCCTCTTTCTGAACACAGCCTTGCAGCTCTCTGAAACACAGGGGAATGTGCTGGAGAAATGCTGGCTGCAAATGAGCAAAGTATGTATCATCAGCTAGCAAGCTGGGATGGGGGATGCTCACCCATATAAAGAAGCCCCGGAAGCCCATTGTCTGGTTAGGTTTCACCAGGCACAGAAGGTCATTGTCTTAGTCTGTCCAGGCTGCTGTAACAAAATATCTTAGACTGGGTCATTGATAAACAATAGAAAATTACGCACAATTTTGGAAGCTGGAAGTCCAAGATCAAGGCACTGGAGATTCAATGTCTGGTGAGTGTCCATTCCTCACAGATGGTGCCTTTTGCTGTGTCCTTGCATGTCAAAAGGATGGAAAAGGAAAATATGCTCCCTCCAGCCTTTTTATAAGGACGCTAATTCTATCCATGAGGGCAGAGCCCTCATGACCTAATTACCTCCCAAAGACCCACCTCTTAATACCATCACCTTGGGGGTTAATTTGCAACACAAGAATTTCAAGGGATGCCAACATTCAGACCATAGCAATCACCATAGGCCTTTCTCGATTCTTACCAGAACGGGTGATGTGCCTAGAGCTCAGGTTTGTGAGCTTCCTCTTCCCCTTTAAGTTCTCATGGACTCTCTCCCTCATCCAAATCCCCCTGAGCATGCCCTCTCTCTGCCCTTCTCTGTGGCCACTTTCCACTTTGTGTTACATCTGTCTGCATGTCTTTCCTCTCCTTAAGAATGTGAACTCTTGGCCGGGCGTGGTGGCTCACGCCTGTAATCCCAGCACTTTGGGAGGCCGAGGCGGGTGGATCACGAGGTCAAGAGATCGAGACCATCCTGGTCAACACGGTGAAACCCTGTCTCTACTAAA
>NW_016107399.1:4138966-4150008 GCF_001604975.1 Cebus imitator | reverse complement strand
AAAAAAAAAAAAAAAAGAATGTGAACTCTTTGAACGCAAAAACCACACTTAGTGCCTAGCACGGAGCCTTATACTCAGCTTTGCTGAATACGTGAATGAATGTATGTGTGTTTATTTTAAGAGGGATGTGTCAGTATCCTAGTTTGGATAGCAAGATTCATTTTTGTCTATGGGTTCACATGGTTTTGAAAGCTCAAGGACAGTTTGGCTTATTTGGTATTGGACTAATCCTGATTACAAAAGTCAAGGAGTGCTAATGATTTCTTCTGTTTCCCTCCTCTAAGGAATGCTGGTACTCAACCTCTGAGTTAAAAGAAGACCAATGGCTTCAGATGATCTTGAGTCTCCCGTCATGGGAAAAAATTGTAACAGGCAAGGTAAACACCCAGGATATTCAAAAAAACAAATTCCTGATGAGAGCTGATATCATGGACAATCATTTCTAACATGTCAAAGAAAAAAGATTTTAGTAAGCACTATGTCCTTGTGATGATCTATTATTGACCTTTCTCTGTGGCTGGCCCCTCCAGGTTCCTACATAAGCTCTTCTGTTCCAGGCACAGACCAGACGTGTTGATTTCTTCTCTTTCTGGTCAAAAAGGGTCAGGAGTGTTACACTTTACTTCCTCCTAACATTATAAAAATTGACCTTACCATTCATGTTGTTTTAGCTTGATCTATTTCAGCCCACGCAAAGTTGTATCATATGAGAAGTTATTAATCTCAAGATGGTATAACATCATGTGTTGCAACAGACATGTTTCTAGTTAGTATATTAACTGAAAATATGTATTTTTAAATATCCAGTTGTTAAGTCTTTTGGAGGTAGCACAGTATTACAAATAGCAAACATTTGTCATGGTCTATAAAGACAGAAAAAGAAAAGATACGTTTGTAGGACCTGGCTGCAGCTTCCAAAGCCAGGGTGATGTCTTAGCCCCTCTCACCATGTGCATCAAATATCAAATCAATTTTTAATATCAGATAAATAAGTTTAATACAAAATAAAGACCAAGTTTTAAAAATTAACATATTAATAATTTTTATGTGGGTATCTTTTACATATTTAGAGTTTGCATTTTTTTTTATATTTAAGAAATAACATTCATCTTCATCATTTCCTAGATGCAAAAGCAAAGCTGTGCATTTTTTCTCCTGGTAACATAACTGAGTTCCACAAAGGAGGTTGGACAGACTCAGATGGTACCACGAGCTTAACCACAGAGCCCTGCTGGCCTGGCATAGAGGGAAGAGCTCCAAGCTAAGATCAGAATATTAGGTTCGAACATAAGCTCTGCCATAGACACACTTGATTCCTGCCTGATACATATTCCCTGCCTGATAAACATAATCTCCCTATTTTAGTGCATTTTGGTGAGTATTGAATAAAATGGTGGAGGTTAAAAAGTGTTGAAAATTACAGTGTGCCATACAAATAAAAAGAAACTAATATTAGACAGATGACTGATTTTAAAATAAACACGTCAAATACTAAACTTTGATTAAGTGTTGTCCCCTCCAAAGCTGTCATCCTGGAAGCTGCATGCTCTCCCCACGCTGCGACATAGAAATCCCTTGCTTTCTAATTGCCTTATTTTGTACTTTATTCATTCTCTCACTTATTCATTCCACTAACATTTTCCAACTTATTACTGTGTACTAATCCCTGATTAAGTACTGGAGATTAAGATATAAAAACATGAGGGACACAATTCTTGACCTCAGCAAGCTCACTTGTCCAACAGAAGAAACAGATGCACACAAAAACCTCACTGAGCCCATTCTACTGTAATATGATAGAGCTGTGTTCAAATCCTGCATGGTGGAAGGAGTAACACATACAAAACCTGGACATCTCGAAGACTCAGCTGAACTGCCTCTGAGTTCAGATTTATTTCTATTACATTGTCATAATAAGCTAATGCCTTAATCATAACAATTCCTTACATTTGTACAACTCTTTATAAAGAGTTCTGGGACCTGCTCTTATCTTCTCCCTGCAAACCCTGAATGGTGAGAATGGTAGATGCTCTGGCTTGCCTGAGATCATCTGGCCAGTAAGTGGCTGAACTCGAGCCTAAATCCAGAAATTGTGTGCCCATGTCCACGCATATTCAAACCCGCTTTTCTGGCTCTCTGTCTTGGCTTCTGCAAACCATCAGGAAACAGTGTTTTCTGTCTTAAAAATCGCTTTGACCATCTAAATATTCAAGTTCCCTTTAGCTTCCACAAAATGAACCTAGTTCTACTCTTTGGAATCATACAGAATAAACTTAAACTTGTTCCTCACTGACCCCTTCAAAGCCTCGAACATACCTCTTGTGGTTCTCTTGAGCCTTCTCCAAGCTACATACCTCTGGTTCCTTCTGCTTCTCCTACCATCTCCTTGTTTTCGGTTCTCTCAGTATCCTGGTCACTTGTCTCTGAATATATTCACATTTATCTCTATTTCACTTATATATAAGCAATAGAATGGCCAATTTGGAATATGAGAGGACTCTTACTTCTTTTGTTTTACCTGGAAGAGTCCTGTAGAACCACTTGCCTTCACCTTTTTTTTTTTTTTTTTTTGGAGACAGAGTCTTGTCACCCAGGCTGGAGTGCAGTGATGAGCAGCAACCTCCACCTCCCAGGTTCAATCAATTCTCCTGCCTTAGCCTGCCAAGTAACTGGGACTACAGGTTTGCTAATTTTTGTATTTTTAGTAGAGACGGGGTTTCACCATGTTGGTCAGGCTAGTCTTGAACTCCTGACCTCATGATATGCCCACCTTGGCCTCCCAAAGTGCTGGGACTATAGGTGTGAGCCATCATACCTGACCACACCTTCACTTTTATGGCAGCCATTTTTGGAGTCATTGTGGACATATTCCAATTATCTGGAAGATAATCCCAAGTTGGCTACTTAACTATCAGTGCCTTAGTTTCCTCATCTGTATGTGGAAATAATAATAGTACGTATTGCATGGAGTTTTTTGGGGTTTTTTTTTAGAATTACAATGAAAAACACTGCCTGGGACTGGGTGCAGTGTCTCACGACTGTAATTTCAGCACTTTGGGAGGTTGAGGCTGGTGGACTGCTTGAGCTCAGGAGTTCAAGACCAGCCTTGGCAACATGATGAAACCCTGACTCTACCAACAAAATACAAAAAAGGTTAACTGGTTGTGGTGGCACATGCTTATAGTCCCAGCTACTCAGGAGGCTGAGGTGGGAGGATTGCTTGAACCTGGGAGATGGAGGTTGCAGTGAGCAGAGATTGTGCTATTGCATTGCAGCCTGGGCTGCAGAGTGAGAATGTCTCAGAAACCTTTTTTTCAAAAAAAAATTTAAAAAAACCACTGCCTGGTATACAGAAAGAGATCAATAAGCATTAGCCTTTAATACTGTCACATGTATTCTAACAAGTTCTCCCCATCCTGTACTAGTTTTTTTTTTTTTTTTTTTTAAAGAGAACAGATGGTGCAGACAGGAAACAAGCCCATTGTGGTCCGATATTAGCTAGTGAGAGACAAGTAAACTAAAACGTGTCTAAATGCTGATGGGCAAAGGAAGGTAGGCCTTTGGACACTCTCTGGATGGTAGCCTTTATCTCTAGCGTATGCCTTCCTTATTGGGTTATACTTGTTCCTTCTCTTGAAATATCCTGCTCCCTGTGTTAAGCCTTCCTGGTGGTAACTGCAGGCAGTGATCACGATAGAGTCAAGTCATCACCTTGGAGTTTAGCATCGTCTGGTTGCCACTCTGCATTGCTTGACCATAGACTCGGGACAGTACGCTGGGGTTCTGCCCCTACCACCTTAGTCTGGTTCATACTCAGCTGCACGACAGCGTGAGTCCCACCCCGTGCCCTTTGTGAACTGCAGGCAAGTACTCACATTTCCTGTAACTCAATACCACCAGGCTTCCCTGTGATTTTGATTCTATGGGTAGATAGTGCTAATGAGTGTTAGGATTTCTAAAACTAATCATTTATCTCCCAAATTATTAAAAAACTAAAGCATACCACACACCTATGAGAATGGCCAAAATCTAAAACACCAAATACTGGCAAGGGTGTGGAGTGACAGGAGCTCTCACTCATGGCTGCGGGGAATGTGAAGTGGTGCAGCCACTTTGGAAGACAGTTTTACAGTTTTTTAGCAAACCAGGCATACTCTTACCATACAATTCAGCAGCTGTGCTTTTTGGCATGTACCCAATGAACTGAAAACTGATATCCATGCAAAACCCTGCACAAAGACGTTTATAGCAACTTTATAATTACTGAAACTTGGAAACCACCAAGATGTCCCTCAGTAAGTGAATGGATAAACTGTGGTCAGCCCAGACAATGGAATGTTATTCAGCACTAAAAAGAAATCAGCTATCAAGCCATGAAAAGACAGACAAGAACCTTAAATGCCACTGAGTGAAAGGAGCCAGTCTGAAAAGGCTACATGCTCCATGGTTCCAACAATATGACATTCTGGAAAAGGCAAAAACTATGGAGACAGTGGTTGCCAGAGGGGTGGGAGGAGGAGAGATGAACAGGAGGAACATAGGGGATTTTTAGGGCAGTGAAACCATTTCGAAGAGGGATACACATCATTATACATCTGTTCGAACCCGTAGAATGTATAACAGCAGAGTGACTCATTTATTTATTTATTTTTGAGACAGAGTCTTGCTTTGTCGCCAGGCTGTAGTGCAATGGCGCAACGTCGGCTCACTGCAATCTTTGCCTCCTGGGTTCATGCGATTCTCCTACCTCAGCCTCCTGAGTAGCTGGGATTACAGGCGCACACCACCACATCCGGCTAATTTTTTGTATTTTTAGCAGATACGGGGTTTCACTATGTTGGCCAGATTGGCCTCGAACCCCTGCCCTTAAGATCCGCCCGCCTCGGCCTCCCAAAGTGCTGCGAAGTAGAGTGACTCTTAATATAAATTACGGACTTTGGGTCAAAATGTCTTGTCAATGTGGGTTCATCAATTGTATCAAACGTACCACTCTTGTAGGAAATGCTGTTAGCAGGTGAGGTTGTGAGTATGTGAGATCAGGGGGTGTGTGGAAATTCTCTGCCTTTCACTTAATTTTGCTATGAGTCTAAAACTGCTCCATAAATAAAGTTTATTAATTCAAAAAATACCTAAGGCATATGTTGACCAGCTCCTTTTCCCTCCACAGAGCTAGGCTGCCCCATTCCCCAGTGCTTCCCCTGCCCTGGAAGTGCAGTGATTGAGAACTGGTTTTAAAAAGAAAAAAGAGGAAAGGGGAGGGGAGGAGAGAGGGGGAGAAGGGAGGAGGGAAGGGAGGAGGGCGGGAGACGGGAGGAGGGGGGAGGGATGGGGAGGGAGGGAAGGGGGAAGGGAGGAAAAAAAGGGACGGGAGGAGAGGGGAGGGATGGGGAGAGGAGAAAAAAGAGGAGGGGGTGGGGAAGAGAAGAGAGAAAGGAAAAAGCAAGAGAAGACTATACTGCAATTTGAAGGTTGTAAGTTCCATGTGCCTGAATCCAGAGGAGCGTGCGACAGGTTTTACAGGAAGCCTGTACTTGGTTCCGGTTCTGACTATCCCACAAACGGTTACGTGATCTTGGGCAAGTCCCTTTTTCATCAGTTTCCTATCTCTAAACAAAGCGAGTTGTGATAAAATCCCTTCCCTCCCCGTCTGGCTGTGATTCAGCCCCCTAACAACAGGATGGGTGTGGGGGAACCTGCATTGGCCAGCAGGTGGCAGCACTGGCTCCTTTCTGTGGCTGCTGCCAAGGAACCATTTCTAGTCACGCTCTGGACGCTTTATCTTCAGACCTGCAGCTTCAGCACTTGGCACCTCTGCCGCGACCCTCCTTACCTATAGGAAGCTTCCAGCATGACGTCCCTGGGGCATCCTGGATAGAATTATTTTTAGGAGAAGGCAGACATGCAGACATAAATAATCCGTAAAGGCTTCAGGAACAGGAATGAAAAAGTTGATGATCTTTTAAAAATATTTTTTTTATTTTTGTCACGAGCCCCACGTCTGTCAACTCAAGGGTCAGGGTATTGTTTTCATTCTCTATTTTTTCGCACTAAGTCCAGTGTGCCTGCACAAACAGTAAGTCTTCAGAAAGTGTAAATTAATAAGTGCATTAAATAATATTTTCTCTTTTTTTTTGTGACGGAGTCTTGCTCTGTCGCCTAGCCTAGGCTGGAGTGCAATGGCACGATCTCGGCTCACTGCAACCTCTGCCTCCCAGGTTCAAGCAGTTCTCCTGCCTCAGCCTCCCGAGTAGCTGGGATTAGATGGCCGCCGCTGCACCCGGCTAATTTTTGTATTTTAGTAGAGACGGGGTTTCACCATGTTGGCCAGGCTGGTCTCCGACTCCTCAGCTCAGGTGATCCACCCGCCTCGGCCTCCCTAAATGCTGGGATTACAGGTGTGAGCCTCCGCGCCACACCAATAATATTTTCATTTGATCATTTCAAGCTAATTCTTATAGACTACCTTAGAAGTAGAAACCTAATATTTATTGAATGAGTAAACTACACGGAGATAAACAAAAATTACTTAACATCAGCTATACTAGACAGGCTGTGCACTAGGGTTACAATGACAAGAAACACTCTGCATGGTGGTTACCGAAATGCACCTGGGACCTCACTGGATTGGATCCAGTTGCTACTTCTTTGTGCCCTTGGGTAAGTTATTTAACCTCTGTGTTTTATTTCCCTTGTTTGTAAAATGGGGATAATAATAGTGTCTGCCACATAAGTTTGTTGTGGGTTAAGGCTGATAAGGTTTGGCTCTGCATCCCCACCCATATCTCATCTCTAGTTGTGATTCTTACTGTTGGGGGAGGGGTAGTGAGAGGTGATTGCATCATGGGGGCAGGTTTTCCCTATGCTGTTTAAACCACAAGATATGATGGTTTTAAAATGTTTGGCACCTCCCCCCTCACTCTCTCTCTCTTGCTTTTCCATGGTAAGAAGGTGCTTGCTTCCTCTTCGCCTTCCGCTATGATTATAAGTTTCCTGAGGCCTCCTAGTCATGCTTCCTGTTAAGCCTGTGGAACTGAGTCAATTAAACCTCTTTTCTTCTTAAATTACCCAATCTCAAGTAGTTTTTAATAGCAATGTGAGAATGCATTAATACAACAGGTAAAGTACTCAGAATCTTGCTGGGAGAACAGATCATTAAAACACATAGCTATGAAGGGGCCTGGCAGGCATCCTGACCTGGCTTTAGAAGGCTGGAGAGGGCCGGGCGCGGTGGCTCACGCCTGTAATCCCAGCACTTTGGGAGGCCGAGGAGGGTGGATCACAAGGTCAAGAGATCGAGACCATCCTGGTCAACATGGTGAAACCCCGTCTCTACTAAAAATACAAAAAATCAGCTGGGCATGGTGGCACGTGCCTGTAATCCCAGCTACTCAGGAGGCTGAGGCAGGAGAATTGCCTGAACCCAGGAGGCGGAGGCTGCAGTGAGCCAAGATCGAGACATTGCACTCCAGCCTGGGTAACAAGAATGAAACTCCGTCTCAAAAAAAAAAAAAAAAAAAAAAAAAAAGAAGGCTGGAGAAACCTTCCTGAAATAGGACTCAGCCAGGTGAAGAGCTTTACAGGTTTGGGACACGGTGATTGGTGCTGGAGAAGTTTTGAAGCCTGGGTCCTCCCACTTGGTCTGGCTAGAGCTCTCCTCAGCAAGGGGAGGTGCGTGTGATGACTGGGGTCCTGGGAGCAGGAGCTGCATGCCCTCAGGCTTATGTGCCAGGTGGTAGGCTTTAGGACCTTATCCTGCCAGCTGTGGGAGGCATTGAATATCTTTCTTAAGGAAGTACATGGACCACATTTCTGTTTTAGAAAGACCACCACTCTTGGCCAGGCATGGTGGCTCACAGCTATAACCCCAGCATTCGGAAGGCTGAGGCAGAAGGATTGCTTGAGGCCAGGTTAGTGACCAGTCTGGACAACATAGTGAGGCCCCATCCCTTTCATTAAAAAAAAAAAAAAAAGTAGAAGGACTACCATTCTTTATTGAGAATGAGTTAGAAGATAGCTGAGTCAAGATGAAGACTGGGAGATACTTGCTGTTGCAAGCTTGGAATTAGGGTGGCCTGCAAGAAAGAAGCGTCAGTGGAGAGAGATGAGTGCGTTGATTTGACAGATAATGGAGGAGGAAGAACATATTGAAATCAGAGATGGGCTTTTCAAGGAGGTTGCTCAAAATTAACAAATACGTTCAGAGAGGCTAAGGACTGAACAATTTCAAGCATTTGCATGGTTCTCATTACTTGCTAAATGGACTGTTAACATTTGTCCCTCCTGCTGCACTCCAAAGCCCAGCCGTTCACCCCCCACCTTCCCCCGTCACCTGCTCATGAAGTTTCCCGTCTGTTAATGGTACTAGCCCCTGCCGTCATGACTCCTCTCTTCGGTCCCAGAGGCAGTCATGTTTTGCCAATGCTCTTGAACATCTTCCTACATATTTATATTTCTTCCACTCCTCTTATCCTCTTATTCCCACTGCTGCTGAAAATCCAGTTCCTTCTTCTCTGATTGAGCTCTGGAATGGCTACATAATTAATTGGTCTCTCGAATTCAGATTCCCATCTGATTTCAGATTTTCAATCATTGGTAGGACAATCTTGCTAAAATACCAAGCCCCATTTATTACTCTACTTCAAATCTGGCCTTCAGGATGCATACCAATTTCTTAGCCTGGAAGGTGGGTTCTTAATGCCTGGCTCAACCCAAATCCCCATGCTGCAACCACACTGGCCCCACTCTCCTACCCTGAACCCTTGTGACTGGCTCCTCCAGCTGGAATGCCTTTGTAAGAGTCTTTCACATGATTCTGCCTCAAAACACCTGCTTCTGACTGCTACAGGTTGGGTTTATGAGTTGGTCCTTGTTGTTCCCCCAGGCTCTTCCAGGACTGCCATTGTTTGGGGCTTTCTCCTCTCTGAGTTCATCAATGGCAGGATTCTGTGGCTCTCATCTTTATTTTTTATTTATTTTTATTTTTTGGAGACAGGGTCTCATTTTGTTGCCCAGGCTAAAGTGCAGTGGCACAATGATCATAGCTCACTGCAGCTTTGATATCCCAGGCTCAAGTGATCCTCCCATATCACCCTCCCACCCGCCCCCCCCCACCAACACCCATGATCCCTGAGTAGCTGGGGCTAATTTTTAAATTTTTTTCTAGAGATAGAGGTCTCATTATGTATCCCAGGCTGGTATCAAACTCCTGGGCTCAAGCAATCCTCCCACTTTAGCTTCTCAAAGTGCTGGGATTACAGGCATGAGCCACCATGCCGAGGACCAGCCCTCATCTTTATATCCCAGAACTTGGCATAAGGTCAAGGCTTAGAAGCCCTTCAGCAAGCTCTGTCTTGTTCTCAGATGCAATGTAGCACTTTGCAATGTGTGAGACATCATAGGCTATAAATTATATTGAGTGAGTAGACTGTATGCTGTCTACTCACCAGAAAGTGTCAGCTACCAGACCATTGCTGTGAGGGTACAGAACCCCCATCCCCAGCCACCGCACCTCCATACCATGAAAAATAAAAGGATATGGAGAACTCTGAGCTTGTGTGCATATAACCTGATACAATTGTCTTAAAACGTTGCCAATCCCTGCTTGGTCTGCACCAGTGTCATCCAATAGAACTTTCTGCAATGAAGGAAATAATCTTTATCTGCACTGATCAATATGGTAGTCGCAAGAGGTACATGTAGCTACTGAACACTTGAAGTGTAGCTAGTGTGACAAAATATATAAATTTTAAATGTTATCAATTTTAATTAAATTTAGCTGGGTATGGTGGCTCATGCCTGTAATCCCAGCACTTTTTTTTTTTTCCTTTGAGATGGGGTCTCACTCAGTCACCCAGCCTTGAGTGCAGTGGCACAATCACAGCTCACTACCACTTCCACTTCCCAGGCTGAAGCAGTCCTCCAAGCAGTCCTCCCTCCTCAGCATCCTCAATAGTTGGGACTACAGGCATGTGCCAACCTACCTGGCTAATTTTTTGTAGAGACAGGGTATCACTGTGGCAGGCCAGGTCTCACTAACGCAGGCCCCCGTTACAACTGTCCGAGCACTGACTGAGTAGCTAGGTTAAACATTAAAAGTTGATTGAGCCAGTGCCCTTATACAAAGGCTGGAATTTAACTAAGAGCCTACCAAGAGTTTTGCCTAGGCTTTTCCTGGGTCTTGAAACATAACAAGATAATGAAGGAATTCTTTTTTTTTTTTTTTTTTTTTTTTTTTTTTTTTTTTTTTTGGGATGGAGTTTCGCTCTTGTTACCCAGGCTGGAGTGCAATGAAGGAATTCTTAACAGGACCCTTTTAGGATTAAACAAGTTTTATTGGGGGTTTGAAGAAACTCTCCAGGCCTTCATAAACAAGTTTATTGGGGTCTAAAGGAACTCCCTAAACCTTTATGATTTAATAGGAAACAAGATAAGGGTAATCACCCCAGCACTTACAACTATTTAGAATAAGTAAATTTAATGAGGCTCCAGAAGAAGGTCTTCAGGACTCAGAGCTTAGTTATAGATTAAAATAAGTTAATCACTTATGCCTTTGAATGCACACTTACAGAGCTTATAGAGTAAAATAATCACGTCTATGAATGCACACTTACACATAGACATAGCTTAGAAGGTATATAAACTCAGGAAAACTCTAAGTTTGAGTTGGTCTGGTGGTAATTTCCAGGCCTTTTTCCTGTAACTGGTTATAGAAATAACTCTCTTACTCCCCAGTTCATCTACATCTCATTACTGGGCTGCAAGAAATAGCAGCCCGACCCTCAGTTTGGTCTGGGAACATCACCATGTTGTTCAGCCTAATTCCAGCAACTTTAGGAGGTTGAGGCAGGAAGACTGATTGAGTCCAGAAGTTCAAGACCAGCCTGGGCAACATAGCAAGATCCAGTCTCTACAAAAAATTAACTATGGGAGGCCGAGGCGGGTGGATCACGAGGTCAAGAGATCGAGACCATCCTGGTCAACATGGTGAAACCCCGTCTCTACTAAAACTACAAAAAATTAGCTGGGCATGGTGGCGCATGTCT
>NW_016107399.1:4130212-4138826 GCF_001604975.1 Cebus imitator | reverse complement strand
TGGTGGCGTGCACCTGCAGTCCCAGCTCCTCAGGAGGCTGAGGTGGGAGGACTGCTTGAACCCAGGAGTTTGAGGCTATAGTGAGCTGTGATTGTACCACGGCACTCCAGCGTTGGCAACAGAGCAAGACCCTGTCTAAAAAAAAAAAAAACACCACCACCTCAACGGCCACATGTAGCCAGTGGGTGCCATAGGTCTCTGCCTATCTGCATTAACCTTAACATGCCAAAACAGAACCAATGAAGGTTGAACTGAGAAGTTTCTATAGCACAGAATGATATCAACTTGGATGAGAAAGGAGTTACTAATAAGTAAGAGAAAATATATCAGGCTGGAGAGGCAAATCCTTTTATCAATATGTAGTTATCCAATTCTTGTGATTCCAGGATGTCAAATTAGTGCTTACTAACAGATTAGATATTAGTTTAATGCACAGGTCCTACACTGGCTAAGCTGCTCCAGTTCTCTATCCTCTTTCATATGATCTCTCTGCCTCTACCAGCCTCTACCAGAAGAACCTGCATTTTGCCTTGACTTTAATGCATGTCTACTGATGGGAGGAGGAGGTATGAAGGGTAGCCATAGAAGAAACATAATCTAAAAGTCTGAAATTAATTTGAATCAACACAATTTACAATAGAAACCGCAAATATTTTACTTTCTCATATGGTATTTTTTAGAGCGGATATGGAAGAGGGCCAGTTATTTCTAGCCAAGTACAAGCTCTCCTCCTAAGTTTACTTCAAGTATCTCTCGGGTATTTTTCTCTCTTGCTCAACCTCAATTAGTCAGCACTAAATAATTACCTCGGCCTCCTCTCCAAGAGCCTGGTGTGTCAGAGGGACGCAGGCAGCACTCAGCAGTGTGATCTCCTTGCCAGCAAGGCAGTGTTGTTTCATATTCCTGCAACCCCATGAGCTTGGTTCAGCTTCCTTGGCTGCAGGACACTGAGCAGTGTGGCACTTGCTGGCTGCTGGGAACTCTGTGTTCCAGAGATGCTTGACATTCTTGGGACCCAGTTACTTGAGCAAGCTTTCAGAAAGTTTTCCCCTCTACTGAAGCAACCTTCTTCAGAAATAGCTTACAAGTAAGAAAGAGACCAAGGCTTTTCTGATAGGAGCATCCAGATGCATTATAGACAAACATCTGGGGTTCTGCTGGGCCAGCAAGATCATGGACAGGGTTCTGTGAAATGTTCCACATTCCTTTTGTTTGTTTGTTTGAAACAGTGTCTCGCTCTGTCACCCAGGCTGGAGTGCAATGGCACGATCTTGGCTCACTGCAACCTCAGCCTCCCGGGTTCAAGCGATTCTCCCACCTCAGCTTCCCGAGTAGCTGGGACTACAGGCACAAGCCACCATGCCATAGCACTATTTATTATTGTCTATTACAAATGCCCAGCTAATTTTTTGTATTTTTAGTAGAGACAAGGTTTCACCATGTTGGCCAGGCTGGTCTTGAACTCCTGACCTCAAGTGATCCACTTGCCTGGGCCTCCCAAAGTGCTGGGATTACAGGCATAAGCCACCGCACCTGGCCAAATGTTCCACATTCCTGTGGGTCTATTGTACATTCTAAGAGATTCCCTACAAAATATATTTAAAAGTTGTTTCTTTTAAAAGAAACTTTGCAATTTAAAAAACAATGCTATTCAAAGGCAGAGAAAGAACCAAGAATGTAGTCTAGTATTGAAATTCAGTTTCCTTGGAGTCCTTATCAGAGAAAGTGAAACCTCAGGCCTTAAGATGGTCTTTAGCTTTGCTCGATCCCCCACTCCCACAGCAGAGCAAGAACTCAGGTATAAATACCTGAAATTATTTAATGCCCTCAGGGGCAAAGTTACCACAGTTTTGTCAGCCCCACAGCATGGAAGGCAAGACTTGAAAGCAAATCTGCAAGACATCCTCCTCACAGAGGTAGGGAGATTTTTAAAAACAAACCAACCCAGCCCCTCCTCATATTCTGGAACACTAAAGGCCAGCTCCACAACACCCACATTGAAGAAATGGATGGACAAACAAATCTAAAAACCTGAGCCAAGAAGGGACAATAGCTTTACATCCTGTTTGCAGGAGGCAATGGAAGCTGGAAGCAGCAGTTCCCCTTTGAGCTTTACATCTATGTTTTCTTCTTTGCAAACACAGCCAGGTCCCCCGTAGATTCTAGAGCTCCCTCCAGCCTTCCACTCCCAGTTGTTATTCTAACAACCCAAGACTTAGTCAAACTTGAGAGCAGCCAGTGTGCTCTGTGGCCAGCTCCTGATGGCTTCAGGAAGGATGTGAGGAGGGCAGGGAAGCTTGAGAGCCACTTTCATCGCTCTCAGATATTAGATCCCATTTCCAAGGCCAAGGACATGACTGATCCTGTGCTGCTTCTCCAAGGCTGCAAATTATTTATATTTGGCTTATTCCCCCTTAATAGTTCATGAAGGCAAATGACAATTACAGCACTATTTGTAATAGACAATAACAAAACAACTGGAAACAACCTATCCAAAAGTTCAGAAATAGTTTAAAATGTTCCGGCACCTCTACAGAAGAGAAAGCCCTGTAGGTGCTGTTATCTAATGACCTAGTTCTTCATGCTGAAACTTCTCTGCTGTAATGCTAAGGGAAGAAAGCAAACTGCAGTACACCATGATTCCATTTTGAGTTTAAAAATAGGCAAAAAAAATCTTTACCAGAATCACGTTTGGATCCTGATTGGAAGAAACTACTTGTAAAATGTCATTTTTTCAGACAAGGGAAACTTGAATACTAACTGGGAAATAATATATAAAACCAAGGATTTTGTTTTTAAAATGTGTTTTAGAACATGTTTTTTATTAAATATGAAAGGCTACTGTGATTTTGTAAGAAAATGCCCACATTTTAAAAAGATGCACAGTGAAGAATGTAGGGGTGCACTTACACGATCTGGGGATTTTTGAAATAATTCAAAAAAGAGGAAAAAAGAAAAAAGGGGCTGGATAAAATAAATATTGAAGATAAGTGTATAGAGGTTGATTTTACTATTCTCTCTTCTTTTGTATATGTTTACTTTTTTTTTTTTTGCATTCTCACCAATTTGATAAAAAGTAGAAAATTTCAATCAATCATCAGTCAATCCTTTCATTTCCAAAAGGGTCAAATAACTTACGGGGCATAAAAGGATCTATTCTTTTAAGGTCTTCAAGGAACAACCAGAACTTTTTAAGCAGGTTTCAGTATGATACAAATAAATGAAACAATTATCTTTCAAGTTTCCTGTCTAACTGGGTATTTCAAACAAAAATATTAATAGTGATGAAGTTAGTTGAAACATGCTCTAAAATACCCACATCGTTTGACACCTCTGGGAAATTTAAGTGGCCTTCATATTTCAAGTTCATTAATACCAATGGAAACCTTACCTGCAATAACAGAGATAAATTTTCAGCACGTAGGACCCCAGCTTTCCATCACTGATGAACAGGGAATAACATGAAATGGCCATATATGAGTTCTAACTCCTGTCATGTAGTTTTGTTACACTCAGCCTGTCATATACTCTTATTTTCAGCCCTTTTGGGTAACAACAGGAATTTTTGAAATGGTTTTTGTGGAGTCAGAGTAAGTCTATGGTTGACATTATGAATCTCTCTGATACCATGGCCAGAATCTCTGTCCACCTACTTTCTCTATCTAAATCAGGCCATCTATTATTCTATCACTGGAAAAAACTGAGACACCATAGAGCTGAACATCATCTAAGACACACATAAAGCTATGAGTAAAGTTAATGTACAAAGCGTATATGGAGTGTACAATCTGTACAGTGTTAGGAAATGACCCACAAATTCGGCTTGGACCTACAGAGTAGCAAAAGCAAATACAATCAGTGACAAGTCAGTGCGCACGACTCATATGAAACAAAATTTTCATAACAAACTGCTTTGCTGGTGTATTAGTGGCTTTCACACTGGTATAAAAAATACCTGAGACTGCGGGCCAGTCGCAGTGGCTCACGCTTGTAATCTTAGCGCTTTGGGAGGCTAAGCCGGGTGGACCGCCTGAGCTCAGGAGTTTGAGGCCTGGCCAACATGGTCAAACCCCGTCTCTACTAAAAAATACAAAGAAATTTAGCCAGGAATGGTGGTGCGTGGCCATAATCCCAGCTACCCAGGAGGCTGGGGCAGAAGAATCGCTTAGACCCAGGAGGTGGAGGCTAGATCGCGCCACCGCACTCCAGCCTGGGTGACAGAGTGAGACTCCATCTCAGAAAACAAACAAAAAACCCGAGACTGGGTAATTTATGAAGAAAGCAGGTTTAAATGGCTCACGGTTCTGCAGGTTGAACAGGAATTACGGCGTCTTTGGCTTCTGGCGCGGCCCTCAGAAAGCTTCCAGAGATGGCGGAAGGCGAACGTGGAGTGAGGCGTCTTGGGAGGCATCTCACGTGGCGGGAGCGGTGGGAACAGGGGCTAGAGATTGAAGTGGGAGGTGCGCCACGCTTTTACACAACCAGGTCTCGTGAGAACTCACAACCACGGGAACAGTACCAAGGAGGCCGGTGCTAAACCATTCAGGAGAAATCTGCCCCCTGTGATCCAATCACCTCCTACCAGGCCTCACCTCCGGCACTGGGGAGCACAACTCGACAGGAGATTTAAGCTGGGACACAGATTTAAACCACATCGTCTAGAATGAATCCAGAGAGATATTTGTGCTGTGGGTCTTTATAAAATTGTAAAATGTATGATAGAGAACAACGTTCTCAAAGACATCCTGGAAATAAAGTACAATAAGTAGTTTACTAGGACTCTTTTTGATGACAATTTCAATGTAGACTGATAGAATTCTGTCAAAAGGGCCGGGCACGATGGCTCACACCTGTAATCCCAGCACTTTGGGAGGCTGAGGCGGACAGATCACTTGAGGTCAGTTCAAGACCAGCCTGGCCAACATGGTGAAACTCCGTCTCTACTAAAAATACAAAAAATTAGCCGGGTGTGGTGGCGTATGCCTGTAATCCCAGCTACTCAGGAGGCTGAGGCGTGAGAACTGCTGCAACCCGGGAGGTGGAGGTTGCAGTGAGCCAAGATAGCTCCCCTGCACTCCAGCCTGCGCAATAGATCAAGACTCTTTTTCAAAAAAAAAAGAAACATTTTCAGATTATGTCAAAGGGTAATTTCAGTAAAGTAATTCTACAATAAAAACAAAATATATTGAAATTTTTCATAATAAAATATCTTGACTATGCAAGAGGACAGTACAGGAAGAGAACCCACCATAAAAGCAGATGGTTGGTTCCTACCACCAGCTCCACCAATGCCACAGATGCCACTTTTCTCCCGGTGGCTGCTCCCTCACCTTCTCTACACAGTGGGAGGATTGTCAGTGGTTCCCCAGTCCAGTTAGCACAGGAACCACCAGAGGGGTCAGAAGGGAGGCAACTGGCATGAGAGGGTATCTGAGGTTTCCTCTAACCACTGCTCAACTCGGCTCCCTCAGGGATGGAAGCTGCTCTCATTAATAATAAGTACATCTTTGGTTGGCAAGGCCCCTATGTAGCGTGGAAACCAGAGCCCCAGCAGGAGGACGCCCTCCAACACAGTGCTGACTTGGAAGGAACTGTAGAGATGACAAAAATGTAAGATTCCATCACTCCTGCCCTTGTATGCTGGAGGAAGCATCCCTTTTCTTTTTGCCACATCATAACAAGATGGATGCTGTTCACATGTGAGGATTACCCCCAGGGGAGTTCCTGCCAGCTGTGACTCGTCCTCTCCCACTCAGGAACGCATTAGGTTTTGCAAGCCCAAAGTTATGTAATCCATGTTAATTTATAATATTCTAAGCCACTGCAAAGCTTCAATGTTTTATTAGTAACACATTTTTTTGTGACATAGTTTCTCAACAAATTAAGTCACCATATTGTCTTCCAGACCGAGGTTAAAGCTCTGACATCTGTGCCTACCACCTCTACTACTACCGCCTCAAGTTCACCCCTAACCAGCTCCCGAGAGACTGGGAGAAAACTGCAACTGCATTTCAGGCCCATAGCACATTTTTCTGAGTAAGGAAGCAGTTTGGTTCTCTCCTTTGGCGTGAGAAGCCACAGTGGGTAGGACAGGCTTTGGATCACACAGTGGTCCCAGGCCCAGCCCCTCTTCTCTGTACCTTATTAGCTAAGTGGCCCTAGGCAGGCCATATACTGTTTCAGACAATGAGATTGAGATTAGAACAATTAGTATTAACTCACAGAAATAATAGAGCAAGAAATGCAAAGTGCCTGGCTCACACCATGTATTTGGTAACTATTAGTTATTTCCATTCATGCCACCTGTCACCTCCACCTTGTGGCAAGCTCCTTGAGATTTTATCTTCTTTGTTTCCTTACACACAGGGCTTGGCACAGAATCCTTCTCAGCCTAGGTTGCTGAATGGATGAATCCATCCAACCAGGAAACATGTATTGAGCAGCTGCTAGGTTCCAGGCACTGTTCCCCTTACTGCAGATGGGGCAGTGAACAAAACAGCAAGGTCCTGTCCTGGCCGCTTGATGCTTATGTTCTAGTGGGGAAAACAGACAAGGAAGTGTGTAATGGGAGAGAGGGAGAAAAATAGAGCAGAATTGAGGGGGCTAGGGAGGTTGAGGGGAGGGTGTGTTGCTCTTTTATATGTATCACAGGAGGTCTCCCTGAGGAGGTAACATTTGAGCAGAGGTTTAAAGGAAGTCAGAGACCAAACCACAGGCATATGTGCAGAAGGCGCGCTTCAGGCCCAGGAAACAGCACATGCAAAGGCCCAGAAGCAGGTGCACGGATGGCAGTTTTGAAGAAAAGAAGGCTGGCGTAGCTGGAGTGGTATGAGTGAAGGGCTTTTATCTCGTTCTATTCTGGTCAAAATCAGCACACAACACAATCCAGAAATTGAAAAAGATGTATTAAAATATTCACAAAAATACAACTGAAGATCAAAAAATAATAACGAGCTTGATGGTTTTTCCCTAGCTGATACATTTCCGTTGAAAAACTACAGATAGTTTGGAATTTCAATCTCTAAGTAATGCCTTTTGCATGCTCCCATACAGAATTAGCGCATAATTTTAAAAGGACTCGTTTTGCCAAGATGAAGTCATGGCGGGGGGCCAGATCTGCCCTTTGGGCAACGCTAGTTTGTTATCTACAGCCAGGCAAGGAGCGCTGAGGCACAGGAAAAGGGGGGACCAAAAGGGCTGCAGGGGCGGGTGTGCAGGGCTTGGAAGAGGCCCATCGCAGTGTGAGCAGCCTCCTTCAGGAAAACCCGTCCTGGCAGAGCACCATGCTGGCAGCTGACCTTGCCTGGGGAGAAGGTTAGTGAGAACTGGTGAGGATTCTCTGCCAGAATTCCAGGGCACTGACAGAGTTTGAGGTGTCTGGTTGGGCAGGAGGCCAAGACATCGGGCTGGGGAAGGGGGTGGGGAGGGAGGAAAAGGCCTCCAGGTGTCATTTGAGTGAGTGGCCCCCACAGCACCAGCTTCACCAACACATGGTCCCGGCACCGCAAGAAGTGAGGGCTCTTGCTCTCAGGGAGCTCAGAAATGTTTATTCACAGGAACTGTTGAGAAAGAAGGGAAAAAACAATGCCCCTTTCCTCTGTAAAAAAATGACGGTAAGGAAACATGACACAGGCCCAACTGCAATGTGTGTCCTCTGTACCTCAAGCACAGCCTTGGTCAGCTATGCGGTTCTCACAGTGGCAAAGGCTCACCAGGGTCTCAGCTTGAAGGATGGTGACAATCTCAACACCCTTCCCCTCCTAACACACATAAAAGGCCTTCCAAAGGCTCCTATAGTTTTCAAAATAGATGCCCAAAAAGTTTGAGGATGCCAGGCAGAGTTGACCACTTTGTGGAAATGTCTAGCAGTACGTCGCTGTGCGTCACTTTCTTGGTCTGGGCCTGTGAACATAGAAGGCGGCAGAGCAGGCATATTTTTCTCCATTCCACACGGAACACAGAGCAGATGCTGCCCAGCTCCAGAAGATGTGTGTGGTGGCAAAACCTGATCCCCATTAAGTCACACAGATGTGGTATGTTAAGGTGAAGCATTACAGGAATAAACAAAAATAGTTCCTCAAAACACAAAAGGCCTCAGGTGTGGGACAGAGTTCATTCTAAAGCTCATATGCCCTTTATCTTATCACCTTGTGCACACTGTGAAATCTCAATCCTGTTTTATTCCCTTTATGAATTCTCTTACAACTCAGCCTTCAAACATACCCAGAAGATGACAAGATGAGAAGAAAAAGCAGCAGCTCATAGTGGGGTCCAAACTAGAGGGGAGGAAAAGTAACATTACCCCTTGCTGCCACTTACCCCAAACACGTTCTACAGACCAGCTAGACGCCATTCTTTTCATAGCTGTGGACTTTAGGACAATTTTAAAAGGGGGGAATTTAGGCCGGGCTCGGTGGCTCAAGCCTGTAATCCCAGCACTTTGGGAGGCCGAGGCGGGTGGATCACGAGGTCAAGAGATCGAGACCATCCTGGTCAACACAGTGAAACCCCGTCTCTACTAAAACTACAAAAAATTAGCTGGGCATGGTGGCACGTGCCTGTAATCCCAGCTACTCAGGAGGCTGAGGCAGGAGAATTGCCTGAACCCAGGAGG
>NW_016107399.1:4120198-4129517 GCF_001604975.1 Cebus imitator | reverse complement strand
AAAAAAAAAAAAAAAAAAAGTGAAAGGAGGCGATTCTCTAAAGAGCGAGCTCTGGGATATTGCATAGTGGCAATATAATGATCCCATTTCTGCCTACTTAGAAGGAAAGAAACTCCTCTCCTTTAGCTGTATGGGGACTGTTATTTCAAGCTAAAAAGACATCAGCAAAGAATAAAACCAATACCTTTTACTCTCCACATTACAGTAGTTCTCAAGCAAAGTTTGGATTTTCTACTTAATCAGTGTTGATCTAAAGTATCCAGAATAAAGTAACCTTTGGCATTTATCCTTTGCTAATCTTGCTATTATGAATCCACAAATTGATCCAACACATTTCAAGGGTGCAATTTAGTCTATACAACATGTAAGGCTAACACTTGCTCCATATTTTAGTGAGAAAAACATCAACGAAAACTTCTCAAGTTGTTTTCAAGAGGCATAGCCAACAGGTATTTTTAAAAAGCTGCAAACAAATAAATGGTGCTGACACTGTGTTAAAGGCCAACCAGGATATGCGTCCATCACAGCATCGCCATCCTCCAACTACAATAAAGGCTAAGACTGATTAAGCCTTTACATTAAAAGGCCATGTCTATTGGAAATACTACATACAGATCTGCCACTGTCTCCATTAAGGCAAACCATTTCTAAGTGATGGTGATAGGAATGTTTCTGAAATCTCCCAAGTGTAAATGACCTGAAAATAAAGTACAAAAACAGTAAGACAATAGGTACATATGTAGAATCATACCATCTTTTCATCATGCAACAATGGCTCCTCACATCAGGAAGATTAAATAGAATATTTATACATATCCTTTGTACACATCTTTCTCTCCCTCTGTGAGTACACATGTACTTGTCCTTGCCTGGGTCTCCAAGGCTACATGTGGTAATGGGCTACATTTTCTGCACCAGAGTCCAGTTTGGTTTTGCTTCTTGCTGAGGATATGTTCTAGGTCTTCTCTTAATTTTTCCGGATATCTGCATACACCACAGACTCTGACTTGTTAATCTTGTCACTGTGATGTCCGCCGGAGTGGTCTAACTGCGCATATATGACTGGGCCCTGGAAAAGGGAAGCAGAAAGATCAGAAGTTTGAAAAAGCTGGTGGTTCCTTCAGCTACAGGCCTAGAAGCAGTAATTAACGTGATCACATCAGGGTTCCAAAGCAAAGAGTTCCCTCTTTTGAATGTCTTCAGGAAGACCTCTTATGGATAACACATCCAGGACTGACTTTGAAAGAAGACTGGGCATACGTTGACAATAGTTAAAGTGGGAACATGGGGCTTTGTTACATTATTCTTTCAAACATTTTTGACATTTGAAAATTTCTATAATAATATTCTTTCTTAGGAATAATCGCTTATCTTAACAACTATCACAGAATTCCTCAACTCTTACAATTGGGGTCAGAGTCTTAAGGACTAAGATGGGAACTTCCACCCATCTGAGACCCACAGAAATCATGAACTTCAGAATAATCAATCCATGCAAGAAACCAACATATTTGGTGCCACCCAAAGATACACTCGGTTTGATCCGGTCACATTATACAAATAGGTATAGTTTCAAACAAATAGTTTAAAAATATTTCAAATATTCTTCAATACAACTACTTTTAGTCTGAGCCTATCATGACAAATACAAATATTGCTTCCTTGATTTCTAATATCAGATAACTGTCCTTCCTGTTTCAAAATAAAATTAAAAAGAAAAAGCAAAAAGCCACAATCTACACAGATATAAAGAAAAACCCTGAATGGAGTAAAGTAGAACCTCTTAGCCTCAGTAGTAAGGAAGAGGTTACAATTCCAGGGAATTGTCAGGGTCCCATCCAGGAGAGCAAGGGAAGGCTGGGTGGCCTGGGGGCAGAGCGAATTCTCTAGCTCTTGGGGGAAGAGGTCAGAGAGGTAGCTGCACTTCGGGACTCTCAGTCCAGACTCTAAAATTGTAAACAACAACAAAACAGCCCTGGTTTTGAAAGAAAATTTTAATATTACCCAATGTCAACTTTTCTCCCAATCTAGGGGTACTCCCTTGAGAAGTCTAATAATATGCACAGCTTTCACCTTTGAAATCGTAAGCTCAGTAGCCAAAAGCACATGGTTTAAAATAAACACACTTATCCCCATCCAGGAGCCCTAACAACCTGTGTCCTTAGTGTATAACCTGGGGTTCTGTGGAGCTCAGGTACTCCAATGACTACGGAAGGGACAGGCCTGGTTGTAAGGGCTATACAATGGTGCATCTAAAAGCGGAGTTAGAAAACACTACAGGCCGGGCGTGGTGGCTCACACCTGTAATCCCAGCACTTTGGGAGGCTGAGACGGGCGGATCACCTGATGTCAGGAGTTCAATACCAGACTGACCAACATGGAGAAACCCCGTCTCTACTAGAAATATAAAACATTAGCTAGGCAAGGTGGTGCATGCCTATAATCCCAGTTACCTGGGAGGCTGAGGCAGGGGCTTAAACCTCGGAGGCGAAGGAGGTTGTGGTGAGCTGAGATTGCACCATTGCACTCTATCCTGGGCAGTAAGAGCGATACTCTGTCTCAGAAAAAAAAAAAAGAAAATAACACTGGACGACTGGATCCATTTGAATGTTGGCATATCTGAATTATGATGTCATCTTTGTTGAATCTTAGAGAAGAACGTTGGTCATGTGGCTCTGGGCATATTTGTAAATTTCTAAGCATAAGTTTCTTCATCTCTAAAATGGTACTACTAATAATATCTATATTTTTGTTTTTGTTATGAAAATTAAATAAGATGAAACCTATAACTTAGGCAGTGTCTGACAGATAGTCCTTAATACATGTTAGTTATTATTATGAACGTTTTATTACACAAACACACTTTAAAATGCACTAAGGTAACTGATCAGATAAACTAAACAGTCAAACTCTGTGTGTTTATCTTTAGTCTACAATGCCTGTCATGGGTAATATTAACATATCACATGGTTAATTATCATACAGAGACCCTATATATTCATTTCAGAAAGCTACAAGTTAAATGCTAACTCTACCAGAAAACAAGAGGAAGTTAAAAAGACTATTTCCTACCAGGAACAGAATGAAAACTAACTGTTCCCTGGTAACATCTATTTCCAAGAACAGGACAGACTTTGCAACACTGAATTATATAAATTCTTAGATAATAAAACCCCATATCATAATTCCTAAAAATTCACTAAGAGCTGGCCAGGCGCGGTGGCACAAGCCTGTATTCCCAGCACTTTGGGAGGCCGAGGTGGGTGGATCACGAGGTCAAGAGATCGAGACCATCCTGGTCAACATGGTGAAACCCCGTCTCTACTAAAAATACAAAAAATAGCTGGGCATGGTGGTGCGTGCCTGTAATCCCAGCTACTCAGGAGGCTGAGGCAGGAGAATTGCCTGAACCCGGGAGGCGGAGGTTGCGGTGAGCCGAGATCGCGCCATTGCACTCCAACCTCGGTAACATGAGTGAAACTCCGTCTCAAAAAAAAAAAAAAAAAATTCACTAAGAGTTATAGAATATGTTCACAGGAGGAGTTTACAATGTTTGACTGATTACACAAATGGCTACGAACTCTTTCCTTCACTGCATCTTACTCTTTGCAACATCATGCTGTAGGTCCTTCCATCAAGAGTAGAAATCTATTTCTCTACCCCTCGAATCTGGGCTGATCTTGTGACCAGCTTCGACTAACAGAATGAGGCAGAAGTGATGCTGTACAATTTCCACACCCAGACTTCAACGGACCTTGCCGCTTCCACTCTCTTGATACTGGGACCCAAATAGCCACCATTACCATGAGAAGAAGCCCAAGTTAGCCTGGGCTAACAGTCCTGCTGTCCTCTGTACACCTGGCCAACAGCCTGCCAATAGTTAGACTGTAAGTGAAACCACTGTAGACTGTCCAGCTACCAGTCAACCTTCTAGCCAACTGCAGATGCACAAGTGAGCCAGCAGAGATCACCTGAACTCACCCAGACCAGAATCTGCTCAACCAAACCACAGAATGGGGAGCCAAATAAATGGTGGCTGGTTTAAGCCACTATATTTTGGGGTACTTTGTTATGTGGCAGTAGATAACAGACACAACATGTAAGTGGAAAAGAATGAGAATAGAGAAAGTAAAGAGAAAAAAAGAGCAGAGAATTATCTCTTAATCGGTCAGTAAATGTTAAAATATCAATCAGGTCTTTAATATGAGACAGTATTGTCTTTCACGACAAGAGAATACAACTATCTGTTGAAAGTATATGGGAAAACATTGAAGAAATCCCTTCCTGTTGATGGATTTGGTATTCTTCAAACTATCTACCACTGCCTGATGTTATCCTCATTCCTCTTCTCTCTTAGAATATAATGAAGTCTTAAGTCAGGGACTTTGTTAACTTCCTAGAACTTGGCAGAATGTAGGTGCTAGATGAAGGGATGGATGAAATAAAGGATGCAGAGAAATTGCAGATGTAGATTGGGGTTTGCTGACAGATCTAGCTCGATCTAGAACACCTCTATGAAGTCTAATTCTGAGTGCTATTTAAAGGTGGAAGGAGCCCTGAGTCTCTATGGAATATGCCTCGGCACCTTGATTTTGATGGCTAATGAGGCTGCTTAGGACTTCAAGCAGTTCCACTGTACCAGGATCAACTTGGAAATGGCCCACTATTGCTAAGATGTTCACTTTTGGGTATGCAAGAATAAAGAAGAAAAACAACAATGAAACCTACATTAACCTAGCTGTTTTAACTCTACCTCTTGGTACTTACCCTCCCCACCTTCCACTTCATTTATTTATTTATTTTTGCTTTTACACAAAGAATTACAACAATTAAGTGAAAAATTGGTCTGAATATATGTTTTCAACTACTTTCTACATGAATAGGCCTTAGCTATTGAAAATGTTTCAATTAATACATTGCTTAATATAGGTCTATTATTTCAGTTACAGCTAGAGAGAAAATTACCACTGAATTTTACTTGTACCAAAATTAATCATTTATTCCAGTAAAAAACCATACTGGTGAAGCTGGGCGGAGAAGGTCCAAGAAGAAAGGGTTCTGGAAGAGCAAAGAGACCTGCTTCTAATTACAAATTAAAGTCATTACGTTGTATCCTGTAGTACACCTTTGTGTCCTGTAGTACACCTTTCATAGTCTCTGTAGCCAATAGCCCTGTGTGATTTGATTCTGGTCCTTCAGGTACTAGAGGAATCTTCCTACCATTCTAGCATGAATCGCTGAGACAGAACATCTGCTTTTACCTTGTGATCATTGACTGTTGACAGAACACCTTTTGTAGTATTTATTTCACTGCTTTTAAAGTCAAATATAAATATGAAACACAGCTATGTATTACGACTTTCTTTGAGATAAATGAGAAAAACACCGATTATCACAGTGAAGGTGAAACGAATTGAATAGACAGGGTAAAATATACACGTGCCTTATAACCAAACAGATCTGGCTCATCCACTAACTACTGACCTTGAGCAAGTGACTCACCTAACTAAGCCTCTGTTTCCTCATATATAAAATAGGGACAACGAAAGAACTTACCCCTGGAGGACTGCTGTGAGGACTAAAGGGAAAATGCACATAACTACTTCTTGAAACATGACCCTATCTATGCACTATAGTTGACAAATACATAAATATTCCATTCAATCACTGTTTTCCAACATAACCCAAAAACCTACCTTTTGCATACAAAGCAGCAATGATTTCCAGAAAAGGATCTAGAAAACCAAATATTCAGGGCCAGCGTGGTGACTCACGCCTGTAATCCCAGTACTTTGGGAGGCCGAGGCGGGTGGATCATGAGGTCAAGAGATCAAAACCAACTGGGCCAACATGGTGAAACCCCATCTCTACTAAAAATACAAAAATTAGCTGGGCATGGTAGCATAAGCCTGTAGTCCCAGCTACCTGGGAGGCTGAGGCAGGAGAATCGTTTGAACCCCGTAGGTAGAGGCTGCAGTGAGCCAAGATCGTCCCATTGTACTCCAGCCTGGGTGAAAAGAGCAAAACTCCATCTTGGGGGAAAAAAAAAAAAAAGGGGGAAAGAAAACCAACTATTCATCAAATACATATACAAAAATTACTTTACATCAATCTCATCCAAACTAAGCTTCGCAAAGAAAAAATTTTTACTTATCTTTTCCCCAGTGCCTTAACACTCTAAACTCTAAGTAGTGCCTACCTAACACCTTCCCAACCCAGCCTTCCACTCCACTTTGCTGGAAGACCTCTAATTTGGTTCTGGTCTTTACTCTCCCTTTGCTTAGGTAGATGACCCCACCTTCCTCTGCCCTAGGAGTGAATCAGAATCGCATCAGCTTCTAAGCCACAATGCTGGAAGCTAGAACAATCAGCAGTGCCTCAAAATGCTGAAGGAAAATGATTTCCAACCTGGAATCCTACCCAACCAGAATAGCAACCAAGTTTGAGGGAGGAGAATAAAGACAATTTTAAAGGTGTTAAAAAGGTATTAATTATCTCACAGTTTTACAGGTCAGAAGTCTGAAGTGTGTTTCACTGTGCTAAGATCAAGGTGTCAGTAGGACTGCGTGCCTTCCATAGGCTCTAGGAGAGAACCTGTCTCCCTGCCTTTTCCAGCTTCTGGAAGCTGCCTGTATTTCTTGGCTGTGACCTCTTCATCTTTAAAGTCAGCAGTATAGCATCTTCCAGTCTCTCTCCGATGCTCACCCTTCTGCCTCCCTCTTCTAAGGACCTTTCTGGTTACAATGGAGCCACCCAGATAATCCAGAAAAATTTCCCCATCTCACGGCAATTTAATCACGTCTGCCAAGTCCTTTTTGATATGAAAGGTAACATATCCTACAGAATCCAGAGATTAGAATATGAACCTCTTTGTAGGGCCATTATACAGTCTACCATGCAAGGTCTCAAAATTTTTACCTCCTGTGCATTTTTTCTCACTTGGTTGGTAGTATCCAAGGCACAGGCAGAAGAAATAGAAATCTTGTCATAAGTAAATGGTTTTTTTTTGAGACAGTCTTGCTCTGCTGCCCAGGCTGGAGTGCAGTGACGTGATCTCGGCTCACTGCAACCTCTGTCTCCCGGATTCAAGATATTCTCCTGCCTTAGCCTCCTGAGCAGCTGCGATTACAGGTGCCTGCCACTGCGCCAGACTAATTTTTGTATTTTTAGTAAAAACAAGGTTTCACCATGTTGGCCAGGCTGTTCTCAAACTCCTGACCTCATGATCCACCACACCCAGCTGAGTAAATGTATTTTAAATGAAGATTCAATCAATCTGTATAAAGTGCCAAGAACGTAAGTACAGTCTTCAAATTAAACACTCATGAGATGAGAAAATAACTACCATTAGCAAGAAATATATAAACAAAAACTATAGTCAGATCAGTAAAGACTACAGACACTGGAATTATCAGTTTTGAGGTATAAGAATATTTAATATGCTTAAATAAATAAGATAGGTGAAAATATAATGCAGTTATAAGGAACTATCAAAATTAGCCAGGTATATGTTACAAAGAACCCGATAGGTAAGGTGGTTCATGCCTATAATCCCAGCACTTTGGGAGGCCAAGATGGGTGGATCAGGAGTTCGAGACCAGCCTGGCCAACATGGTGAAACCTTGTCTCTACTAAAAATACAAAAATGAGCTGGGAGCGGTGGTGGGTGCCTATAATCCTAGCTACTTGGGAACCTGAGGCAGAAAAACCACTTGAACCCAGGAGGCGGATGTTGCAGTGAGCTGAGATCGCTCCACTGCACTCTGGCCTGGGCCAGAGTGTGACTCTGTCTCAAAAAATAAATAAATAAATAAAATAACATTTCTAGAAAATAAACCTATAATATGAAATTGCAATTTAAAAATGTTTAAAAGGGGCTGCACAGTAGACTAGACACAGCTAAAGAAAGAATTAGTGAAAGAGGACAGGTGAAGAAATTATGCAGAAAATGGCAGAAAGACAATACGATGAAAGGTATGCAAGATAGGCTAAGCGGCTTAGAGCATACAGAAGGTCTAATATACATATAATCAAAGTTCCATAAAAAAGATAAACAGATAAAATGCAGAAAGGAAAAATTCAAAGAGATTGTGACTGGAAATTTTTTAGAGTTTATTAAAGACATCAACCTTAAGACTCAGGAGGTACAATGAAATTACAAGCAGATGCAATAAATGGATAATCCATAATTAAAGAGTATATAAAATGCAGAACACCAAAGGCATAAAGAAGATCTGAAAAGCAGCCAGAGAGAAGAGACAGATTACTTACAGAGAAACAATGGGAATGTCAGCTGATTTTTCCACTAGTCTTCTCTTTATTATTTCTATCTGTTTATGCTGGGTTTAATTTGTTTTTCTTTTTCAGGTTTCTTTAGACAGAAGCCTAGATCATCAATACTGATGGATTCTTGGGTTGCTTCTATATTTGGGCTATTGTGAATAATACTGCAATGAACATGTATGTATAAATATCTCTTTAGGACTCTGCTTTCAATTCCATCCCTGTATTAATACTTTTAACCTATCTGAATCTTTATATTTAAAGTGGTTTATTGTGGACAGCATATAATTGGTTCTTGCTTTTCTATCCAATTTGTCTACCTGCACACCTTTTAACGGAGTGTTCAGCCCATTTATAGAAATGCAATCATCAGTCTAGTTGAGTTTAAGTCTATCACTTCATTATTTGTGTTCTATTTGCTCCATCTACCTTTTGCTCATTTTCCCCTCATCTCCTGCTCACTTTTGGATTAACTGAGTATTTTTAAAATGATTACATTAAAGTTTCTTGTTGAAACCTCCAACTATGATTGTAAATATGTCAATTTTTCCCTCCAATTCTCTCAGTTTTACTTCACTTATTTTCAAGCTCTATTATTAGAAGTATAAACATTTAAGATTATGTCTTCTTTAGGAGTAGATCACTTTATCATCATAAAAAGTCCCTCTTTATCCCTGGTTCTATTCCTTCTTCTGGAGCCAACCTTTGTATTATTACCATCCAGATTTACCATTATCCATGTTGTAGCATATGTCAGAATTTCATTCTTATCAGTTATTACCATTTAGAGATATAGCTTTTTAGCTGTATCTCTTTTATTTTTTCAGTGTTTGCTCTAGTTTGCAGTACATATCTTTAACTTACCACAGTCTACCTTTAAATTACCATTTCATAGATAAGGACCTTACAACAGTATTCTTCCATCCTCCCACCCTGTGGGTCAAGATGGCCAGGGGCAGACCTGTGTTACTTATAGTTAAATGATTACAAGCTTGCTTTGCTTTTTATACACTGAGATTTGTGCCACGGATCAAAT
>NW_016107399.1:4117408-4119833 GCF_001604975.1 Cebus imitator | reverse complement strand
AAAAAAAAAAGAAAACTCCAAACTATTGTGCAGTAAAATACAAATTGTTTAAGGTCTGTAAAAGCAGAAATCAAGCGGAAACAGAAGGCTTATAGTGAAGACCATCTGAGAGTGCTTTAAAACCGCGGAACGCTGTGGTGCGATTCCAAGGCAGCCAAGGCTGCTTTGGTCCCACAATCTCTTCCCAACACGGGGACTGCATGAAGGTCTCGTAAAGAGGGCTTGTGCAAGAACTCTGGGAAGGAATGCAACCTCTGCTCACAAGACCCGGGAGGGACTTACAGATGGCAGCTTGCAGATCCGGAAAGCCTTTCAGGGCCGAGACAACTGGAACACAACAGCCACAGGCTCTGCCTATGTTCTCAGAATATGCAGTAATTCTGATTGCTCTGTGTCCACAATGCTTGGGAGATAAAAGCCCCTTGATGCATTGTGTGTGGTCAGACCTTATGGCGCCTTATCAGCTGTGCCTCTTTACAGATGAACCTTGATAAACAATGGGTGGTAAAACTCAGTGTTCTAAGTTAGCATTTCTTAGAAGAACCACATTTGCCAAGATTAACAACATAATGCACCTAATAAAAGCGTGTGGAGCCCAGAGCTCAGCGCCAAGTTCACCCCAAGCTAGAGTGCCCCTGGACCCACACTGTGAAATTCTGCTCTTGTCTTTGTCTTCTTTTCTCACTCCCTCCTCATACAGGGACTGGAGCAATTCTCCTGCCTCAGCCTCCTGAGTAGCTGGGATTACAGGCGCTTGCCTCCACACCTGGCTAATTTTTGTATTTTTGGTAGAGACAGGGTTTTGTCATGTTGGCCATGCTGGTCTTGAACTCCTGACCTCAAGTGATCCGCCTGCCTCAGCCTCCCAAGGTGCTGGGATTACAGGCGTGAGCCACTGAACCTGGCCAAAGGTATTTTTTTTAATAAAAAGAAACATTTTATATTTTTCACTTATTTGCCATTTTCAGTGCTCTTCATTCTCCTGTATAGGTCTAAATTTCTGTCTGATGTCACTTTCCTTCTGCTTGAAAAACTCTGACATTTGACACAGCATGTCTGCTGGTGATAAATTCAGCTCTTTAAAAATATTTGTATTTAAAAAAAAAGAAGAAGGCTGGGCGCGGTGGCTCAACCCTGTAATCCTAGCACTTTGGCAGGCCAAGGTGGGTGGATCACCTGAGGTCAGGAGTTCAAGACCAGCCTCGCCATCATGGAGATACCCCATCTTAAAAAAAAAAAAAATATATATATATATATATATATATATATATATATATATGATTTAAAAAAAAGAAGAAAATAGGAGAACAGAAATGTCAAAACAAACAAAAAATATTTACACTTAAAAGATATTTTTGATAGACAAAAAATTCTAAGTTGATCATTTTTTTCTTCAGCAGTTTAAAACTGCTGGTTCCATCATCACTAGCCTCATGGTTTCTGATGAGAAGTCTGACGTCACTCCTGTTAGGTCTCCATATGCAAGCCTGGAGCCTGAAAGTTAAGTCCTGCTTGCCTCTGCTGAAGTCTTCCACCCCCTGCCTGCGTTCGCCATTGTCCCTAATCACCCAGTGGAGCTTCCCACAAGCCCTTCACCCAACCCTGCCATCTTAACTGTTCTTATGAAAATGTAAATACCTGCCGTTGTAACTGGACTTGTATACTCCTTGCCCCTACCCCCCACCTCTGTAACTAAACTTACTCTGCAACACCCCCACTCCCCAAAAAACTACCCAAACCTATAAAACCAACTCCTATCCTACTGCCCTTTGCTAATGCCCTTTTCGGCCTTAGCCCACCTGCACCCAGGTGAATAAACAGCCATGCTGCTCACACAAAGCCTGTTTGGAACATCTCTTCATTCAAAGTGAACTTTTTTTTTTTTTGAGACGGAGTTTCGCTCTTGTTACCAAGGCTGGAGTCCAATGGCGCGATCTCGGCTCACGGCAACCTCCGCCTCCTGGGTTCAGGCACTTCTCCTGCCTCAGCCTCCTGACTCGCTGGGAATACAGGCACGTGCCACCATGCCCAGCTAATTTTTTGTATTTTTAGTAGAGTCGGGGTTTCACCATGTTGACCAGGATGGTCTCGATCTCTTGACCTCGTGATCCACCCGCCTCGGCCTCCCAAAGTGCTGGGATTACAGGCTTGAGCCACCTCGGCCGAAAGTGAGCTTTTTTTTTAACAATTCCTACCTTTGTTTGCTCCTCTATGCCTTCTGGGGTTTTCTTTTCCTGACAACGTTTACAATTTTCTCTTTATCAGTGGTCTTTAGCAATTTAATTACAATGTGCCTTAGTGTGGTTTTCTCTTTCTTCTACTTAGAGTTTGTTGAACTTCTTGGATTTGGGGGTTTATGTTTTTCATTAAATTTATAAAAAACATTTGCTATTCATTCACTCTTTTTTTTTTTTTTTTTTTTTTT
>NW_016107399.1:4084089-4117323 GCF_001604975.1 Cebus imitator | reverse complement strand
AATTCTGCTGCCTCAGCCTCCCAAGTAGCTAGGATTACAGGTGCCCAACACCATGCCCAGCTAATTTTTGTATTTTTGATAGAGATGGGGTCTTGCCATGTTGGCCAGGCTGGGTTCGAACTCCTGACCTCAGGTGATCCACCCGCCTCGGCCTCCCAAAGTGCTAGAATTACAAGTGTGCATCACTGTGCCCAGTAATTTTCAAGTCTGTGTGTTTATGTTTTTCATTAAATTTATAAAAATTTTCACTATTTCTTTATATATTTTTTTCTTTCCCTTTTTCTTCTCAGACTCTAATTAGATTGCTTGATATATTATCCAGTGGCTCACTGAAGGTCTGTTCACTTTCACCCCACCGTCTGTCTGTCTTTCTCTTTGTGCTTCATTTTGGATAGTTTCTATTGCTATGTCTTCAAGTTAATTGACCTTTTCTTTTGCAGTGTCTAATCTGTTGTTAATACCATCCAATTGCTCTTCATGTCCAGAAGTTCCATTTTGGTCTGTTTTAGATACGTATTTCTTTCCTCTTAATGTTCAAGCTTTCCTTTACATCTTTAAGTTTACTAATAAGATATATAATACTCATTTTAAGGTCTTTGTTTACGAATCCCATCATCTGTCAGTTCTGGATTTGTTTCTACTGATTGATTTCTCCTGATTTTTTTATTTTTTAATTATTTTTATTTACTTATTATTTCCTCCCTCCCTCCCCCCCCCTTCCTTCCTTCTTTTATTCCTTCTTTCTTTCCATTTATTTGACATAGGGTCTCGCTATATTTGCCCAGGCTGGTCTTACACTCTTGGGCTCAAGCAATCTTTCCACTTTAGGCTCTCTAGCAGTTGGGACTACAGGTACATACCACTATTACTTGGCTTACATGTTTCATTTTTCGGTTTCTTTTAATGACTGGTAGTTTTTGACTGGTGCCAGACATTGTACATTTTACATTGTTTGGTGTCGAATTTTGTTGCAGTATAAAGAGTGCTGGATTTTGCTGTAAAATGCAACTAAGTTACTCTTGGATTAGTTTGATTCTTTAAAGCCTTCCTTTTGAGCTTTGTTATGGTGGGTCCATAGCATCCTTTATTCTGGTGCTAATTTAGCCTATTTAGGTATGACCATTTTGAGAACGCCAACCAATACCTTGTATATTATAAGTCTCTCTACACTGGCTCTTAGGAACACAAACTAGTCCCAGATCTGTGTGAGCTCCAGGCATTATACAACCTACCACATTTCAGGTAGTTCTTCCCTTGGTTTCAGCGAGTTTTCTCCTATGTGTATACAACTCTGTAATCCAACAAAGATTCAAGGGGACCCTGTTCCAGATTTCTGAAGTGCTGGTGCTCACCCTAGCACACTTTATTGTTTCTTCTTTGGTACTCAGCCTCATAAATCCTAGCCCCCTTAACCTCCCCAAATTCTGATTTCTGCCTCCTCAATTCGGTGAGACAGCTGGGCTCGATTTCCATGTTCCCTACGTACACTGCAGTGTGGAAACTGCTTCAAGCCAGTATACTGGGGCAATAATACGGCTCACATTGACTGTTTCCTTTCTCTCAGGGATCATAGTGTTGCATCATCTGTCTTCCACTATCTTGAAAACCACAGTTTCTTTTTTTCTAGTTTGTTTTCAGCAAAAAAGCAACTTCCGTAGTGCTTCAAGGGTATTAGAAAAATGTTCCAAGGCTTGTTTAGATGCTATGCCTATGTGTAACTTTCATGTCTTCATTCACAATCCTACCTATTCCCATTCACAACCCAAATTAGTAGACTGAGGTATCTGATGTATATTACGTAATCTGAGAGAGAGACAGACAGACAGAATAGGAACAAGTAATGAGCCTGATGTTGTGGTACAGAACATGCTATCTAGACACCTGGGTTCTAGCCCCAGTTCTGTCACTAACTGGGTATGTGCTTTTAGTAATTTAACATTACAATGTAGTTTCCCCACTACATATAACAACTACGGAATAAGGCTATAGGTACCTTTCCCACAAAACAATGTTACTCTCTTTATTTCCTCTGAAATCCATTCCCACCAGCTAACCCTTTTTTAGGACAAAGCTATAACTGGTCAAATTCTTTAGCACGCTTTCTACCCCAGAAGAATCAAACTGAACTAAGCGATGGAATTTTTGCCATGCCACAGTTATAATTAAAATAGTATAGCCAAAACACACAAAGCTAGATTATATGCTAACTTCCAAATAAAACTTGTTTCTCTTCTGTACTTTCTACAAGTAGACAGCAAAACCATTCCTTATTCATCAAGATAAATACTTACTTTCCATTTTTTTTCTAAAGAATCCATAGAAAATAATTCTTGTTTTATTATCCATACTAAGAATATCAACTTTTCCCTGCTAATTTCTTAGCTCACAGAGTACCTCAATACAGAAAGAATCTCGTTCACTAGATTCATTTCCTTGGGCAATTAAAGAAGAATCTTTTATTGACAAAGCCATTTCCTAATTCTGCTTGGGGCAAAGAAGCCACATTGTTAGTAAACGATTGGTGGTTTCATGGAAATCTTTCCTCAAGCAGATTCTTCACCACATATTTTCCTATGGACTTCCTAGACCAGACCTTTAATTCCTTACTCCCACCCTTTCTCTTTCTCTCTGTCTCTGCCTGTCTGTCTGTCTCTGTCTCTCTCTCATAGCTCAATATTCTTTTCCACACCCAGGGAAGTGACAGAGCACAAAGCTGTAGGGAACAGTGCAGTGGCAGAATTGCAATCAGCCATTACCTGGTGAGATCCAGAAGGCAGACTCTTTACAAGACCCTCAGTGTCGGAGGGGGACTTCCGAGGAGCCTGCTTAACTGGTGACAAACTCTCTGATGTACTGCAGCTGATAAATTGGCAATTTGAAAAACATATTAAAAAATAAAATAAATAGAAACAAAAATATAGAAATGCAAATGACACCAAGATGAAGCAACAGATGTATAAAAACAAAAGACAACAAAACAATGGGTATCAAAACAATCACATATTTTTAAACTATTTTCTATCCCTGATGCTCACTCATTCTTCTAAGTCAATGAACTCATCACTGGGGAGGCACAGAAACAAATGTGGTACAACCTCTTCAACCCAGTTTACAAAAATCATATTGAGATTCTGGTTACAATACACATTTATCCTTTTGCTGTTTGTCTTTTCCCCCTGTCATCAACTCTCCTTTGGGATAAAGGTTTAAGGGAACAAGCTCTATGGTACCTTTTAATAGCTTAATGGCAATTTACTTTTGTTATAATCAAAGGCAAACTTCTTCTGAATGTATGTTTTCAATTACAGATATATATCCGGGCAAATCTTGATTTATCTTGTTCACTTCATATTTTTATTCCCTACCAATACCACAATCAAATCCCCTCAAAAACACAGGAAGTCATGAATGAGACACTAAGGAATCCCAGGTCACACAGGCTGAGCCTTTTCAGGGGGACAGGAGTCTTTAACAATAAGCACTATCTCATAAACAAATCAGGGAAAGTGAATGCCAGGAAGTAAGCAAGCTGAGGTACAGTATAAGGATTTCTCCATGAGATGTGTCATCAGTACAGCTTAAAGCCTTATGATATATACTTTTTAAAACTTAGGAGTTTGGGGAGAATCACATTTAAAGAGTCATTACTAAGACCAAAGCATACCATGCATTCTGCAAACTGTTCCTTCTCTGAAATGGGAGGCTATATGCTCTGAACCAAAATGGCTTAATTATTCTAACACATAATCAGTCAGGATCTTAATTATTGATAACACAATACATGTATGAAAAAAGAAAACTAATGCACACATACACACACACACACACACACACACACACACACACACATACACAATGGCATTTTACACAAAGAGCACATATATTCAGATGTGCATAAAACCTCTATGTAACTTGACAACCCCATTTCATCCGGGAGGTATGCTCGACATGTTTCCAGTACAAAAAAGTGACATATTCATGGACAAATCATAACAGCTGTTGGGTTAGCTCAGAGCTAGCTGGTTAGTCATCAACAAGGGAGAGGGACTGAATACGTACAGAGGAATATTAACGGCAACGGGCAATGTGATTAGTTACCATGTGTCTAGTGGGAGTGGAAGAGGAGACCCAGCCCTGTTATAGTCCCAATGTGTCTTCTACGTCAGCTTTTCTTAAGAAGTGGAAGATAAGCAGGATCTGATCCCAGCACACCAAGGTAGAAAAGGTAGGGAAGGAGGAAAAAAACCAAAGTAAGAACAGCAGCATTCATGATGCCATGCAGGAGTCTAAGGAACTCTTTCCTGCGCCTCATTAACCCCAAAGCAAGAACTACAAACACCGGCATGTCACCACCCTGGATTAGTCTCATGTTGAAAACCAAAACCAACAGTCCAGCTATATTTAATCATAAAACACTCACCATGCAAGGGGGCAGATATAGTCAGCAGAACAGAAGCATTCCAAGCAAGTAATATCTGAATTTGAACACTCAAACTTGTTAAAACACAGCACTCCTAAAAACTCTAGATCAGAAAAGCCCATAGATAGAGGTTTCCACCATCCACCAGCGAAAGAGTTCAGGACATGCAATCCTTTCACGTCACAGTCCCTTCAGGATGGTTAAAGTTAGATCTGTGTATCTGCAACACTGCTCATGCTACATCAACTTGAATCCAGCCTTCGCTCCCAGTCTTACCACGTCAGTTCTACATAGCTTACATGGGTTAGCTTTCCAGCTGGAGTGGGGAAAAGAGAAGGTCCTTTAATTAGACACACACCCTATGCTCAAACCTGTTCCTTTTGAGAAGCCATAAACTAAAAGGAAGTCTGCGTTTCTTTATTGCTGATATATTTTGTTATCAACTCTTATTAACCCATTTTGGGTGAATCTAGCTAAGAATGATCAAAGCAATAAAGCTACTTAAGCTTGGAGTGGGGTAGGGGAATTACAAAAAGGAAAAGCCCTGCATTATCATCACATTGGGCTGGGGGAGGTAGTTTACCAAAACCACTTCTTTTTCTTCTCTCTTTCTTTCTCTTCATCTTCTTCTTCTTTTTTTTTTAAGAGACAGGGTCTTGCTATGTTGCCTAGGCTGGATTCAAATTCCTGTGCTCAAGCAATCCTTCTGCCTCAGCCTGAGTAGCTGGGACTACAGGTGCATGCCACTACCTCCAGCTCACAACTTCTTAATTATGGTTTAATATTTACCCAACTGGAAAGAACCACCTTTTGAGTTTATTACCAAGAAATTGAAATTAAATTCTTAAATTAGGTAAGTGATGTCTTAAGAATATTAATTGCATAGTGGATAGTACTGAAATACAGAGCACAGACTGCTGAGCAACTCATCTCACCAAACCTAAGAACGAAACCGGAATAGAGATTAGAATCATATTCCACATTTAATAGCAGGCCCACTGATTTCTGCTTGCCCATGTTAGAACACCTCTTAAGAAGACTGCCTGATTCTGACATGAAAGAAAACAGTAGTTAATTCTTCAAAATCCTTTTTTCATTAAATACAAGTTTTTATAAACCCTGATTCCCTCCCTCTACCCCTGCCCTAAAAAACAGTGTTTCTTACCCAGTGTAATCCCGTTTAGAGTTTTTCCTTCTATAGAGGACAGCCAGAATCATGCTGATGAGCAGAATGAGACCTACGACCACAGCAGTAACTATGCCCACCACTACCCAAACTGGAAACACAGGCAAACTCTCTAGAGAGAAAGAACAAAATGGTTTTAAGGTACATTGCTACAGACAGAAACATGGATTTTTATTAAATTAACAAGCAAGTATCTTCCTTTAGCAGTTACCATGCCCTCTTTTATTATCCAAATTATGAGATCCTACTATCTATCCTATTACTAATTCATGACACACGAATATTAGATGAGAAAGAATGAAATATGGAACTAAGCATTTCTATACCCACAATCCCTCTAAAGTGCTCTAAAGAAAAACTGGAGGTGTGAATTTACCTCGATCTACTCTCCAACAAAGCAGGCTTTGTCTCAAAAATGAGACACCAGAACCTGCATTTCCTGTTCTTTCTCAAAATCAAAAAGAATAAAAAACTGTGCTGTTGTTGAAAATGTCATCTTTCTCCTGGAGAATATAAAACAGTATTAATCTCCTTCTTTCCACTACCCATCACATCCAAACATAATGAATTTGGTCTTTCTTCTAATTAAAACTGAAAAATTAATACTCCTGAAATTAGACCAACGGCTCCAGACAGTAGGAATAAAAATGGAGAAACCCACTACTCTAGGTCAGAATGAGCAACAGCTCCCCAACTCTGTTTGGTAGAGCCACAGGTTCATGGCAACAGAGAGCACAACTGTATCGCAAAAATCCTCCCTCCAAACCCACCTTGAAATGACACTCTTGTCCTCCAACCGAACATGAGATAAAGGAGACTCCATTATTACTGCCAAAATACCCACGGAAGTACCTTTTTCTATGACATAGAGCCTAATGTGTCCAGGCTGGGCAACGATGTCAGGAGGGTTTTTGACATCACAGATATAGGTGCCATTGTGTATAAACTGCATATTCTCTATGTAGATTGAGGCATCTTTCTTGTCAAGGTCTCCAGCCCAGTTGGTTCTGTCTTTAAATGGTGGATAATTCCCAGGGTACGCGTTCCCTTGGGAGTAGTGGAAAAACTGCAATTAGAAAAAAGGAACAAATGAACTATTCTCAAAGGCAGAATTCCTAAACTCCGTAATGTGCATGCTATGAAAGGTTCTTTTAAAGACTTCGTACTGAAAGAAATGTAACAGCACATTACAAATCACAAGTTATGGAATCCAAGCCAGAAAGAAGTTTAGAGATCATGGGGCTCAACTCTGCCAGGTTTTAATGGAAGAATCAGACTCATATACCACCACTAATCCTCTCAATATTTTACTGATATAATTATTATCACCCATAATTTTATAAAAGACAAAATGGAGACATAGAGAAGTCATTTTCCCAAGGTCCCAATGATAGTAAGCTGGGGACCCAGAGTAAAATTTAGACCCATCTGAGTCTTCAAAGCCAATGCTCTTCCAATAACACCATGATTGAGCCCAGTGATTCCCAAGGCTTCAGAAAGCTTAGTGTTCACTTAGCTTACCACTAAGATACACAGAGGCACAAAGGAAAAGAATCTTACATACCACAGATCAGTTAATCTGTGGCTTTCTCCCTCTTCCTTCCGGTTTGCTATGGAAAGGTCATGGGTGTGTGAAAGGAACAAAACCCAGATAACACAAGATACTCTTTCCGGCTTTTGAAAGTTCAGCCTTTGGACTCTTTCTCTTTCCACTCCTCACTTTCTCCTCAGTCCTGCTTTCAGCAAAGGAACTGTTTTCTCAAAGTACACCTTGTCAAACTCAGCACCCTGGAAGCAAGTTAAGGCCCAGTGGGAGGGGATCTATCCTCACACTCAGCTCTAATCCAAGCAGCTATCCTGGAGGCCTGATGTGTTTGTTCTGGTTCTGGAAGGGGTGATGGTGGGGCTGAGGGTAGAAACCAGTTTCATTAGCAATTCCTACAGAATATTTTCAGAACCCTTTGAGCACGCTGAAAACCCCAGTGCAGGCTCATCCATTCCCATGATTTAATGATCATCTAGATTTTCTTACTCCTAAATCTCTCTCTCCATCGATCACATTCCTTAAGCTCTAGACTCCTTGCCCAATTGCCTACTCACTTTACCACCTGGCTGCCCTTCTCCCCCAAACTTGTCATCTTTTCCTACAAACTTCATCTTCCTGTCTTCATGTATCCTGTCTTCACTGATGGCTACTGTTTCTTTCCTATACCATAAATCTTGGAGTAATCCTTCATTCTCTTTCTTCCCATCCAATTAATCCCCCAATATTGTCAATCTGTCTCATTAGTTTCTCTTAGTTCTCTCTTCTCTCTATTCAGTTCCCTCTGACAATATCTGCTTTTACGCTTTCATCATCTTGGACTATGGCCTCTTAACTGGTATGGCTAACTCATCATCCTCCACAATGCCTAAATGATCATTGATAAACAATAATTGTTATCATTATTAACATTTATAAAAATACTTGCCCTGTATTTCATATGACTTAAATACTTGTTAAGAACCATGAAGGGTCTGAGATTTTACCCTACTTGCAAGGTAACAAAGTTAGTTGGCCACGGGTTCATAGATGCTGACAGAAGACATGGACTCCTGTGAAATCTTCACTCCCATTAAGAAGACTCATAAACAAACGTGTTTGTTCCCCTTACCCCTCAAGTCCCACAGTGATGACAGGGAGGGGCTCACATGGATGTTGTACAAGCAGGGGCACTGCATCACAGCTGAGGAATCCCAAGTTCAGGGAACACAAGTCTCTTACAAGGGGCAGAAAACATGTCTGACTTTAGCCCTGAAGGGAGACGCTATCTTTATATACTAAAGAGTAAACAAATCTGTCCTCTGCTCCAGAGGGAAACATCATCTCTGTCTTCCAAGGCTAGTTACTGCTCGAAAAAAGTCCAGAACAAAGGCAGCCAGTGCCTTTGCTAGCAAGGTGTGCAAAAACATGAAAAACCCATGGAAAACTGTCTCTCAACAACTCTCTAACCCTCATAACCACCCTGCAAGGTGAGATTCGCCTACCTGATATTTCACAAATAGGAAACACGAGGCTCAGGAAGCCTTGGTGACTTTCCAAAAGTCACAGGTCTAGAGATGGACTTCAAATCCAGCTTTGATTTCAACGCTTATACTATTTCCCATGTTTAATGTCTCTCATGTGAGATCATGTCTTATCTGTTCTAAGTCCTTCACTCTTTCTTCTTCACCAGAAAATGAACCATAAACTTTCAGTTTTGCAAACAAATCCTTCTATCATCTGGTCTCTGCCTTCCCATCCCACATCTCTACACATTCCCTGCCCTGCATTTCTGAAGCAGAGGGGATAAGCTACGCGATGCTGTTTCCCACCACTTGGTCCAAGACGGCTCCCTGATTGACTGGGGGCCGTTTGAAGGCAGGGGATAAGTTGTATGTATCTCTCCTTAGCATTTAGCACATAGCAGGAACTATATAGTTTGCTGAACCAAACTGAGGAATAATGCCTTGGTCAAACCAGTGAGAGATGAAAATAAAATAGTGAAAAATTCACAGAAAAGACTAGAAATCATTATCAATTAATATTTTTAAAGTACAAGCCATGGTGCTAAAGCTGTAAGGAACACTAATGATGTGAGACAGGCATGTCCTCTGAAAATACCTATATTCAGGATGAAGAAGAGGAAAATTGTCATATTAAGGGATCTGTATTATAGGAGTGGCCCAGATAAGGGTAGTGAGTTTTAAGGGCTAAAAGGTTGTTTTTTTTTTAATTAAAAAAAAAGGAGACCTTATGGAGGAGTAAGAAGGTAAAGATGGGGTACAGCTTAAATGGCAAGTGTTCAGAAGTAGAAAAACAAAGTGCAAAGCATTTTTACTACACTGGAAATGATTCTATAAGAGAACAGAAGCGAGGCTAAAGTGACAGGCTGAGCCAAAGTATAATGCGCTTTTAATTCTAGACAAGTGTTGTCAGCAGCAGGGATCTAGGTTTCTGACAACCTGCAGCAGCAAGGTTAAACTGTTCTAAGACTACGCACCTGCTGGCATATAAGGGTTGGATTGAAAGATGAAAAAACAGAAGCAGAAGAACAACAAGGGCTACTGCACAAGACCAGACACACAGTTAACGTCGCTGAATAGAGAGCAGAGACGCAGGAAGGCTGACAAAAAGCTAGACACCAGAACCAAAGTAGGAAGAACCAGCAAGGTTCTTAATTCTTGGGGACAGAAGGGATGTGGTAAGGGATAGGGAAGGAAAGGCCAGAAAACACAAAACAAAACAAAAATGATCACAAAACTAATCTCTAGAAGAACACAACTACCCTAAAAAAATAAGCAGAAAAGAGAAACAGAGGGGAGAAAAAATGAGTTCAGTTTCAGACACATGGATCCCAAGGCCATGGGCCAGAAAAGCCAACTATATTATGGCTTTTGAATATAGTGGGTTTGAATATACTTTTCCTGTAAAATCTATGAAAACAAAAAGCAACCGGCTCATCCCATTAAATGTGTCCCCAATATTTTGAAATTAAAAGATCCTATGTCAATAACTGAACATGCTGGGATTAACTGTAATCAGACTCGTAAGTATAAATTTATTAGCTAAAAATATTAATCAGAAATACAGCATGTTCTTTTTTTTTTTTTTGAGATGGAGTTTCGCTCATTACCCAGGCTGGAGTGCAATGGCGCAATCTCGGCTCACCGCAACCTCCACCTCCTGGGTTCAGGCAATTCTCCTGCCTCAGCCTCCTGAGTAGCTGGGATTATAGACACACGCCACCATGCCCAGCTAATTTTTTGCATTTTTTAGTAGAGACGGGGTTTCACCATGTTGACCAGGATGGTCTCGATCTCTTGACCTCGTGATCCACCCACCTCGGCCTCCCAAAGTGCTGGGATTACAGGCGTGAGCCACTGCACCCGGCAGCATGTTTTTAATATAAAGTCTTGAGTTATGTAAACATCCATGGACCCACATCACAAGAATGTTTCCAGCATAATGGAACCGCTCTTTAAAAGAAGGTTATCACCTTTGGGTGTCTGCCTGATGATTGCCTGATTTTCTATGGACTTCAATAATGGCCCTCACACCCACTCTTGCAGAAGACTTCAGTGGGAAATCTTTTCAAGTTTAAATAGTTCTTTGGGGGCCGGGCGCGGTGGCTCACGCCTGTAATCCCAGCACTTTGGGAGGCTGAGGCGGGTGGATCACGAGGTCAAGAGATCGAGACCGTCCTGGTCAACATGGTGAAACCCTGTCTCTACTAAAAATACAAAAAATTAGCTGGGCATGGTGGTGCGTGCCTGTAATCCCAGCTACTCAGGAGGCTGAGGCAGGAGAATTGCCTGAACCCAGGAGGCGGAGGTTGCGGTGAGCCGAGACCGCGCCATTGCACTCTAGCCTGGGTAACAAGAGCAAAACTCTGTCTCAAAAAAATAAAAAAAATAGTTCTTTGGCCTCTCTTGAGTAAACTTATGTGTTTAATCTTGCCTCTATGGGAACATTAGTGTATGTTCTATGCTGATGCCATATTTATGTGAAGCAGGAGAATGCCTTTGCATGTCTTCCATGATACGGATTCTGTGCTCACCCTTATGGCTACTGGAAGGGAGGGCCTCTCATATAAAGACCTCTAGACAGCTGGGGGTGGTGGCTCACACCTGTAATAACAGCACTTTCGGAGGCCGAGGCGGGCGGATCACAAGGTCAGGAGATCTAGACCATCCTGGGTGACACAGTGAAACCCCATCTCTACTAAAAATACAAAAAATTAGCCAGGTGTTGTGGCACACGCCAGTGGTCCTAGCTCCTTGGGAGGCTGAAGCAGGAGAATCACTTGAACCCAGGAGGCAGAGGTTGCAGAGAGCCAAGATTGTGCCACCACACTCCAGTCTGGGTGACAGAGCAAGACACCATCTCAAGAAAAAAAAAAAAAGGCCTCTAGACTATGCATTCTCCATAGGGGAGATTCTCCCCCAAGGGGGCAAACACTGGCGCTTTGGTGAAAAGGTTTGAGAAAATCATACTCTTTTATATGTAAAACAGATACAGAGGGTATCTACAACAATAAAATTTCATGGAAGGGGGCAAAGATTAAGAAAAAATGTCAAAAGGCTCCTTTTAAAAATAAATTGTAAAAAGCACTGAGAAGTACTGCCCTAGGTAATCCCTAAAACCTATGAGGCAGTAAATATTATTAGCATATTTTTCTACCTGAGAAATAATATGTAAGGGAAATCATACGGTATTGAAGTTTAAACAAATCTAACCTGTGTGGTGTGGCCATGGGTGAGTAACTCTCGAGTCAGTGTCTGACCTTCCCCACCCCGTCTTCCTCATAGAGTTGTGAAGATTAAATGGCACAGGCATATGATGGACCCGGCACCTACGTGGTGATCAACAAATGTAACTATTCAGAAGAAGAGTTCGGTATTCTTAAAGATAGATGACAGACTGTCCTTGCCAAGTACTGACAACCTGAAATGTGCAGCAACAGTGCTAAAATATGTGCCAATGTTTGAAGAGCATTCAAGATGCTGGGAGAGCAACAGTAACAACAAATTATGTAGATTAGTAACTCAAGAGCTAGACCCTCTCCTGAGAACTTATCTTGTATAATCTCACTTTATCCTAACACTGCTGTGTGCGAGGTTTTATCATCTCCATTTTACAGACAAGAACCAGTATAGTCAGTTCATGTTTAATAAACACCCACTGCATAACCAGCACTCCACTAGTTACTAACTAACCTTTTTCTCAACCCTCTGGTGCTATATTTCTGTTACATCCTTCATCTTACTCCAAAGTCATCTATATATCAGCCTTCCTCTTAATCATCTCTGGGTGAGAGCAAGGATTCTGTTTTAGGCATTTTTGAAGGCCCTACATAACCTACTACATAGTAAGATCCCAATCAATAATGCTAAATCAGAAGGACTATATGTTAAATTAAAAAAAAAATCAAATCAGAAGGCACATATAAGGTGTATGTATATATAATTTGGGAATACATAAAATAAATACCAATACAAATGGGGCAATGAAATATAAAAAGATGCAGGATAAATCCTGATTAGAGTCACTGTGGTAAATTAAGATCAGTTTCAGAATGGGATTTGATGGTGGAGACGAACTGAGGGGATGGCAAGGGGAGAATCGCATGCAAAGACAAGGAAACCAGCTGCATTTAAGAGATGCAGAACTTATTTTATCCTGGAAAGTTTGAAGCAAGAGAAGAGCCTTGAAGTCTATAATAGATAACAAATACATTCATTTTGGAAATGAGCAATCGGAAGAATGGATCACTAATTATACAGCAGTAAAGAAACCTGTGAGGTAGGACCAGCCAAGAGCAGTTAAGCATTCTTACCGACACGGCAGTGTCAGCCCCCTCTGGCTGGAAGCTCCAGGAGACTGAGGTCAACCTGCCAGTCGTATCAGTAGACTTGAACTTGCAGGTCAGTTTCCCTTGTGTACCATTTGCCACGAAGAGTTCTTTTGGTGTATATACTTCCAAGCCTGATACTCCAGCTATCACTGAAGAGAAAGGAATAAGGGTAGTTAAAAGTAGGACTTAGCATGAATAGCACTGTGCATTTTTGCCAGACAAGAAAAGATACAGGAAAGTTCCTAGATATATACAGTAATTCACTGCCATTATATATTTCTGGCAGAATATTCTATAGCTAAGTATTTCCTACAAACAGAACAATTGCTGATAGTTTAAGTTTGTATTGCTTTTTAGTTAAGGCATTTTTACTAGTTTGGCTATATTGAATATATTTTTTTAAATTAATAGACTTTTAAAAAGAGCAGTTTTAGGTTTACAGAAACATTGAATGGAAAGTAAAATTCTCATATCCCCTCACTCCTCCCAGCCACCCTGTTTCTCTTATTATTAACATCTGGCATGTCCATAGTTTACATTAGGGTTCATGTTAGCATTGTAGATCCATGGATTTTGACAAAGGTGTATAGTGACATCTCCACCTTTACAGAATCATACAGAATAGTTTCACTTCCTAAGCGTCTCCTGTGCTACACCAATTTATTCCTGCCCTTCTTTCCCCTACACCCCTGGCAAACACTGGCCTTACACTGTCTCTATAGGTTTGCCTTTTCTCAAATGTTACCTAGTTAAAATCAGACAGCATGTAGCCTTTTCAGGTTGGCTTCTTCCACTTAGTAATATGCATTTAAGTTTCTTCCATGTGTTTTTGTGACATGGTATCTCCTTTCTTTTTATTGCTGAATAACATACAATTGTATGGATTTACGACACTTTATTCATTCACCTACTGAAGGACTTCTTGGTGGCTTCCCTGATGATCTATTTTTAATGACGTAATAGACGTATTTTTACGTCTTTAAGTTGTTCTCATGCTCATCTGTTATGCTGCAATTGTGATCACACTGAACTTTTATCATCCATATGTAAAGCAATTAAAACTATCCTAAGCTATAACTTCATTTTAAAGCCATGTTTATTCTTTAACCGATCTTTTTCCTATAAAGAACTTAAGGTAGAAAATGCATATTTTGGTTTTGTTAGTGAAATCATACCTACCATAAGATTTCAGTGTGCCAGGTAAGTATGTACTTAAGAAACAGCTGATTGCACTGTATATCACATTGTCACTTCACCCATCAAGTTTTGTCATTTAGCCTAAGCCCAGGAAACAGTAATTAAAATGTGTCTACCACTTGGAATATAAAAATGGCTTTTTTTTTTTTCAAGATCTGCAATCATAGGCAGCTGCAAGAACTGTTAAGGACTACTACTAAAAATATTTGCTAAATTGTTAAAGATTGCTAATTTGAACATACTTTTACTGCTATAAAAGAAATGCTTTCACAGACAAAATAAAAGTCAGAAAAAAAAAAAAAAGCTTATTTGGCCTAAAATTTTTAAGAATACCCACCTTCGATATTTTTAAAAGAAATAGTTTGCATCTATTTCTGCAAGAAATAAATATCTGCAGTGTTGCAATTATTCTCAGAATGCAACAGACGGGTAGAATAAGGAAGAGTATTGTCAGCCAGGACTGATGGTCATTTACAGAATTTTTTCTCCTTGAGGACTTAACTGACTCTCAGCCAAGGAGAGAAAGAATACTCCCCCATTCCTCCCAACCATCTTGCAAATGTTTATTCTCAGAACACAATGGGCATTTTTGGCTATTCTTTTAAATAAACTGATAGCCATACTGCATCAAACAGATTTTTTTTCTGCTAAAGAGGGTGGATTATTATTACAGGGAACAATAGATTATTATTTGTGGTCCAAACCTCAAAACAAGCATTTCTTTCAGAGGAGATGCAAACAAAAGAGTTCCTTGCTATTGTGGGTAGGCAGAAAAGCAGCCTCAGGGCACTTGAGTTCAAAATGAAGGACAAAGCACAAGACTAGACTAGTGGAGCAGCTTATTCCAGGAAGTAGCACTGGCTTGCAACCCTTATTCACTCTGTGTGATTTTGACTAGTTTTCTCCATGGTGGTAAGCACTGGAAAGCTACGGTCTCTAAAGTCTATAATTAAGGTTTCTCAAGGATTTTCTTAAACCAGATCCCTGCCTCAAGGCCTGGTTGCAAGAACTGTCATCCTGGGACACAAAGATGGAACTAGACCAAGTATCCAAGTTTACAGTCACAGAATTTTGAGCAAAAAGACTAACCAAATTCCCAAACGGCTTTTAGGCATCTATTTAAGACAGAGATTTTGTTACACCAAAGCTGGTTAATAAACAGGCGGCTTTTTAAAAAAAACACACAACATTCATTGGCTAATTTGAAAATGTAGCTCTTAGCCAGGATTGTGAAATCCAATGCTAGCCAATCAGCTAGCTCAAGAAAAAGAAAATGACTCCATACACAGGGAAATGAACTTCCTCTCATCCCTGGGCTTTCCTCTAATACTACTCTTGTCATCATTTTTGGAGATTTCACCAGTCGTAAGATAAACTTTCTAAAACCCTAGTCCGTTTATCTTCTCCTATAATCCGGTTACATAAGATCAGGCCTACCCCAGCCACTCATGTCTTATGGCCATACCTGTTCAATCAAGTTTAGCCTAAAGCTGCCTCCTTACGTATTTTAAGTTCGGCCTAAGGGTTTTTCTGTACACTATGAACTATAACAAATGTAGGTATAAACAGGCTGTAGCCAATGACCTTGTGCCAATTACCAAGTTTTGGCCAATTAAATGTAGCTAACTGTTCGAACTGTGCTCAAATAAGGCAAACACCAAGCTATAATCAATCCAGCTGTTTCTGTACCTCACTCTAGTTTTCTGTATGTCATTCTCCTTTTTCTGCCCATAAATCTTCTACCACGTGGCGTCTCTGAGCCTACCTTGGCTCAGAAGGTTGCCCAATTCGCGATTCGTTCGATGCTCAATTAAACTCCTTCAAATTCAATTTGGCTGAAGTTTTTCTGTTATCCTACCCTAAACCAGGGCTTTTCAACCTCAGCACTTCTGACAATTGGGACAGATAATTCTTTGTTGTGGGAAACTGTACTGTGCCTTGTAGGATGTTGAGCAGCACCCCTGGCCTCTGGTAGTTAACAACAGCATCTCCCCTGCCTCCAGCTGTGACAACCAAAAATATCTCCAGACACTGCAAATGCCTCCTCAGAGGTGAAATCGCACCTGCTGAGAATCACAGCTCTAGACCCTATCATCAGTACCTGCACCCACTCCAGAACTGCAATTTCAGGATTTTCTACTCCCTAACTGATCACCTCTTGGCTTGTCAATATCCTCCAAAACCCTAAGTTCACGGATCCTTAAGCTGCATCAGAAACTAAAATCCCAGCATGTCGTCATTTGTCTTACTCAGATTAAATCCCATGGGCCACCATTGAACTCACCCCGTGCATGCAAAATCGGCTCTCCCGCCTCTCCCTTCAGTGCTTTCACCTGGCCAAACCGCCATCCTGGTTAAATCCAATTCTCTACCCACTCTGCAACTCTACCAGAGTGGCTGACCATGGCTGGACAAAAGCACACAATCCCACTGCCTATTTTCACCTTAAATTTATGGTCACTAACCTCAAAGGGACTCCTAATGGGGTCTGGCAATCCATCCACATTGCCCTAATCCATCTGATTTCCATTTCCCTAGAGGACTATGTTAAACCTTCCTCTCTAACCTCAAATTTCCACTTCCTCAGGTTTCTCACTCCCATATAATGACTAAGTTTCTTATTTCGTTGAGAAACCAAAAGCAATGAGAAGAGAACTTCCCTATGTCCAGACATCACAGCTACCCAACTCCCTGCATCTGTGCTCACAAGCTCTGCTTTCCCTGCACTCCTATGAAGGAGTGTCTGTCTGCATTCCTCTCCAGGATTGGCCTCTCCACTGCACATTACATCTCATCTTTTCTTGCCTACTGAAGGACATTCATTGGTCCAGCAATTCCCCTTCTTCTGAATTTTCACTCACTACTGAATTACCACCAGCAGCCATATAAACATACATATTTATATTTATATCCCAGGTTTAGAGGAAAAATCTTGACGTTGCATCTCCCTGCACGCCCCTTTGTCCTCCTTTATTTTACCAGTCCTGAAAGAATTATCTGTTCACACTGTGTCCAGTTTCTCTCTTCCTGTGTTCTCTTGAATAAATCCAATTTAGGCTTTCATCTCTGTTACTCCATAGAAACCGTTCTTGTTAAGGAATGCAATGACCTCCATGGTTAATTCTCAAATCTTGTCTTACTGCCTTATCTGAAACCTCTGACAGTTACTCCCTCTTGAAACTTTTTTTCTTTTTTAACAGTTTAGCTTTTGGAAAGCCTCTCCCTCTTGATTCTCGTATCTCATTGACTGCTCATTCCCTGGTTCTCCTGACTGCTATTTGATTAGGAGCCCAGATCATTTCTCATACTGTTTATCTACTTAACATTCCTTCTCTTGGTGACTTCACCCAGTTTCAAATGCTCCCAAATGCTGATGACACCTACACGCGTGCGCGCGCGCGCACACACACACACACACACACACACACTCTGCCTACTCAGCTTCACTTGGATATAATTGGCATCATCTCAAATTTAGTATGTCCAAATTAAACTCATAATTCCCACCCCCAAACTTCCTTTCCATGGTCTTCTCCAAATCAGTAAATGGCAAAGCCAGTTTTCTAGTGGCTGAGACCAAAACCCTGGACTGTTTTGTGACTCCTCTCTTTCGCACAACTTTCCTTCAAGCTATCAGCTACATATGTCATTTCTACTTAGAAACCTGTCTAGAAATTCATCTCTCTGTGCCTCATTTAGTGTCACCATCTTGGTCCAAGTCACTGTCATCTTTCACCTAGATTAAATATTGACAGCTTCCTAACTGATGTCTGCCTCCTCCAGCCTTCCCCACTTCACAGCAACTGGTCCACAGAGAGGCCAGAGATCTTGCTAAAATTCAGGTCAGGTCGTATCACTCTTCTACTCCAAATCTTAGGGTTTCCCATCAGCCAGGATCAGGCCAGTCTTCATGTGGCCCACAAAGTCCTACATGACCTAACTCCTGGCCACCTCTCGGAATTCATTGCCTAGCCTGACCCCCTCAAATACGTTGCAGCAGCCACCCTGGTCACCATGTTTTTCCTCTGCCTATGGTGAGTGTATCCCTGATAGAGAATGCTATGAACAAAGAGGCCAAAGGTACCCAGGAAATCTTGATACCATAAGAGACAAGGGAAGAGTAGCCAACTGGCCAACTGTGTGAAATGCTGAGAGTTGGGTGCTCTACGTAGTTGATGGCAGGGAGAAGATCCTTGCTTAAAACTGCACATGGTTTTCTTGCACACAGCATCTAAAATCCAAATTAACTTTTACCAAGCATACAGCAGCAGTTTCTGACCAACTGTGATGAGCATGAATGGCATCTTGTTAGAAGGAAGTGTTCTCCTGTGTGGGTAAAGAGAGAAACTAAATCACAGGTTTCCCTCTCAGGCTGTATTCCATGCAGTCAGAGCAAGGGATGAGCTCACTAGTTTCTTCAAACAATTGGGAATGGTTTGCTCTGTCCATTTCCCCAACCTTTTTTTAAGAGTCTAGGAGTATTATGGGAATATACAGTAAAATTATTGTTGAATTCAGATAGCTCATCGACAGAGTCATAAAAAAGTTTTTAGGAACTAATTAAAATGGCTAAAAATGCAAATGTACAGCAAATCACACTGCCATGTGTGTTCCTATGCAACAATTTTGCATGTTCTTCACATGTACCCCAAAACCTAAAATGCAATAAAATAAATAAATGGGAAAAAAAATGCAAATGTAAGGACCATTGAGATATACAGAAACTATATTGTTCTAATCTACATTCCATGTCATTAAAGACTAGAATCCCAATCTGAATAAGATATTAAATAGGTTCCTTTGAGGCCGAGGATTTATAATTATGACACAGGCACAGTAGCAAAAATGGCTACGAAATGTAGTAGAGCTTTGGTTGAAAAACTCATAGACGGAAAAAAAAAAAAGTCTCCTGTTGATTCATGAAAAAAACCCAGTTGTTTTGGGAATAAAAACACAGAAATGAAATGAAATAAAATAGATTAAATGATATACAAACATTTTTATATCCTGCCAACTTTGGATTCTGAGCTCCACATAAACTTGCATACAAACTTCAACACAGTAATGAGAGCTGAGCTTACTTTCTCTCTGGGGAATTGTTCTGTAAGGAGTAGAGAATCCTGCTTAGTTATGCTAGAGTTTAAGGGGCAAGAACATAAGCAAAGAAAATCCAAACAACCCTTCTCTTAGAGTACTCTGGGGAATAAGGTTTCTACAACGTACCGTTGCTCAAAGGTATCATTTAGCAATGAAGTAAGTGATACTGACCCTCAAAATAGGAGATCCATTTGAAAAAAGCTGGCAAAGTCATTTGACAAGTAATCAAAAAGTCTGTGGAACCATCTGACGAGGGGTCATTTTTACAATAATCAAAGGATATTCAAAAAGTAATACTCTTATAATTTGCATGGACAACCAGAACATTTCAGAAAGAAAAAAAAAAGCAAAGATAGAAAACAAAACAGTATCCATCACAATCACAGAGAAAAAGGCAAATTCAAGAATGGTTCACCTAAGAGGCTATTTCCTGACATGACTGACCTATTTCAATATTCTGAATTAGTGAAATAATAGAGTAAATAATATCTCCCAATTACATGCCAAGATGATTTTCCTCCAAGTAAATTCAAACTGGCATACCATAAAATCATTTGAAATACACTGTAGCAGCATTATCAGGAACAAACACTTTCACAGCAGGGAACGTAGGTAGGGATCTTGAAGCTGTTACTGGTTGAAGCAATTCCATGTCATGTTACTACTGGGTCCATTTATAGCACACTGGTTTGTAAAAAGCTTTTTTTCTTTTTTTTGAGACAGAGTCTTGCTTAGTTGCCCAGGCGAGAGTGCAGTAGCAAGATCTCAACTTACTGCAACCTCATGTTCCTGGGTTCAAGCAATTCTCCAGCCTCAGCCTCCCAGTAGCAGAGACTACAGGCACCCACCACCAAGCCCAGCTAATTTTTGTAGTTTTTAAGATAGAGACAGGGTCTCATCATGTTGGTCAGGCTGGTCTTGAACTCCTGACCTTAAGTGATCCACCTGCCTTGGCCTCCCAAAGTGCTGGGATTACAGGCATGAGCCACAGCACCCTGCCCCTAAAAACCTTATCTTTTTTTTTTTTTTTTTTTCGGAGTTTTGCTCTTGTTACCCAGGCTGGAGAGCAATGGCGCGATGTCGGCTCACCGCAACCTCCGCCTCCTGGGTTCAGGCAATTCTCCTGCCTCAGCCTCCTGAGTAGCTGGGATTACAGGCACGCGCCACTATGCCCAGCTGATTTTTTGTATTTTTTAGTAGAGACGGGGTTTCACCATGTTGACCAGGATGGTCTCGATCTCTTGACCTTGTGATCCACCCGCCTCAGCCTCCCAAAGTGCTGGGATTACAGGCGTGAGCCACCGTGCCCAGCGCAAAACCTTATCTTTTTAATAAAACTTAAGGTTTTCCTTAAAATTGCAAAAGCCTTTTGTTTTGAATTTTTTTAAGCACTTTGATGTTACCAGTATAAACTCCTGCTTTGTACTCTTTTAAGAGTATAATCAAGCAATCTATTTAAACAGCTTTCTGGACGATCTCTTGTTCTCTGTTGGTACACAGCAACAGTCTGATGCTGTAATATCTCCTAATAAGCATAAATATGACTTTTTAAAACATACTAAAAGAGAGGAACAAAAGAGAACACTAAATACAAATTCAGAGTAGTTACAACTGGAACAGGGTGGAGAAGGCAGGATGTGAAAGGTACACACTATTGGTAATGTTTTATTTCCTAGGCTGGTGGTAAGTACATGGGTACTCATTTTAATACTGATAGTGTAAACCATACACACATACACTCTTTTGTATATATTTTACTTTTTACAGTAAAAATTTTAAAAGAGAGGCAGGATGACATTAGTAAAGCAATAAAAGTTTTACTTTTTAAGTTTCAGAATGTTCCAGTGGAATTCCACACACAATTCCCTCATAGTGTATACTGACTTCTACAATCAGGCTGGATAAAGTAAAGCTGACTCGATGACATGTGCTGGTGGAGACAATGCAGGCGCAGAGCTGCCTTGCTGCCACCATGGGGTCAGACTCAAATCCCTCTTGGGAACAGGGCCACCCTGCAGCTGAAGTGAGTTCCTTCCTCCTGCGAATCAGGGCTGCTATTGTGGACCTCCCTCGGCTGGATGGCACAAAATAGGGGGGTGGCTGCAAAAATATACTCCATTCAACAAGCCCTAAGTATTAATAAACTAAGCTTTCATTATTCAGGAACACACTCTTCTGTACTGTTTGTCTATAGTTATGCTTCAGGCCTCAATCTCAAAGGACTTCCTCTTAGCATCTGCCCCAAACTCCACACCCTGTGCTCCCCGGCATCCTGTCCTTTCCTTGTCAATGTTCTCCTCACACCCCACTGGAATGACTAGCTGTCTGTGCCCCTCAGAGGGCAAAGGGCTGGGTCTACCTTGTTCACTATTATACCCTCATAACCTGACAAATGCCTAGTCCTTTGGCAATGTGTTCAACAAACATTTGTTTGAATGTCAGGAAAAATGAATGAATGAATGAATGAAAAAAGAATGCAGTATATCAAACTAAATTCAGATAAGCTCGGTCATAAAAATCAACTGGCTCTACAATGAATGGCTTCAGCATAATGCCCAACACAAAAAGTGTTTGCAGAGATGATTCAGGGTCAAGTTTGAACATGGACACTACCTTGGAGGAGACTTAGATATGTTTCCTCCAAGAATCATCCTTCTGTGTAGGTGAGAGAATCATCCCAAAGGAGACTCACCTTTTGAAATATTTGATTAGAAAAAAAAAAAAAAATCTAGCCAGACGCAGTGGCTCCTGCCTGTAATCCCAGCATTTTGGGAAGCTGAGGCAGGGAGCAGGGAAGGACTCAGGGGATTGCATCAGTCCAGGAGTTTAAGACCAGCCTGGGCTACATGGTGAGACCCTTGTCTTCACAAAAAAACAAAATTAGCTGGGTACAGTGGTTCAAACCTGTGATCTCAGCTACTCAGGGGGCTGAGATAGGAGGATTGCCTGGGCCTGGGAGTTTGAGGCTGCAGTGAGCTGTGATTGTGCCACTGCACTCCAGCCTGCGTGACAGAGTAAGACTGTCTTAACAACAACAACAACATTAATAAAAAATCCATGTACTTTTACTAACACACAAGATTATCAAATCCCTCTCGGAGTCAATTCCTTTCGCTCATGATCAGTGTCCAGCTGGCCACATATCTATCCTTAACCTTTTTTGTACCAACAAAGATCTTTCTGTTTCTCAAATGAGAAAAGCTCAAAAGGTCCTGAATCAGGCCAGTCACTGAACTAATCACTTGACTCTTTAAAGCCCTGGGATTTCTTCTTGCCCTTCTCTATGTATGTCCTGTTCATCTCTCTCTCTCTCCTACAAATGGTCTCCTTTCTTCAATCAACCATTCATTCTTTCAAACACATGCTGAGACTCAGCCTCTACTCAAATGTACTGGTAGCCTAGTGGAGACAAATAAATAAACACCTACAGTGCAGCAGCAGAAGCACCGTGCCTGGTCCCTGGGATACACAAAGTGCTATCAGGAGATTTTACACAGTGCAGGCTTCCATTAAATACTACAGTAGGCTCAAAACATTAAGCAGGCAACACAAATGCCCCAACTGCAGTTAGCTTGAATTGTATCACCTGCATAAAGCATCCAAACACTTCTCAGTTCTTAGCAAGCAGATGAAAATAAGGTGGTATGAAAAATCAGATTGTTTTACTTCTGCTAGAGTACTGTGAACTAAAATGCTTAACATAAAGAACATAAAGCTCTGGAGGCATATCTGATACATAAGAAAATAGCACTCTCAACACATATTTTACACTTTCCAGGTGCTGAAATGGCATATTAAAATTGCTCTTCAGGAAAAAGACCACGGTACCTTAAATCTATCTTTCTGAGCTCTCAAGTCTTATCAGGTTTATAGATGTTAGAAGACATGTGAACCAAAATTTAACTGAAACCAGAAAAGGCCAATACAGTTAGTACTACAAGGACAGAATTAGAGAGTAGAAAGAATACACCTATGGTTGATGGCAATAAGTGTATATTCCTATCCTCCAAAACGGCAAAAATTTTTAAAGATTTAAAAATACTGATGCCTAATGAAACTACTGAAAAACACTAAATTACTCTATATGATATTATAATGATGGATATATGTCCTTGTACATGTGTCAAAACCCATAAAACGTACAACAGAAAGCATAAACCCTAAGGTAACTATAATGGTATTTGTATGATAATGATGTGTTACTGTAGGTTCCTCACCTATAACAATGTATCATTCTGGTGGGAGATACTAATAGGAGAGGCCATGCAGGAGATATAATGGAAATCTGTACCTTCCACTCAATTTTGCTATAAACCAAAAACTGCTCTAAAACAGTCAAAGTTTAAAAGAAAATACTAATGCCTGGTTCCCACCCCTACCTCCAGGAATTGTGATTTAATTGGTAAGGGGTATGGTCTGCGTATCAGGATTTTTAAAAGGCCCCCAGGTGATTTGAAACATGTAATTACTACCCAGCATACAAATGAGATGTTGGGACTTCACTTATGATACTATTATAGATAAGACCATGCCTGAAGCAGATGAGCCACGCCTTGCCTGGCATTTGATTGACTGCAGGTATAGGTATGGTCACTTGTAAAATACCTATTTGTGCACATACACGAACCTGAATTTTTCAAAATACCAGGGGGTGCTCTACTCACCTTCTTAATCAATAATATATTTATATAAGTTTACATACAGAGAAATTACAAAAATCTACTTTATTATGAAGACTGCACTGGTAGTCTAAGTTAACATGACATTGGTCTCCAAAATCCACAAATTATATATATAACCACCCATAAGTGTGTGTGCTATTCTTTATTGTGATTTTAATGGCCGAAAATGTACTCTGGAAACAAATGAAATGCGTATCAAGCATTTGGAAGCTCTAAAGTGCAGCTGTGCCAGGTGTGGTGGCTCATGCCTATAATCCCAGCACTTTGGGAGGCTGAGACAAGTGGCTTGCTTGAACTCAGGAGTTCAAGACCAGCCTGGGCAACATGGTGAAACCCCATCTCTATCAAAAATACAAAAAATTCAAGCACTGTGGTACGCATCTGTAGTCCCAGATACTCAGGAGGCTGAGGGGAGAGGATCCCTTGAGCCTAGGAGGCAGAGGTTGCAATGAACCAAGATCGTGCCACTGCACTCCAGCCTGAGTGATAGAGTGAGACCATCTCAAATAAATAAATAAATAAATAAATAGAGTCCACCTGCCAGAATCTATTGAAGAGAGCTTGAAAATCACTGTTCTGTTTGGTTTTAAGAAATTCAAAGACCGGGTGCAGTGGCTCACACCTGTAATCCCAGCACTCCGGGAGGCCGTGGCGGGTGGATTGCTTGAGGTCGGGAGTTTTGAGACCAACCTGGCCAACATGGTGAAACCCTGTCTCTACTAAAAATACAAAAATTGCTGCGTGTGGCGGCTCACCCCTGTAAGTAATCCCAGCACTTTGGGAGGCCGAGGTGGGTAGATTACCTGAGGTCAGGAGTTCGAGACCAGGCTGAACAACATGGAGAAACCGTCTCTACTAAAAATACAAAATTAGCCAGCCATGGTGGTGCATGACTGTATTGCCAGCTACTTGGGAGGCTGAGACAGGAGAATCACTTGAACCTGGGAGACAGAGGTTGCAATGAACTGAGATCATGCCACTGCACTCCAGCCTGAACAACAAGAGTGAATCTCCATCTCAAAAAAATAAAATAAAATAATAAAAATACAAAAATTAGCCAGGCATGGTGGCGGGCGCCTGTAATCCCAGCTACCTAGGAGACTGAGACAGAAGAATTGCTTGAACCCGGGAGGCAGAGGTTGCAGTGAGCTGAGATCACACCACTGCACTCAAGCCTGGGTGACAGAGTTAGACTCTGTCTCAAAAAAAAAAAAAAAAGATAAAGAAAAAAGAAAAAAAAAGAAATTAAAGTTTACTTCAGGGTGTAAAACTAATCTGCTGAAGACGGACAAATGGCCTATCCACAAACCAACCACAGAAAGAGTTTCGCTCTTTGACCATTGGGGGAAGAAATACTTCCCCTTTTTTAGAGCTATGGGTACCACAGAAAGAGTTTCGCTCTTTGACCCCTGGGGGAAGAAATACTTCCCCTTTTTTAGGGCTATGGGTACTTTTGAGTTGTGTTTACTGTCGAGTTACCCTTTTGGCACATTCTTAATTAAATCTGAATTTAATGCAGATTTGTCCATTACAATTTCTTATTTAAAACATGTTTAAAAGTTTCTCCATTGCTTCATGAAGTCCACAATTCTCAGCATGGCACCCTAGGCTTTTCAAAGTAAACCCCCTTTCCTGCTTTACATTTGGCAAAGGCCGTTGGTGGTGAGCCGGTATCAGCTTGCTCTCACTTCCCTCAACATGCCATGTAGCCAGCATACCTCAGGGTTGCACTCACACGGCTTGGAACGAGGCCCACCTCTGAAAGCGTACAGTGGCTTTGTTCTTTTTCTTTTCTTTTTTTTTTTAAAGACAAGGTTTCTCCATGTTGGGCGGGGTGGTCGCGAATTCCCAGCCTCAGGTGATCTGCCCACCTCAGCCTCCCAAAGTGCTGGGATTACAGGCGTGAGCCACTGCACCCAGCTGAGCTTACAGTGACTTTGGTAAAGCTCTCCCTGATCTTACCACCTCTTCTTCAGCCACACTCTTCAGTATTTCTTGTTCATGACTCTATGGCTGTAGTGTACTTGACACACCTTTCAGTGAAAAGCACAATCTCCCCTGCAACTAACTCCAGCTCCCCTGTTAGACTCACACTCCTTGAGGCATGGACACATTACTTGGCTTTAGTGTGCCCAGCACCTACTACCTGTATACTTCCTGGTGGTCAGAGAGCTCTCAAAGAACCTTTCAAAAGGAGTGAACAGATAACACTGAATTTTTAGGATTCCTGTAAAGTGAAGTTTTGAATAACGAACATATAAGGACTATTTTTTTTTCCTAAAATAAGGAAACCAACCTGCTCTTAAATGGATGCCTAACCCCAGTCAAGCGCTCTCTGACTTCTAGAAAAATCTGGCAAAAGAGTACAGATTAATCAGCACTAATTCACCACTGCCAGAAGAGTTCAAAGTGTAAACACTCACCCTTGAACAGAAAGTAAAATATGAGAGAGGAATGGAAACATCTGTGCCCACTTCCTATTGAGATGCCAGCTTTATCAGAATTTTAAAAAGATAGTATCAATTCAACAACTCATTTATTGAATAGATAAAAAGTCCTAAGTTCTGAGGGGGATAAAGTCTCATTAGATACTGTACATGGACATATACACGAGAATGCATACAACGAACTTTGTGTCCCTACGGTGTGCAGGGTATGGCACAGTGCAGGGGATGGGACAACGGTCCTCCAAGCAGTGAGTCGGCACTACATGGTATGTATCTTATTGTTGATTATGCCACCTTATCTTCCCTAAGACAAGATCCTACTAAACCATCTCCCTAAAGTAGCAAATAGACTATATGCAGCTAATGTCAAAATCTGAAAAATAAAGAGATCAGGGAATGTTTTATAAAAGATGCACTTGAATTTTATCTGGTATACTGAGAAGAATCAAAATAGTTTGAAAGAGCATTTTGCAGAGAAAGGAAAACATGAGATGATGCTTAAAAATGAATTATAGAATTAATTTGGCTGGAACAGAGGAAAAGTTTTCAGATGAAAAGGTAGACAATTCAGATGAGCTGGAACTTGATCCTGGCACCGCAGGGAATTTTTTTNGTTTCACTCTTGTTACCCAGGCTAGAGTACAGTGGCACGATCTCGGCTCACCGCAACTTCTGCCTCCCGGGTTCAAGCAATTCTCCTGCCTCAGCCTCCTAAGTAGCTGGGATCACAGGCACTTGCCACCATGCCCAGCTGATTTTGTATTTTTAGTAGAGATAGGGTTTCTCTATGTTGGTCAGGTGGTCTTGAACTCCCGACCGCAGGTGATCCACCCACCTTGGCCTCCCAAAGTGCTGGAATTATAGGTGTGAGCCACAGCGCCCAGCACCACAGAGGATTTTTAAGCAGGCTGATAAAGTAACAGTGGACTTTTTGGTTGATTTGTAAAGATATACAAAAAAGGGAGGAAAAGAAGAGGTGTTTAGAATAATTATTGGACAATTTATTGGAATAGTTTTTACCCAAAGGATTTTTGTTAGTTTCATTCTGCCTCCAATACTGGACAAATAAAATAGAAAAATTTCTATGAGTGACTCATCTCTAAATTTTTCAAAAACAAAAATACTAACAAATGAAATTATTTTTACATGTATAAACCAGCAAATTGACTTTAGCTATTGAGGGATAGTTTTAAAAATTAAGTATTACATACATTTAATTTCTAATAGTAATTCTACATGATTATATTTTTCAAATGACTACTTCATGTTCCTTCAAGTTATTTTTTTAAACACCACAACCATTTTGATGGGACTCTTACTAAAATGTATTATTTTTCTTCTGTATTCCTAGAAAGATAATATGGTGAGTGAAAGTTTAAGGAGAAACATGACAGTTACCTAGTTACAAAGAATTACCAACAAGGCAGTTATTAATTACAAAGGGGAAAAAACAGTAACTTTAGAGTGAAGAAACATGGCAGACAACACCTTAACCAAGGATCAAAGTAGACATCACCAGTAGTGGAACAAATGAGCAACACCTTTACCCTCAGATCAGGCACTGGCACAGAACGTCACTTCTGTGGTGTTCCTGCCAAATATAGATAGCCTCAATCACCAGACACACCTGAAGGAGGGGCAATCTACTATGTAACTGGCTTATGATATACATTTAAAAATATTAACATAAAATTTTAAAGAAAATGACTCAGGAAGTGCTGCAGACTAAAGGCGATAAAAAAGACATAATGACTAAGTAAATCACATGATTTTGGATTCTCTTCTGCTGTGATAGACATTATTGGATCAACCGGCATCATCCAAATAAAGTCTATATATTAGACAACAGTACTGATACTGTTTCAATATTAATTTCCTAATTTTGATAATTACACTGTGGTTATATAACATGATGTCCTTAGTCTTCAGGAAATGCAGGTTAAATTATTAACAAATAAAGGAACAGCATTTTTCACTGCGCTCATGTGGTACAGAAACACACATACAAGGTGGGAGGAGGAGGGAGAGAGAAAGACTTAAACAAATGTAATAAAACGTTAACATTTGAAAAACCTGAGTGAAGGATAGATGGTATTCTTTGTGTTCTTTTGGAACCCTTCTGTAAATCAGAAATTATATTAAAATAAAACGGCAAAAGAAAGAACTATAGTATTCCATGTAACCTTTATTTGGGAACTCAGAACTTCTGTGGACCTTAGGAACATAATATAACTTAGTGTGCCCTCTGGGGCCACTCAGGTATGCTGGACTATTTGCTCTTAGCCAGATGTCCCCAGCCATGATTATGTTTGAACTTTTGTAAATGCTTTTAGCTTTCTTACTCTCTGCTCCATGCAGATCAGGCCAGCTGTGGCCACTGCAGACTGCAGCTTGCCTCAGGTAGCCTCTGTTCACTTTTAATTAATTATTCTAATCTATTATAGGCTTGAAAACTCATGCAGTTCATGTTCATTTTACAGATGAAAATACTCTAGCCCAGAAAAGGAAAGTAACTTACTGAAGGTATCCAGATCATAAAGAACAAAAACAGAGTTTAAACAATTTTAAACTTCTTTTTTGTGATATCAGACTGATTTGATCGGTGTATAAAATAAGAGTAAATAGTCTCTTAGTGAAGAACTGCATTACAGGTAAAGCCATACTAATCTTAGCGTCCTATTAACCATTTTTTGTTTACTTTTGAGTGGCCAAATACGCCTCTGCAGATTAGTAAAGTGTTGACATATTTCCAGATTTTCCCCTAAGCCTCCTCTTTAACAAAGAAACCTACATGTTTCTTAATCTCTGGATATTTTATATCTTACTGCATTGGCTGCCTGTATTGCCTGAAGTTTGGATTACTACTCGCTTTGATTTATGTACACTGACAACAATTCAACAAAAGAGTAAAAGAACACATGCCATTAAGTCATCTGAAACTGACTATACCTTAGAGCACCTTGTTCCTCCAAAAATATTTTTCCTGATATTTTCAGATAATTGAAAGAACCTTCTGCTTCCTGACTTGCTGTAAACATTTAATGGAATGAAATCTCTTGAATTCCTTCAGGTCATTCTACCCAAAGGACTGGGATTTATTCCAGGGCTTCTGAAGAATGGCAAGAGCTGCCTGGAACAGCCAAATCCATGAAACGGTCAAACTGCATTTTGAGAACGGTGATGAGAAACAACTTTCAAGCCACAATGTCATCTTGAAATAATTTCCAAACCCAAATATTTCTGTAAATTTCCATCAGTGAGGGACTGTTTAAAGTAGCTATGACATATCAACATAATACCATCGTATCAGAAGAAAAAGTGAGGAAGTTCTTTAGTGCTGGTATAGAATGATCTCCTAAGATCTCCCATTATTAAATGAAAAGTACAATATGTAAAACACATCACATACAAAAATTAACTCAAATAAAACACAGACTTAAATGTAAGAGTTAAAACTATAAAAATCTTAGAAGAAAACACAGGAGTAAGCTCTGTGATCTTGTATTAGGCAATGGTTTCTTAGATAGCACAAAGAAATCGTAAGTAAATTGGACTTAACCAACATTTAAAACTTTTCTGCTTTAAACTACCAAGGAAAGCAAGGAGACATCCACAGAATAGGAGAAAATTTGCAAATCATATATAAGGGACTTGTATCCAAATATATAAAGAACTCTTACAAATCAACAATGAAACAATTTAAAAATGGGTAATATACATGAATATCATTTCTCTAAAGATACACATAGCCAATAAGCACTTAGTGGTGCTCAAGCATCACTAAATCATTAGCAAAAAGGCATATTAGAACCACAATGAGATGCCACTTCACACTGCCTAGCATGGTTATATAAAAAAGATGCCATGACCGGGCATGGTGGCTCAGACCTGTAATCCCAGCACTTTGGGAGGCAAAGGTGGGCAAGTCACGGGGTCAGGAATTCGAGCCCAGCCTGACCAACATGGTGACACCTGTCTCTACTAAAAATACAAAAATTACCTGAGCGTGGTGGCATGAGAGGCTGAGGCAGAAGAATCTCTTGAACCCAGGAAGTGAGGCTGCAGTGAACCGAGACTGTACCACTGCACTCCAGCCTGGACAACAGAGTGAGACTGTCTCAAAAAAAAAAAAAAAAAAAAAAAAAAAAAGATGACACCAGTGCTGGAGAGGATGTAGAGAAATTAGACCGTCTACATTGTTGATGGGAATAGAAATGATGCAGTCTTTCGAAAAATCTGGCAGGTCCTCAAATGGTTAAACATGAGTTATCATGACCCAGCAACAGCACCCCTCAGTATATATACAAGAGAAAAACATGTCCCTCATCTTATGAATGGATAAACAAAATGTGGTATATTCATACAATGGAATATTATAGCCATAAAAAGAAATGAAATATTGATACATGCTACACCGTGAACTGAAAATGTTATGCTAAGTGAAAGATGCCAGACACGAAAGGGCCCATATTATCTGATTCCATCCATATGAAATTTCCAAAACTTGGAAACCCATAGATACAGAAAGTAGATTAGTAGGAGCTAGGGGAAGAGAGACTAAGCTCTAATGAATATAAGGTTTCTTTATGGGGTGATGAAAGTGTTCTAATATTATACAAGTAATGATGGCTGGACCACACTGTGAATACACTGAAAAGCCACTGAATCCCACTTAAAATGGGTGAATTCCATCATATGTGAATTATATCTAATAAAACTGCTGTTAAAAAAAAAAAAAGCAGCCGTAGAATCATGTGTATGGGATGCTATCACTTATGGATTTGCTCACATCTCCATAAAATACATCTGGAACCATACACAGGATACTAACGTTGCGTTCCTCAGCAAAGGGACTGGGGACTAGGAGGAAGACTTTTTACCATGTATTCTTTTTTAACTTCTGAACTCTGTCAACATAGTGCTATCTAAGATTTCTATTTAAACATGAAATAAAAGACCTGGTGTGGAGGCTTACTCCTGTAATCCCAGCACTTTGGGAGGTCAAGGCTGGAGGATTGCTTGAGCCTATGAATTCTAGACCAGCCTGGGCAACATAGTGAGATCCCTGTTTCTATAAGAAAACTTTTTAAAAATTAGCCAGGCATGGTGGCTCATGCCTATAAGTCCCAGTTATTTGAGAGACTGTGGCAGGAGGATTGCTTGAGCCTGGAAGGTTGAGGCTGCAGTGAGCTGAGATCACACCACTGCACTCTAGCCTAGACATAAAGCGAGAACCTGTCTCAAAAAAAAAAAAAAAAAAAAAAAAAAAAAAAAAAAAAAAAAAAAACGTGGAATGAACCAGGTGTGGTAGGTGGCTTATGCTTGTAATCCCAGCACTATGGGAGGCTGAGGTGGACAGATCATGAGGTCAAGAGATCAAGACCATCCTGGCCAACATGGTGAAACTCCATCTCTACTAAAAATACAAAAATTAGCTGGGCGTGGTGGCACATGCCTGTAGTCCCGGCTACTCAAGAGGCTGAGGCAAGAGTATTACTTGAACCTGGGAGGCGGAGGTTGCAGTGAGCCAAGATGACACCACTGTACTCCAGCTTGGTGACAGAGCAAGACTCTGTCTCACAAAAAAAAAAAAAAAATGGCTTAACAATGCAAGGCTCTATGCAAAACAATACACTTGGGGGCTGTAAATGGTAATGAGTGCTAAACTTAGACTGAAATAACAGAAATATTAGTACAGTTTTCTTCTTCTATTGTTTAATTCTGGTTCCATTAATGTTTCCTGATTGATCTTCTAACTATATATCTCAGTGGCTCTCTGCTGAAAAAATTTTCTGTGTCTCTTGTTTGGAGACTCAAACTGAACAAATATCTGCTATGAAGGATCAAATTCTCAAATTTCTTATAAAAATAAAATCACAGCAACGATAACAAACACATTTTTTTCTTAAATGTTGTGATAAAACGTCCCTCTACAAAAAGTTCTATTTTAGAGAAAACTAAGAATGATAAATGACCCTTAATTTAAGAATAGATAGCCCTTAGGAAAAAGCCAAAAACAGCTCAGAAACACATGTTCCACTCCTAAATTTCCATCCAAATGGATTAATATGCCCTGTGAAAGCCATGCCTCATTTTTCAACAACTTTGTCACAGAGCTTGCCCACAAACAGGCTTCTAAAACAGGCCACCGAACCCCAGCTCCACTCACAACAAGGCCAGAAGGAAATAGCACTCCCTTGGTAAAGAAGTTCTCCCTTCCATCTGACTCCAGGGTGCAGCCCTTTCCATTTTGGAGAGCTTTGTGCTAGAGATCTTATTCGACATATGTATTGTCTTCACTCTTCTGTTATTGGTGCCAGTGCTGCCCACCCTTTTGCTGATGAAACAGAGAGGGAGAGCTGCTTTACAATGCTGCATAACATGCCATGACAGCCTCAATTCCCTAGCATGGCACGCAGAGCCTTTCCAAAGCTGGCTCTAGGTTACCATTCCAGACAGTTTATCGCTCTCCTCATCTCACTCCAGAGCCTACATTTCTGCCACATCAAACTTCTAGCCCTTTCCCCAACACAGCACACTCTTTATAATACAATATGCTTTGTGCAAGCTATCTCTCAGTCTGAATGCCTTCTCCACCAACCCACTCCTGTTGAGCCAACTTCAATGCAACTCCAAGACAATCACCACTGTAAAGTCTTCCCTAACTTGTGGTCTAATCATAGATACTTTTTCTGAAGTATAAATGAATTTTTAGGGTGGGTGCAGTGGCTCATGCCTGTAATTCCAGCACTTTGGGAGGCCAAGGGGGATCATGAGGTCAGGAGATCCAGATCATCTTGGCTCGACTGCATCATTGCAATCTAGCCTG
>NW_016107399.1:4080825-4084004 GCF_001604975.1 Cebus imitator | reverse complement strand
AAAAAAAAAAAAAAAAGAATTTTTATAAAGGTGTAAATATTGGCATATTTCATGTAATCAAAGACACCACTGATAGTAAGATACATTATTTTCTGTGTCACCAAGAAATAAAAATGCTAGCTATGACTCACCAACAACTATAAGGCATATCTCAATGTCAGAGATATTAAAATGTTAAAAACTGTGTCAGAATTGATGAAAGGCAGTAAACCACAAACCTGAAAGGTAAGCATGTTGTCCTCCAACTATCAGTTAACATATACCACATCTCAATAACTGTTTTCCAGTGTCTCCCTGGCTTCTGGCATCTGGGACTCTGAATTTTACTAAAATTTGGTTCTTCTGCCTCTCAGTTCTTAGCTCAGAACTTAAAACCCAGAATATGTACAGTAAAATGAGTCCTACTTATTATGTTTGAAAGTAAGAGTGCCCATTTATTAAAAACATGTTTAATAAAATACAAAAAGATTATGATAAAACATAGAAATCAGTAATATCATAAAACTAAAGAAAAACAAAAAAAAGCTTCTTTGCCCATAGTGACCCAGGCAATTAACACCTAACATTTCAGCATCATCAGTGTTAACCCAAACATAATAGAGATGCTAAGTTTTTTCAGTGTTTTTAAAAGACACACAGGGTATTCTCTGTGTTCAAGGTTCCAAAAACATTCTTGACATTAGTCTGCTGAATCTTCTATTTATGCTATCAGTGATATGGTATTTACAATGACAAGCACTTAAAAATATTTGTAATAGAAAGTATGATACCATTTTTGATATTTGCCAAGAGCTTTCTTTTTTCTTTCTTTCTTTCTTTCTTTTTTTTTTTTGAGACGGAGTTTCACTCTTCTTGCCCAGGCTGGAGTGCGATGGCACGATCTTGGCTCCGTGAAACCTCTGCCTCCCTGGTTCAAGTGATTCTCCTGCCTCAGACTCCCGAGTAGCTGGGATTACAGGCGTGTGCTACCACGCCCAACTAATTTTGTATTTTTAGTAGAAACGGGTTTCTCCATGTTGGTCAGGCTGGTCTTGAACTCCCGACCTCAGGTGATCTGCCCGCCTTGGTCTTCCAAAGTGCTGGGATTACAGGTGTGTGCCACTGTGCCCAGCCTTGACAAGAGCTCTCAAGCTGTACCCCTTTCCTCAGGGCAAGCTAATAAGAAAGCCTAGGTAAGCCATCCTTTGGAACAGGTAGGAAGTTCAAAACAAGACCTGGATTGAAGGAGTATATAAGGACCTTCACTCCAGATCCAGTAACTTATCACAATAAAAGTAGAGCCAGTCTCCCTTCCCTGCTTTCTCGAGCCATTCTTGTACCTTCATGGGCAGCCTGGCCCTGCTCTCCCCAGAAAGCCTCAGTAGGTGAATCATAAACCCTTTACTTCCCTTTTGTCTCAAAACAAAAACCAAAGAAGTGACTGCAGTTAATTCTGGTGCTGTGTACTGCAGCCATAACCTAGAGTAGAGACAAAGAGATCGGGAGAGAAATGATTGACATACAGGATTTCTGCTATTAAATTGGACATGAGAGTGAAGAGAAGGGGTAATGAAGAATAACTCCTGGGTTTCTGGTTTGAGCAACTGGATAGATTTAACTGGAGAGAAGGAATAGAAAACAACCTGCCATTTAGGAAATGTTAAGTTTGCAATGTCAATGAGAAACCTTGAGACCTCTAAGTAGTTAAGCAGGTAACAAGATTTGCAGGTCTGATGTTTAGAGAGGTCAGAATTATATGCACATTTTGGAAGTTACCAGCATACAAGCAGTATTTTAAACTACAGGAGAAGACACCATAATACAGGAAAATAATGTAGCAGAAGATGAGAGCCAAGCCTAAGTCGTAGGGACACCAATCTATAAAGGTCAGGGAGGGAAAAAAGACCGTGCAAAGGTGGCTGAAAGGGAGCAGACTGTGAGAGGGGAAGAAGACCACCGAATGGGGTGTAAGTAAGGCCAAGAGAAGAGAGGAGGAGGGTCTGGGAAGTCACATAAGGTGGCTACAGGGAAGAACCAACAGGCTTTGTCAACCTGGAGTCCTCTGGTGAGGCTGACACGAGAAGGTTGAAAGGAGTGGCAGAGGCAGCTGTGGCATGGCTGGACAGAAGAAAGTGGAAGGGTGGCGGTGCATGCAAAGAAAGGAGTATACAGCTAGTGCTCGACTTACGACCACGATTGGTTCCAACAGACCAGTCGTAACACGACTTGGTCATAAGTTGAGTAAGCTAAACGCACGCAGAGATGGTAGTATTGCCGGAAGCTGGTCCGCACTGTCGTACACCCAGCTGGGCAACGTTTGCGCTGCCAGACGCGGAGCAGTCGTGGCTAGCGATTGTGGTCGTAAAGTTGAATGGTCGTAAGTTGCATAGGTCGTAAGTCGATCAATACCTGTAGTCCATTTTTAAAAAATTTTGCTGAGTTCAGCCCAGAATGTAGCTAAAAAGGACTGTAGAACCAAGAGAAGGCTTTTAAGATTAGAAACTCTGCCAGGTGGCCAGGCGTGATGGCTCAAGCCTGTAATCCCAGCACTTTGGGAGGCTGAGGCAGCTGGATCACAAGGTCACAAGTTCAAGACCAGCCTGGCCAACATAGTGAAACCCCATCTCTACCAAAAATAAAAAAATTAGCCAGGTGTGGTTGTGGGCACCTGTGGTCCCAGCTACTTAGGAGGCTGAATCAGGAGAATGGCTTGAACCTGGGAGGTAAATGTTACAGTGAGCTGAGATCGGGCCACTGTACTCCAGCCTGGGCAACACAGTGAGACTCTGTCTCCAAAAAAGAAAAGAAAAGAAAAAAGAAATTCTGTCGGGCACAGTGGCTCACACCTGTAATCCCAGCACTTTGGAAGGCCGAGGTGGGTGGATCACAAGGTCAGGAGTTCAAGACTAGCCTTGCCAAGATGGTGAAACCCCATCACTACTAAAAATACAAAAACTTAGCCGGGCGCGGTGGCAGGCACCTGTAATCCCAGCTACTCCGGAGGCTGAGGCAGGAGAATTGTTTGAACACAGGGGGTGGAGATTGCAGTGAGCCGAGATCACACCACTGCAGTCTAGCCTAGGCAACAGAGAGAGAATCCATCTCAAAAAAAAAACAAAAAACAAGAAAGAAACCTGAGGGGATCATGGTAACCCTTGAATTATAGCTACTTGCTCTGAAGTGAGGATGGTCCTGGGAAC
>NW_016107399.1:4069815-4077980 GCF_001604975.1 Cebus imitator | reverse complement strand
TTGCAGTTTCCACTTGGGATGGAACAGTTCAACAGTTCATCTAATAGGTGCTAAACATTTATTATGTTTCGGATATTATGCTAAGTATTAGAGACCCAAAGGTATATAAGACACACAGTTTCTGCATTTGGGGAGACAATAATATAAAAACATAATTTTAGATAAAGAGATAGAGGAAGCTTAGAGGCAGATGCTTGGCTTTGAGATGAGAAAGCTAAATAGGAGTTAGCCAAGTAAATAAGGGACAAGGGAAATCAGAAGAGTTAAAATATCACACACAAAATCAAGGAGACATAAAACAGCAGCAGAAATGTTGCAAAAAAATCAATAAAGCACAAGGAAGGGAATGGCAGATAATGAGGACAGGAATGAGTCAAGCTAAGGACCTAAGTACATTCTAGAAATAATGGGGAGAGATGGAGGATCTTAGCAGAAGAGTGGTACAATTAAATCTGCCCGAGAGAGATCCCTCTGGCAACAGCTGGGAGTGCACACCTGAAGGGAATATGACTAGCATTAGAGAGGCCATCTAGGAGCCTTGAGCCTCTTGCAGTAACATGAACTTAAAATGATCGGCATTTGTCCTAGAACAATGGGAAGGAAGGAGTGGGTCCAGAAATAAAAGGTAAACACTGGCAGAGCTCTTATTAAATTCAGGGAGGTGAGGTAAGGTGACAAAAAGGAAGGATTCTAGGACGACGACCAAATTTTTGGCTTGGCTGACTTGAGGGAAAGGCAAATGGGACAGCAGCAAGCAATAACAATAGCCAGTGGCTTGCACGAGGAGGCACAGTTTGAAGAGGAGAGATACACGGAGTTGAGTTCTGAGCATACCGAGTTTGAGGTGCCTCTGGACATCCAAATAGATATGTCCAGTGGTACACAATGGTCAGTAGGTAAGATTCTGCAGTTCATAGCACTGGGGATATATTTGGGAGCCACCGTTTATTCAACAAATATGTACTGAATGCCTATATCTGCCACATATTCACTGTCAACAAACAAAATGCGGGAAATTACCAAAGATAAGCAAGCAGTGAGACTAGCAGAGGGGTGAGAGCAGAACCTGCCTAAGGAAAATCAACACTGGGGCACAGGCAGAGGATGAACACTTGGAGAAGACAGGGAAGAGAGATGACAACCAGGAGTCACTTCACAAAGGCATAGGAAATGAGATCAAAGTGGTCAACAATGTCGAGAAAAGCAAAGAGGTCTGGAAAGAAAAGGCTGAAACAGGTTAGTTGATTTGGTAATAGCAGATGGCCTTTATCAAAGTGTTAAATAGTGGGAGGAAGAAGTCAGCACCGAGTTGAGATGTGAAGAGAAAGCACTAAAATAGAGACAGCAAGGAATAGAATTGTTTATGATCATGGGAAACCGCAATTTGAGATCTCCACTTATGGCTTATCTTTTAAAACGCATTAGTTTTTTCTGTGAAGCTGTTTTGTGGATAAGATTAATATTGTAATTGGGGGACTCTGAATAAAGCAGATTACCCTCCATAATGTAGTGGGCCTTATCCAATCAGTTGAAGGTCTCAAAAATAACAGACTGGCTGGGCGTGGTGACTCATGTCTGTAATCCCAGCATTTTGGGAGGCTGAGGCGGGAGGATCACCTGAGGTCAAGAGTTCAAGACCAGCCTGACCAACATGGTGAAATCCCGTCTCTACTAAAAGTACAATAAAATTAGCTGGGCGTGGTGGTGCATGCCTGTACTCCCAGGTACTTGGGAGGCAGAGGCAGGAGAATCACTTGAACCTGGGAGGCGGAGGTGAGCCGAGATCCCACCATTGCACACCAACCTAGGCAACAAGAGTGAAACTCCACCTCAAAACAAACAAACAAAAAAAAAAACAAAGACTGATCGCCCCTGAAAAAGAAGGAATTCTGTCAGCAGGCTGCTGTTGGACTTGAATTGCAACTTTTCCCTGGGTCTCTAGCCTGCCAGTCTACCCTGCAGATTTTGGACTTACCAAGCCTCCAAAATCATGTGAGCCAATTCCTATCTATCTATCTATCTATGCCAGCAGGATACAGATAGGTTATCTATGTATATTTATTTATTTTGTTATTGAGATGGAGTCTTGCTCTGTCACCAAGCTGACAGTGGCCTGTTCAGCTCACTGCAACCTCCTCCTCCCAGGTTCAAGCGATTCTACTGCCTCAGCCTCCCGAGTAGCTGGGACTACAGGTGCGCGCCACCACGCCCAGCTAAATCTATTTATATTTATGTAAAGAAAAAGTGCATACTCATATCCATACATATCCTACTGGTTCTGTTTGGAGAACCCTGACTAATTTGGGTATTGAGAGTGGCTCTAAAGGGGCAGTCTTAAGGATGAGTTCTCTGAATTGATTCTAGAGTTTCAGGACTTGGCTCTCTAACTGAATTAGATTTAAGGACGCTAACTACTATTTCCAGTAGTAAAGAGTGCACTGATAGTCCATGGGTATGGGTGGCAATAGATATATGCAAAATATCACAATTGGATACTTCTAATCAAACACATAAAAGAATAAGGTTCTGGGTAACCACATATACCATACCTTTAAACATTTTTGTCAAACTATAATGAGATATATTGGTTACTCCTAATAGCAATGGATGAAGTGAGAAAAGAAATGGATGAGCTCAAGGATTCAAATTCTCAGCTTGAGCACTCCATATCTGATCAGAAAACTTTATGTCTGAAAGATACCCTTATTTCTATCAGCCGCAAAGCTGAGACTGACTGCTGAAAAATCAAATCCAGAACCTTATCCTGCAAATGACTGAATTATAGCACAAATTGAAATTCCAAACCTCTGTAGGGTGTCTACTACTGAAGTGAGGGCATTGACTGAAAAGAAATGAGATCTGAAAATTGAAATGAAGAAATGGGGGAAGTCTTTTATGGATCTAGAAACATTAAGTCCCTAAATTCCGATGAGCCTTCTTTGCCAGTGGAAGCAGCATCCACCCCCATCTGAGGAGATTAAACCTGCTGTGCCTGAGGAAACTTCAGTGGCCTCCCCTGAGGCAGCTGCATTGTAAGACACCACTGATTCTCCTCAAGACCCACCCCCAACACCTTTCTATGCTTCTAGATCTATAACTAGACTTAAGTCTCAGAAGGCTCCTAAAGGTGGGGTACAATGTGTGAGACATGAAGGTGCACATACTCTAAAAAAAACTATTTGATTTTTCTAATTTATATAAACAGAAATCTGGGGAATATGTGTGGGAATGGTATTAAGGGTGTGGGATCGTGGTGGAGGGAACATCAAGTTGGATTAGGCCAAAATTCCTGTTATGAGCCCACTAACCAGAAATTCTGCATTTAACTTTGCAACTCAGGGAGTTAGAAAGGTATCTAACAGTTTGGTTTGCTAGCTGAAACATGGACCAAATGTGGCCCCCAGTAAATGAACTTGAAATGCCAGGCCTGTTTTGGCTTACTTTGGAGGAAGGCATTCAAAGGCCTAGGGAGACAGGAATGTTACAGTGGGTGGTTTTTTGTTTTTTTTTTTTTTGAGACGGAGTTTCGTTCTTGTTGCCCAGTTTGGAGTGCAATGGCTCGATCTCGGCTCAACGCAATCTCCGCCTCCTGGGTTCAAGCAATTCTCCTGCCTCAGCCTCCTGAGTAAGCTGGGATTATAAGCATGGGCTATCACACCTGGCTAATTTTGTATTTTTAGTAGAGATGGGGTTTCTCCATGTTGGTCAGGCTGGTCTCGAACTCCTGACCTCAGGTGATCCACCTGCCTCGGCCTCCCAAAGTGCTGAGATTACAGGCATTAGCTATCTGGCCTGGTCCTAGAGTGGGTTTATCTTTTAAGATCTACTTACTCACCTGTGAGTGTCCAGAGGACATATCTTTTTTGTTGTTCTTTTTTTGTTTTTTTTTTTTTTTTTGGAAAGAGGGTCTTGCTCTGTTGCAGGCTACAGTGCAGTGGTTCAGTCATAGCTCACTGCAGCCTTGAACTCTTGGGTTCAAAAAGTCTTCCTGCCTCAGCCTTTTAGGTAACTAGGACTATAGGCACATGCTACCAGCCTGGCCAACGTGGCAAAACACTGTCTTTACTAAAAATACTAAAATTAGCTGGATGTGATGATGCTATAATCCCAGCTACTCAGGAGGCTAAGGCACCAGAATTGTTTGACTGCGGAGGTGGAGGTTGCAGTGAGCTGAGACCGTGCCCCTGCACTTTGCCACCCAGGCTGGTCTTGAACGCCTGGCCTCAAGTGATCTACCCATCTCGGCCTCCCAAAGTGCTGGGATTAAAGGCATAAGCCACTGTGCTCAGACAGAGAGGACACCCCTTTCCCCACATTACTGTGAAAAATAGATCCGTGAGGGGAGTCCCAGCATTTTAAAAGAACTTTGTGACACTCTTATCTATAAGCCAAGAACTTACAGTGGGAACTGCTAACACTAAACTGGAAAACGTAAATGCAGCGGGAATCATTGGATCCTGGGATGACAGGGGGCAGCACTAAACTGCCAGAAGCAAGGTGGGCATGGCTACCACGATGGACAGCAGAGTCAAGGCACAGGAGGAAGTCTGATTCTCACCAATCTATGGCATTGATTGGTCGATCATGGTATTCCTACAAGTGAAATAGATAGGAAGCCTACTAAATTCTTACTTGAGCTATATAAGCAGAAAAGTTCTAAGTAAAGTGAACAAAATTCTAATTTGAATCATAAAATCAGAAAGTCAGGACCCTTCAATCAATTCCCAAACTTGTGCCAGTTCACAGACTTAGAATTCCTTGAATAAAAGACAGGCTGAGTCCAAAGTAGCATAAATTTCTAAAGGAGTTTCAGTGAAAGCTCTTAAGTGGAAAGCACACTAGCTTTATGTACCAAAACATTTAAAGAACTAAAAACGACTTTGGGAGGCTAAGACAGGCAAATCACCTAAGGTCAGGAGTTCGAGACCAGCCTGGTCAACATGGCAAAACCCCATCTCTACAAAAATACAAAAATTAGCCAGATGTGGCAGCGCATGGCTGTAATCCCACCTACTCAGGAGGCTGAGGCAGGAGAACTGCTTGAACTCAGGAGGCGGAGGTTGTGATGAGCCAAGATTCCACCACTGCACCCTTGCCCGTGCAACAGAGCTAGACTCCATCTCAAAAAAACAAGAAAGAACAAAAACAAGCTGGGTTTGGCACACACCCGTACTCCCAGTTACTTGGAGGCTGAGACAGCAGGATCACTTGAGCCCAAAGGTTTGAGGCTACAGGGAACTTTGATCATACTTGTGAATAGCCAGCCATTGCATTCTAGCCTGAGAATCACAGTGAGACCACATTTCTAAAAAAGAAAAAATAAACTAAAGAACTAAACTGTATTTTGTAGTTTTGTTTGTTTGTTTTTGAGACAGAGTCTCGCTCTGTTGCCCAGGCTGGAGTACAGTGGCGTAAACATGGCTTACTTCAGCCTCCACTCCTAAGCAATCTTCCCAAAGATAGGGTTTCACCATGTTGCCCAGGCAATATTTTGTAGTTCTTAGTACTTACAAGAGTAGAAGGAAATGTCTGAGATAACATAACGCACAGGCCAACAAGCTAATAGGAAATCCTTAAGGCCAGATGTATTTCAGAACACAGACTTTTTCAGACTTTAAAGAATAAACACAATATATATACTGTATGTTATGTAATAGTCCCAAAAGAATATAGGGCAGCATCCAGCAATCAAACACATTAACATCTCTGTGGTGAAAAATACAGTTAGTCATACCAAATAGGATCACAGTTGTAAACAGTCTCTTACTGCTTCAGGTTGAATTTTGCAGCCAAAGAATTTGTATTAAACTTAAGAAAAAACTTAATTTTCAAAGTTTTTTGTGGCTCTGGAGTTACAGATAAAAGAACTGTGGACCTATAATTTGTTTTTTGTTTATTTTTACTTTGTAGGGATGCATCTTTCAAGACATAGTATCTCACTCTATCACCCAGGCTGGAGTGCAGTGGCATGGATCTCAGCTACTGCAACCTGTGCCTCCTGGGCTCAAGCGATTCTCATGCCTCAGCCTCCCGAGTAACTGGGATTACAGGCATGTACCACCACATTCAGCTAATTTTTTGGTATTTTCAGTAAAGATGGGGTTTTACCATGTTGCCCAGGCTGGTCTTGAACTCCTGAATTCGGGCAATACACCAGCCTTGGCCTCCCAAAGTGCTGGGATGAGAGGCATGAACCACCATGCCTGGCCAATAATAGCATCTTTTAAAATGCACATAATAAACTCCCCAGATCCCAAAGTAGAAAATCAGGGTCCCAGTATTAAAAAAATGTTCATTGCAAGTTCATCAAGGTTTGTTCAGTTGGTTAGAGCATGCTCCTAACAAAACTTAAGTCATGGATTTCATTCTATGAGGCAATCTTATCTGCAACACACAGGATAGGCAAAGACATACTGCATTTTCTAACTCTAATCAATTAAACCTACGTATTGGATTCAATGTACCACTATTGCTAAAAAATTGCTCAAGCTCTATGTTCTGACAATAGATCAGAGGTATCATAAAGTATCAGTTTCTAAAGAGACTCTGAGTTTAGAAGAAAAAATCTACTGAAGGAGGATTTATCAATGAAATCATCTTGGATAAAGGACTAATGGGATCAAGAAAAAATTGTAAGTAAATAAAAAATTACAGTAGCCACATACATTGAAAAAGACAGTGAATAGGCTGGTCACAGTGGCTCATGCCTGTAATCCTGACACTTTGGGAGGACAAGACAGTTTGGGTCACCTGAGGTCAGGAGTTTGAGACCAGCCTGGCCAACATGGTAAAATCCTATCTCTACTAAAAATACAAAAAAAAAAAAAAAAAATTAGGCGTGGTGACTTACTCCTGTAATCCCAGTTACTTGGGAGGCTGAGTCAGGAGAATTACTTGAACCTGGGAGGCTGAGGTTGCAGTGAGCCAAGATTGCATCGCTGCACTCCAGCCTGGGTAACACAGCAAGATTCTGTCTCAAAAAAAAAAAAAGACAATAAATAAAGGCGTTTAAAGGCAAAGATATAAAGGTCCCAGGAGACAACCACAATTTCTCAATTTATGCACTATGGTGAACGGAGCTAACTGACCTCTGCTTTCTTATAGCAGCAAAAATTCCAAAGACTTTTGTTTGGACTCTAGGGCACTACTATTGTCAAATGACTTAGCAAAGTAAGAGTGGAAAAGGAAGAAAGAAATATCATGAAGATACATGAAGAAGACAGTATCACCAGCCTTACAGGTCAAGCCTCAGAGCCTTATGACCTTGAGACCTCAGGAGATGCTTCTAGCTCCTCTAATAATTAAATTGCCTTTGATGGGGCTAAAGACTAATCAATAATAAATTATATGCCAAAGCATACCATTTGACTCACTAAACTGACATCTGTGGTCTTAGGGAGCAAGACTAAAATCTTTCCAAGGTTGAGGTACACATGAGATGCACATCTTACACAAGTAATTCAAATTCTCAGATAAAAGATACAATTCAAAAACACTCGGGCTCCAGTTAGAAGGCTCTAATAATCCAGGAGAGACGTGATTGTGGCTGTACTATATTAGCTTCAGTGCGGATGCAAAGGGGATGGTGAGAAATATTTAGTAGACAGACCAGCATCTAGTGGATGGAAGGAAAGCAGCAATATTTCTGAAAAGCTATGTTTTTCCCAATTAAAACACATTTTTAAAACTCAGTGGGAAAAATCAACTTTTAAAGAAATCCTACAACATATCCCTTATAAGTTTTTGTCTGTTTGTTTTTTTGTTTTTTCTAAGACAGAGTTTCAGTCGCCCAAGCTGGAGTGCAATGGCATGATCTCAGCTCACTGCAACCTCTGCCTCCTGGGTTCAAGCAATTCTGCCTCAGCCTCCCAAGTAACTGGGATTCCAGGCGCACGCCACTACACCCGGCTAATTTTTTCTATTTTTAGTGGAGACAGGTTTCACCATGTTGGCCAGGCTTGTCTTGAACTCCTGACCTCAGGTGATCCACATGTCTTGGCCTCCCAAAGCGCTGGGATTATAGGCATGAGCCACCATTCTCGGCTAATAAGTTTTAAAAGTATTTTGTAGCTGGGCGCGGTGGCTCAAGCCTGTAATCCCAGCACTTTGGGAGGCCGAGGCGGGTGGATCACGAGGCCAAGAGATCGAGACCATCCTGGTCAACA
>NW_016107399.1:4064855-4068905 GCF_001604975.1 Cebus imitator | reverse complement strand
TATATATTTTATAGGACTAATTTTCTATTTTACTATACTGACTAGTAAATAAGTAAAAGTCCAAGAGAACTGATAAGAAATAATCGGGTAATGTATGAAATCACAGTTGGGAAAAATATTCTTCTTGCATAAACACGTACTGAGTACCTACTATACCATGCTAAATCTTAACTCCATATTGCAAACTCCTAACAAACTGTTATCAAGACATGCCTGTGCCTCACTGCCATTTAACACATATTTTTAGCATCGATCATATCCACTATGTTAAGCACTAGGAATACTTCTATAAACAAGACAGATGCCATCTCTGTCCTAGATTCTGATGGAGGAAAACAAAGAGAGAAAAGCCAAATAGACATTACAAGAAGGAAGTAAACAGTAAGCCAGCAAATAATAACAGGTAACTACCCTAGAATAAGGTGGTCAGAGAAACCTCTCTGAAGAAGTGAAACTTAGATTAAAGCCTCAGGGACGAAAAGAAGCCAGCCCTGGACAACATCAGAACAGCTAGTCTAAAGGCCCTCAGGTGGGAATGAGTGTCACAGAGCAGAAAGATGGCAGTGTGGCTTGAATATAGTGAGGAGGGGGTGGTGGGTGGTACAAGTTGAGGTCATAAAGGTAGGCAGAAACCAGATCACAAAGAGCTTTTAAGGCCGTGGGAAGTTTAGATTTCATTCCAAGTGCAATGGGAAGCCATTAAGGATTTTAAACAAGAAAGCAACATGATCTGATTTGCATTTTAACAAAAATCATTCTTGTAGTTGTGTGAAGAATGGATTAAAAAGCACTGGATGTGGTGGCTCACGCCTGTAATCCCGGCACTCTGGGAGGCCGGGACAGGCCCATCACTTGAGGTCAGGTGTTTGAGACCTGGCCAACTTGGCGAAACCCTGTGTCTACTAAAAATAAAAAAATATTAAAAATTAGCCAGGCGTGGTGGTGCACACCTGGAGTCCCAGCTACTTGGGAGGCTGAGGCATGAGAAGAATCGTGCTTGAACCCGGGAGATGAAGGTTGCAGTGAGCTGAGATTGCCCAACTGCATTCCAGCACGGGCTAGACAGAGCAAGATTCCGGGCTAGACAGAGCAAGATTCCGTAATAACAGCAAAAAAGAACCAAGAAGAGGCAAAAAAGGAAGAGCAGCTGGGAGGCTATCACAGTAATATAGGCAAGAAATGATGGTGACTGGCTAAAAGGCTAGGAGTAGAGGTAGAAAAAGATCAATTCCAGGTGCATTTTAGAGATGGGAGAGCTGATTGGATGTGAAGGACAGGGAAGATTCAAGCGGGGGATCCTAGGTTTCCGGACAGCACAATCAGATGTATGGAGGTTCCATTTACTGAAATGGATGGTACAAATTACTGAGATTTAGTCCTTATATACTGTGTGCTCATTTTAACTGCCAAATTCAGTGAATTCTTATTACATATATTCTCTCTTCATCTGACAATGCTGAAATACCAAATTCTCCTGGTTTTTCTCTTACTCACAGAGTCTCTTTCTCAGCTTTCATATGCCCCAGAACTCTGTAGTTGGCGCTCTGCTATGTTCTTCAGTACATTTTCCCTGAATGACCATCCAAACAATCTAAGCTTTAATTAACCACATAACTCTCCAAATCCGCATCCCCGAGAACTTTCTCCTCACCTCCAGAAATGTCTATCCAATTGTTTTCTGCCCATCTCCATTTGGATGTCTTACTAGCGTCTCAAACTCAACATACTCAAAAGTATGTCCATCATCTTCTTCCCTCAAGACTCCTATTTGACAATCTGTAAAAAGGCCAAAAATATGCCCAGCTTCCCAAGTCCAAAACCTATGATCATTTTATCCACCTCCTCTTTCAATCCTGCATTAATCAGTTTCCAAGCTCTATCAAACACACTTTCTAAATGGCTCATGAATATGTGTCCTCTCTTCATAGCCCAGTGCTTGAGTTCAGAACTTCATCATCCTCCCCTGGATCATTACAATAGTCTGCTTTCTCGGGCTTCCGTCTCACCCCACTCGCTATCCTTCCCATCTCAATAGACAGAGAAATCCCTGCTGGATTAAGTGTGGCAGAGAAGGCCCTTTGTAAGTTGGTGCCCTTGGCTGTCTCTCCTGCTTCAACTCCCACCATTCACCTTATGTACACTCCAACCTCCCATTATACTGCACCACCACCAACAGGTTCATTCATAACTCTGTATGTACCTCCGCCCCTCCCCAAAGCCTACTCAGTTTAAACTCCCTTCCTCCAGCAGCCAGAACTACAGTCTGATAATGACCCTCCTTCAAGCTCCCATAATACATCTTTACCAATATGCTTCTGGCCTTACACAGTGGTACACACCTGTAGCTCCAGCTGCTTGGGAGGAAAAGGCAAGAAAATCACTGGAGCCCAGGAGTTTCAGTTCTAGAGCAGCCTAGGCAACAACAGTGAGACCCACCCTCCCACCACCCACCTCAGAAAAAAAACAGACGTCTTATACTACTCATCACAGTGTTTCTCTCATTGAATTGCAAATTATTTGAGGGTGAGGACTCTGTCCTAGAGTAGCTTGGTGTTTAATTAACACTTAAAAGATGCTTAGTAAATGTTTGCTGAGTTAACTGTCTTGCTCAAACCTGAGAAGCTTTCTTGTAAAAGATGAACTATTACATGCAGTATCCATGACCAGAAAAAAAGGCGATTTGGCAAGAATTTTAGATTTAGTAATTTTCTAAATTGAACCAATAACATCAGCTGCTGATTTTTACATATCAACATTCATCTTCATTACTGAAGAATTACATCCAAGGTGTATGGGGCTATTACTCTGGTGATCTTTTCACTACTATGTAGTTTCGCACTCCTGCTACATTTAATACCCTGATTTTAATTAAGATCGCCCTATCTGCTTTGTCCTCCACAGCAATGTCTTACCTCTCATGCACAATAATTCTGTCTGAAGTATATTTCTGATAAACTTAAGTCGTTTGATTAAACACAAATACCACCACCAACAAACACACTTTCAACGTTTTTTTTTCTAAGACAAAATACAGAATGAATTATGTCTTATACATACAAGCGTGCCATCATCTGTCAACCTCTGGAGGCTGGGGAGATTTTTACATTTATGCTTTACAACCCCTAGAATCACTGGTTATGTGGAACAGTTGGTGATCCAACAGAACGTCACCTAGTTTTCTCAATCCAAGGATTATATTAAGAACTTTTCCATGAAGACAGAAATTTCTGAGTAAACTCTGGTATTCAGATACTGTGATGCAACTGACATTTTTAAAACAAAAGGAATGAAAAAAACTCTACGTGGTTTCTCAGCAGCTGGCCCTCTTTATAACTGTTATTTGACCAAATTTGGAGACAGCAACAAGCACTTTGCTTTGAACAACTACACAGAAAGTCCTGTGGCAGACACCACTCCAGATGTCCATAAAACAACTCATCCAATTCCCATAAATTGAGCCCGAGGTTTACCATAAGCTTGAGTCAAGATATTTGGTAAGAAAAAGGAGCTTTTTTTTTTTTCCTTTAGGAAAACAATGCTTTTTAATGCTCTATGTCTTGTCAAATTATGGTGGTTACGCCTGGAATTATGATGGATTTGACCTAATTCTTTTAAGTCAGGCCATCTCCTGGTATTCCTAGCTCTTTGCATTTTATATATATATATATATATATATATATATATATATATATATATATATATATTTAGACGGAGTCCTACTCTGTAGCCCAGGCTGGAACGCAGTGGTGCAATCTGGGCTCACTGCAACCTCGGCCTCCCGGGCCCCAGTTCAAGCAATTCTCCTGCCTCGGCCTCCTGAGTAGCTGGGATTACAGGCACGCGCCACCATACCCAGCTAATTTTTGTATTTTTAGTAGAGACAAGGTTTAACCTGTTGGCAGTGCTGCTCTTGAACTCCTGACCTCGTGATCCACCTGCCTCGTCCTCTCAAAGAGCTGGCATTACAGGCGTGAGCCACCGCGCCCGGCCGTAACCATATGTGTGTGTATGTATATATATATATATATATATATATATATATATATATAT
>NW_016107399.1:4030741-4064655 GCF_001604975.1 Cebus imitator | reverse complement strand
GTAGAGACGGGGTTTCACTATGTTGACCAGGATGGTCTCGATCTCTTGACCTCGTGATCCACCCGCCTCGGCCTCCCAAAGTGCTGGGATTACAGGCGTGAGCCACCGCGCCCGGCCTCGTAACTATATTTTTTAACTGATGTTTTGTAGACCACGGAAATAAGACAAATGAGATTCCAGGACTCTTTTATTACGGAGACTTAACACTGAATGAGAGCCTAGGAAAGGGAACTTACAAGTACCACAAAACCCTGGCTTAACAGGAAATTAACCAACAAAGGCCCTCCCTACAAATGAATAACCTGCAACCTTCCACCACCTTCCAAAGGTGGGGAACGCCAGAATCCTGGTTCCCAAGTCAAAAACCAGTAGGGCCCAGACGATCCAGAATCACCTTGAGGAGAAGGCAAGGGGCGCCGCGAGGGGTCACTGCAGACGCCCGCCGGGCCCGCTAACCCCGACCGCCCCCCGGGAAGGAGCAAGGTAGGGCGCTCTCCCCTCCTCCTCCGCACTCGGGGATCCAGGAAGGAGAAGAAAGAGACTCTGAGTCTTCCCGGTCGGTCGCGGGGGCCCGCGTTCCCCACCGGCTGGATTCCCTCGGTCCCAAGGAGCGCAGGCCGCACCCCCTCCCCATCTCCGCGCTCAGCGCGCGCGCCTGACCTACGACCTCCGCGAGAGGCGTGTGCCGGACCCGGAACCCCCCGCCCCGGCCCCAGCCCTGGCATCACTCACGGAGCCCGAGAGCCGCAGTCAGCACCGACCACGGCCAGCGCCTCCTGTCTGGGGCTGCAATCACCGCCCAGGCTCCGACGGGCGCTGCCATCGTCCAGCCGTTGCAGTCGTCGCCGCAGCGTCCCTGAGCCCCGGTCCTCGCTGAGGTTGGCTCCGCTTGGGGAAGAAGGTTCTGATCTCTCCGCCACCCGCACTAGGTGGCACCTCCACGCTGCGCTCCCCACTCTGGCCCCAACCGTGGCTCGCCAGCTCTGCACCCTAGCCTCAGCCCCGCTCCGGCCCTCGCTGTCCGCTCATTGGCCTGCCCGCGCCCTTTGAAGGACGCGATTGGAAAGACAGGCTGTCCATCACCCATCCGCCAGGAAGGGCCCGCCTCCTCGGTCCCACCCAGGCGCCTCGGCCCCGCGCGGAGGCCGGGTCTGCAGCGGTCCCAGGCCACGCCGAGCCCTCCGCCTGCCTGCGTGGCTGTCCGCCTGTGGGCCCCGCCAGCCAGCATCTCCTCTGCCTCTCTCAGGGTCCGGTCCCACGGTCCTCTTCATTGTCTCTCCTCGCCACGGGTCTTTGCTGGGTACTAACCTCGCCTCTGTTTCAGCTCTTCTTGGTCTCTGCCGACCTCACCTAACGAAAAAGAAGGAATTCATTTACCTTTAAAAGAAAGAAAAAACAGAAAGAAAAATAGTGAGGCATTCGATTGATGGGGGAGAGACTTCTGATTCAGTCGTCCAGGTAGAACACATTCCCCTTGCCCTGTCTCCAAGGCCTGTCCTTCGCGTGAACTAGATAATGTATGTGTTGCAATTTGAGAAATCTGGTGGTTTAAAAAGAAGTCTCCATTTTGCCTTAACCACCTCTTAGGAACCTCCCTCTTGGTTTCAGAAGGATGGGAATCTGGAACTCTTTCCTACTACCTAGAAAAAAAAATGAAAGTGCTTTTGGATTGCTTTGCTTTTGCATGTCAGCGTTCCTGTCTGTGTCTGTGAAAATTAGAATGCATAAGTTCCCCGACACTGGTTGCTCACCCTGCTCGCCTTGGGTTGCCTTGGCCTGGAACAGTCTGCCACCCACAGGTTGCCCAATCAATAGAAGTATTTGGAAGGATCGTTATGAAAATGGCTTACAAAAGGGAAAAATGGAGGGACAGGGGCACAAGAAAGATAAGTGTGAAGGAGAAAAAGGGAAGATTCAGGTGGGAGGCTGATAGTGAGGAAGGGAAACACGCTTTAGACAATTAGGACATGGGGGAGCGGATAATATGGTGAGAACCAAAATGCAACCTCTCACTTCAGGATTTTGTCTAAAGTCAGTCTTACCAATGCCACTCCTGATATCTGTGCTGTTTTAGCTAACATTGTAGTACGGCAAAATCAGAAGAACATTAGTGAGAAAAAAAACCTAAAAAAGCATACTAGAATCACTTTGCCCTATTTCTGTCATTAGATCCTTTTGAACTGTGTCTCAAATGTCATAGGTTGGGAAAGATACCAATGCATTAATTCAACTATGGATGTAGAACACCAGGGCTTTACTCTCAAGAAGCACGTTGTCTACCAGTGTACACAAACAACTACTCGATTACATTTGTGAAAATGCTTGAAGAGTGAATGAAGGAGAAACCCAAAGCCTGCAGGGACAGTGGCTCTCAGCAATGTTAAAAGCCTCTCTGCTGATTGTGATGTACCTCAGCCGCATATACCTCCCTCTCCCGAAAACCACTGGCCCAAGAGGCATCTAGAAAGATTCACCAAGGATAAAACAGTTACGGTGGGCTTTAAAGGATGAATCAAAGTTCACCAGCGAGAAAACAGGAAAAGGTTTTCAGAGAACCAAAACTACCTACCAGGTGTGAGAAACATTAGGTGAACTCTTCCTGTTTTGCAACTTGAGGGGAGTGAGGGAAAGAGGGGAAGAGAGAATGCCGGAAAAGCAGGCTGCGGCCATATTTTGAAGAGCCTTGAGTTGTGTTTGTTCTGGAGGCAGTGGAGAGTGGCGAAAGGGCTGTAAGAAGTTCAGATCTGTATCTTAAAATGGTAAGCACTGCGGCAGGGCAAGAGTGAAGAGAGCAAGAAATAAGGTATTGACAGTGGTGATGAGAAGACAGGATTTGAGAGACATTTCATGAAAAGAATGACAGGATTGGATATAAATTGGGTGAGAAGTATAATCAAGAGAAAAAGAATCCCAATTTCTAGCCTGTCTATCCTTGTCTTCGAGATCTGTTGCCAGAAGAAAATTGGAATGTGGGTGGTGTTCCAGGAACCCTGAGAATTTGACTCCTGGTGGATAACAATCAGAAAGATTCAAAGAGGAATCCTGAGAAAGATTTGCCTGAAGCCAAATCAGTTTAACAAAGTATGTCTTAATCCAGAAGCACTGTTGCTAGAAATTTTTGAAAGTTGGAAAATTAGAGTTCTAGTGTCTCCTCCCACTGGGGACAGAGACACCAAATTGCGGGAAGGAGAGTAAAAGGGTCCCTAGGGAGGTGTTAATTCTTACAGGAGAAGGCTGTATCACCAGACTTCTATCTTCACTGTAGCTGAGATAAAGTGTTCCTCAAGATACCCAGTATCTTCCTGGGCTCTGCAACTATCTGTGTACTACATTTGCTTCACAGGGACCGAATTCTAGGGAAGAATGTGCCCTGGACAGATAACGCAGACATTCTTCCTACCAAATAGGGATATTTCCCTCTGTCAATGAAGCAATCGATATTCTGAGTTTTGCTGTTGTCAGTCTTTGTGCATCATCGTTATGACAGTCAAATGAGATACTCAGGTATTTAGCCTACTGAGTAAAAGACTAGTTCCTTTTTTAATGATTAGAGAGAAGTAGAAGTTGGGAGAAAAAAAACCTAAAATGATAATAGCTATAGTAAATTCAAGTGGGTAAAGAGTGCAGAGAGACTTCTTGAGACTGAGGCTTTCAAGTATCTGAAGTGGTTACATTATTTTCTCTAACAAGTTATATTCTATATATTCCTCCTTTTTAGGAGAAAAGCAGTATACACTTCTTAGGTGTCCAGTGCATCATTTTTTCAAGTTAGATTTTGATGAATAAACTATCCTGGCAATCTAGAACTTATTAACATTTTATAAGGTATTCTTATCCTCCCTCCTTTCCTGGAGCCCTAAGAAGAGCTGAAGACTCAAGTTAGGGCAGTTTTAAATAAAACAAAAAAGGGTGAAGACCGTGCTAGACCTCCAAAACTATTATTTTCTGTTGTCAAACTATAGGAAGAAAGTAGACAGTTTGGAGCCGGCCACATAGTACTTGCTAAATGTTTGTTAAAGAATGAGCAGGCCAGGCACAGTGGGTCACGACTGTAATCTCAGCACTTTGGGAGGCTGAGGCAGTTGGATCATGAGGTCATGAGCTTGAGATCAGCCTGGCCAACATGGTGAAACCCCGTCTCTACTAAAAATACAAGCATTAGCCAGGTGTGGTGGTGGGCGCTTGTAATCCTAGCTACTCGGAAAGCTGGGGCAGGGGAATTGCTTGAACTGAGGAGGCCGAGGTTGCAGTATGCCCAGATCGCCCCACTGCACTCCAGCCTGTGTGACAGAGCAAGACTCTGTCTGGGTGGGGGTGCGGGGGGAATGAGCAATGAGTTAATGAATAAATCGATGAATGCATGACATGAAATAAAATTAATGAATAGGTCTATTTTAGGATAGTCACTCTGTCTACTTGTTTCCTATCTTGGTTATTTGCTGGAATGACAATTCGCAATTACTGTTTGTTAGCACATTAGGGAAGCAGCAGCCTAGGAAAGCTAGAATAAAACCATTTTAACTTTGGCTTCATTTTAGGACTAACAAGGCACATTCCTTGCCTGTCATGACCCATAGTCATGGGATGTTTACATTTAAGGAAGCAGTCTTAAGATACCTAGAAGGACTCATTCCTACAACAGCAAGAAGTCCAAATGTCCTACTAGCCACAACAATATATGCCTTCAAGATCATCATAGTTATGGTTTGATGTATTCACATGCTAAAATATCAAGAATTGTCTTCTTTAAGTCAACAGAGTAACAAATTTTGTCATGTTGTCTGCTCTCCCGCATGTAGACACAGCTTAGCTTAGCTTTTACATAGGTAAGACTACTATATAAGAAAAACTGGCCAGGCACTGTGGCTCACGCCTGTAGTCCCAAATTTGGGACGGCGAGGCGGGCAGATCACAAGTTCAGGAGTTTGAGACCAGCCTGACCAATATGGTGAAATCCAGTCTCTACTAAAAATACAAAAATTAGCTGGAAGTGGTGGCGGGCGCCTGTAGTCCCAGCTACCCAGGAGGCTAAGGCAGGAGAATTACTTGAACTCGGGAGGCAGAGGTTGCATTCCAGCCTGGGCAATAGAGTTAGATTCCGTAAAAAAGAAAAAAGAGTGTTTCTCCTACTTTCTGAGGATGTCCTGCTCTGCAACAGAGTTCTAATAAACTTGCTTCTTTCACTACACTCTGCAACTCACCCTGAATTCCCTCCTGCAAGAGAGCCAAGAACGCTCTCTTCAGGGTCTGGATGGAGAACCCTTTTCCCGGTAATGGAAGTACCAAAATGCAGTGAGCCATGATATGTCACTGCACTCCAGCCTGGGTGACAGTGAGACCCTGTCTCAAAAAAAAAAAAAAACCCTAAAATGTGTATTAAGGAATTTGGGACAAATTGTAATCATTCCGAATTATTCATTGAGCACTAGCTTTCCTATGGTACACCTCAATACTAAATATTTAAGACTTTAAAATGTAGTTAAGAAGCTATGTCTACTGTATCTAATTAAAGATATTGGGACAATCGAACAGCAATCACACAATTGGTTGCCAATTCTACAGTAAAATTCAGTGTTGATGTAAGTGTCTTGCACTCTAAGAACTTACAATTGGAGGATATAAGATTGAAACTCAGTTATTTACCACATCTAGTTTGTTTTGATATGTTAAAGGATCTTTTTCTGGGAAGGTTAGAGTTTGGGATTTATCCAAAGGCAAACAAGGTTTTCAGCTGAAGAGAAAAGTCTGAGTGAAAACAGAGATGGGATTCACAAGGCTAGATAGGTAGGGCTTTTGAATACTATAATAAAACAGTAACGGCAAGAAACCGAGATTTTAACATTATTGAAAAATGCAAAAGAGAACAAATGAAACATCCAGAACTCAGTAACAGGAGAGAGTCTGGAATCTGCCACAGTGACATTGTCATTCATTGCCATTTATTAGCCATGAATATAAATAAAATTACAGTTTTTGAAATAAGAGGTCGATATTATACTGATAGTGACAACTTTGCTTTCTTCTGCGTCACTGATTTTCAAAGAGCAAAACCAAAAAGAAAGAAAATTGAAACGCAGTATCTGTAGAAAACAAACAGCCGGGCTGGTGGCTCACTCCTGTAATCCCAGCACTTTGGGAGGCCGAGGCGTGCGGATCACAAGGTCAGGAGATCAAGACTATCCTGGCTAACACGGTGAAACCCCCTCTCTACTAAAAATACAAAAAATTAGCCGGGCGTGGTGGCACGCGCCTGTAGTCCCATCTACTTGGCAGGCTGAGGTAGGAGAATCGCTTGAACCCAAGAGGCGGAGGTTTCAGTGAGCCGAGATCACGTCACTGCACTACAGCTGGGGTGACAAAGCAAGACTCTGTCTCAAAAAAAAAAAGGGAAGAAAGAAAACAGACACAACCAAAAGGTAGAATCCTAGCATGCAAACAACCACATGAGGGCGCGGGACTAAATAGCTTCGCGTTCCTTTACAGTGACAGGAAGACAGCACTTAGGTCGGCTCGTTGGTCTAGGGGTATGATTCTCGCTTAGGGTGCGAGAGGTCCCGGGTTCAAATCCCGGACGAGCCCTCTTTTGGACTCAGACTCTCGAATTGTATATTTTGGAGATAGATGAGTAAACGTAATAAATACAGGTCAGTCAGAGTAAACCATAAAATTGAGACTTTTGGAAACTTAGAGCACTCTTTACATTGAAATATTAAAAGTCCTCGTGAAAACGTAGAGAGTTTGCTAGTGATGCAGTATTGTACTATGAAAACGTTGTTCCTAGCTGTGTATTCTTGGATGCAGCGCGTGTATAGGGAGCTCAGAAGATCGGTTCTCTGTTGCCTATGGTTTTGTTTAAACTCATCCAGGACAGTGCCCCTCACCGGGGGTGGAGTATTTGCTGGGCGCCCCCTTTCCTTGGAAATGCTCATTGCCGAATCCTGTGACCTGCTAATCCATGACGCCCCCTGCTCGTTTGGAGGCGTTAAAGACGTGCACAGGATTCCGCACTAGGCATGTGTTTTAAATGGTACAAAGCAATTTGAATGCGTTGTCCTTGGGCGTACAGTAACCATGCATTGTATTAATTGAGCCCACATGGTCCCTCGCTTCAAAAAACAAAGGGGATCCACATTTGAGCTCATGGGACTAGAATGCTTTCATTTAAATTTCTGAATGGACCATGTGGGTAAGAGGAAAAGTATATTTTTAGTATTTTGAGTGTAAAGGGTAAAAGCCTGGGCTCGTCCGGGATTTGAACCCGGGACCTCTCGCACCCGAAGCGAGAATCATACCCCTAGACCAACGAGCCGCTCTCGGCAAATGCGCTCCCGGCGCCTCCCTTCAGCCTTGCTCCGCCTCTCGCCGCACTTCACTAACAAGCCTGACCTGCGACCCTTCTCCTACCGCGTGTGCTCTCTTTCTCCAAGCCTCGGTCTGGAGCGCTGATCGGCCCGCCGCGTGGAGTTGCAGGGAGAGACGCGCTTGTGCCTGGCCCGGCCGTTCCAACGCCCGCATCGCCTGCTGGGCCTCCATGTTCGCACGCGCTCCCGGAAGCCATCTTCCGGAACCCGGGCTCGCCCCGGCGGTTCCACTGGCGGGGTTGGCGCGCTCCGGGCGTCCCGGCTGAGGAAGGCGCGGGGCCGGGCAGGGCGCCTCAGGACACTGCCGGGTGCCAGGTCCCCGCGGCGCCCCGCCCCCGCCCCCGCCCAGCCAGTCAGTGCGCGCAGTCCCGGGAATGAAGACCCGGAGCCCGGCAGAGGGAAGAGAACACCCGAATCCTGGCTAAGAAAAGGATGGTGGGAGACGCAATCCCAAAGGAGTGAATATTAAGTTAACTCCCCGAACCTTCCTTTGGGATAAAGCACTCTTTAAACCCTTTGCTTGTATTGAACTCACCTGATATTCGTAACAATCAATCCCCTAGGTGCCACTGTATCTCCGTTTGCAGATGAGGAAACTGAGGCCCAGAGATGTTAAGTCACTCACAGAAGGCCACAAGACTGGGAGCTGGCGGTGGCGCTGGTCTGGGAACTCCCGAGGTCCTGGAGGGTGGGAGAACTGGGGGCTGGGGCGTGTGAAAGAGACTGGAGAATGGGGGAGATGACTGGTACCTCGGTAGCTTGGAGGAGGGAAGGCAGTGGCAGAGGCCCGGGTCTTCTCCCTCCCACCCCCCACACATCTGGGCCTGCCCTACGGCCCTTCGGCCCAGCAGAGCGGGAGTCCAAGTGCCGAGTCTCCCGCGGGTGTGGTTTCCCGGCCTGGGGTCTTCGGCTCGGCTCATCTAGCCTGCGTTCATCCTGCTCTCCCCGCTTCCCCCAGCCCGCCACCCTGCTCTCCGGCTCCTTGCAGTTTGTGGCCAGGTTGCAGAGGCCCCTTATTTCTAAAACCCTCTTGCATTCGTAGGCTACCTTCTGTTCCGCCTAAAAGGAATCCGTTGCTCTGTAGCCTGGTCAGACTGTTCTCCCAGGTCCTGGTGGTGCATTTGCCCTCTCACTTGCTCGCTGAGAGCTTCCCACTTGCACCCGCTTCTCTGCGCTTTTTTCTCTCTCTCCCTCCCTCCCTTCCTTTTAATGCCAGTGAGCTTTGGGGGAGACACTCAGCGATAGGATGTCAGGACCAGGGTTCATGCCCGTGGGGCGTGTAACAGGCAAAATGCAGCGAAGAAACCTCAGAACAAACAGCAAACACTCAAAAGCCTTTGGCCCACTCTGGTGATGTAGAGAGCCCTGTCGCTGGCTGGTGCAGGGGCCAGGTCTAAGGTGGGCAGCCCTGTCTACGGTTTCTATTTGCTTGAAAGTGCATAAAACTATTGACACTCTCTCCTTGTTTGAAACCACTTTTCTTCCTCCTACTGAGCTAAGGTGTGAGAACTGGATGTTGTTTGTAACACACTGTCGGGTAGCTTGAGGATGGGTCACGGGTGGGGAAAGTTGGGGAGAGAGAAGTTTTCATCAGGGCAAGTCCTGAGCAGCTAAGTGTTGCCTTCCTTCCTTCTGAGAGTGTGCACGCCTTCGCTGGGGCTCTCTGCCCTGCCTGAGCTGTATCCCACTCCTGGGAGCTCTGACTCACGTTGCGTGGAACATGACAAAACTGGACACTTCTTCTGTCTTTGCTGAGTATACACTCTCAAGGGTTTTTTCTTTTCTTTTTTTTTTTTTTTTTTTTTTTTTTTTTTTTTTTTTTTTTTGAGACAAGAGTCTTGCCCTGTCTCCCAGGCTGGAGTGCAGTGGCGTGATGTCAGCTCACTGCAACCTCCACCTCCCAGGTTCAAGCAATTCTCTTATCTCAGTCTCCCAAGTAGCTAGGATTACAGGTATGTGCTACCATGCCCAGCTAATTTTTTATATGTTCAGTAGAGATGGGATTTCACCATGTTGGCCAGGCTGGTCTTGAACCCCTGACCTCAGGTGATCTGCCCACCTTGTCCCCCCAAAGTGCGATTACAGGCATGAGCCACTGCACCCAGCCTTGTTTGTTTTTGTTCATTGTTTTAATTTTCCAAGCCTGGGGAGAGGGATCAAAAATAAAAATAAGTTCCCAAGTCTGCTTTTCCATTCCTTTGTTTGTAATGGCTTCATAGTATCCCATTAAGATAATGACACATCCTTTTCTTAATTATTTTTCCACTGTATAAGTAACTGGTGTCAAACATTTCATTGATATTTTGTATATATACTTTTTTTTTTTTTTGAGATAGAGTCTCACTCTGTTGCCCAGGCTGGAGTGCAGTGGTGTGATCATGGCTCACTGCAGCCTCAACCTCCTGGGCTCAAGTAATCCTCCCACCTCAGCCTTCCAGGTAGTGGGACAGCCATGTACCACCCACACCCGGCTAGTTCACCCACACCTGGGCTAATGTTTTTGTATTTTTTTGTAGAGATGGGGTTTTACTATGTTGCCCAAGCTGGACTCCAACTCCTGGGCTCCAGTGATCTGTCCACTTTGGCCTCCCAAAGTGCTGGGATTACATGCTTGAGCCACTGCGCCCAGCCCCTTTCCGTGTACTTTGGATTGTTTCCTTAGGACACACTCCCAGAGTTGGCCTGGTCAAAAGGATGAACCCTGCTCATCCACTTTTATAGCTTGTATAGCTCTTGGTACAATTCTGTGCTAAGGAGCTTGGCTTGGCTGGTTAGCAAGTAAGATGGAAACATGAAAGAAGAGAACCAGCGGCTCTTGGAGAACTTTAAAGCCATGCTTTGATCTTTTAATTCCATTTAAGAGTTTTGATGGCATAAAAGCTTTTTTGAATGGTGATCATGTTAAAAGTATTATTGACGACAACAATTTTGACTTGGGGTTAGATGTGTAAGAGGGAGTAAAAGAAATTAGAAAAATAGTAAGTCCATTAGGAGATGATTAGAATAACTCTGGCATGACGTTACTGAAACTGTGAATGGGCATTTAAATCACTTGTAATGGGGATTCAGTGACTATTTTATAACTAAGGTTTGCTGGCCACTGAATTCTTACCCAATTCAGGCCTAAGTGGTGCAGACTTGGCTCTAAGAAGGTCAGTCCTTAGGAATGAGAATACATTTAATTACATGGGTTCACCACTCAAAGGAACTGTCTCACTAATTTGGCACACAGGACTGGCCTCATGCTCATATGCTGAGCCTTGTGTGCTGCTTGTGGGGTTTTGTACTAATTGACTAGAAGGCCATGGCAGTTTTCTTGGTAGGTTTGTGTCACCCACAGCAAGCCTTGCTCCAATTTAAACAGAAACTTAGATCTGACTGAAAATTTGTGTCTGTTCCAGATTCTAGTCCAATATCCAGCAAAAGCTTCAGCTACATTTTACTAAACACATTTCTATTTGGTTTCCCTCAATCATCCTTTTTTTCTTTACTTTCTTTTTTTTTTTTTTAAGGGACAGGCTCTCGCTAAGTTGCCCAAGCTGGAGTGCAGTAGCTATCCCCGCTACTGATCAGCACTGGAGTTTTGACCTGCTCCATTTCCGACCTGGGCCAATTCACCTCTCCTTAGCCAACATGGTGGTCCCCTGCTCCCTGGAGGTCACCATATTGATGCCGAACTTAGTGCGGACACCCGATCAGCATAACACACTACAACCCAGAACTCCTGGGCTCAAGCAATCCTCCCACCTCAGCCTCCCGAGTAGCTGGAACTACAGGCACCCACCACCGTGCCCGGCAATGATCCTTTTTATGACATTTAGATCATGCTTCCCTCTGAATTTTGCAGTCCCTTCACTGAGTCACTATTAATGAATTCTTGGAACTGCCTCAGCCTCTTCATTTTTCATTCAAAAGGTTTTACTTGTTTTTAAGTTTTGATAGCACATGAGGTCAGAGAGGTAATATGAATCTTATATCCAGATTGTGAAAGAACTGCTCTCCACGAGGACACCTTCACTTCTGCCCGGGAATCTTACTACCTGTTTATCTTATTACCCTCTGTTTTGTTTGTTCGTTTGTTTTGAGACAGAGTCTCACTCTGTCATCCAGGCTGGAGTGCAGTGGTGTGATCTCAGCTCACTGCAGCCTCTGCCTCCTGGGTTCCAGTGATTCTCCTGCCTCAGCCTCCCGAGTAGCTGAGACTACAGGCACCCACCATCACACCTGGCTAATTTTATTTTTAGTAGAGATGGGGTTTCACCATGTTGGCTATCCTTTGAGTACCAACCATATAATCATTCTAGAATCTTGTTTCTGAATGCTGGTTAAAGTGCAATTCAGCCCATTCATTCTTTAAAACACAAGCAACTGGTAAGTTTTTTTTTTTTTTTTTTTTTTTTTTTTTTGAGACTGAGTCTTACTTTGTCACCCAGGCTGGAGTGCAGTGTGCAGTCTCGGCTCACTGCAGCCTCCCCGTCCCAGGTTCAAGTGATTCTCCTGCCTCAGCCTCCCCAGTACTCCCCAGTAGCTGGGATTACAGGCACACCAACAGGCTCAACTAATTTTTGTATTTTTAGTAGAGCTGGAGCTTCTCCATGTTGGTCGGTCTTGAACTCCTGGCCTCAAGTGATCCACCACCCCCCTCAGCTTCCCAAAGTGCTGGGATTACAGGCATGAGCCACTGCACCTGCCCAGAATCCTAGCCTTTTCTGACCTTTTCCTTTGGCATCCTGCTCCCCTCATAATGTCTTCCTGGCTGCTCCAGGCACAGGGTGTTCCAGCTCCCAAGGAGAAGCCCCACATCTTTTCAGGATTAGGAAGATGTGTAAGACATCTCTTAGTTCCTGTTTTGGAGGTGGGTGGTTTTACTCTTTTGGCTCCCTTTACCCTGTGAGGCATGTCATACATTCATCATCTCCTCCTCCTCTGAGGAGTCTCAAAGAACCAGTTTCCTGCCCCATTGGACCACAGTGGGAATTCCCACAGCTCTCGTGGAATTGAGGGCAAAACTGGAATAATGGTCTCTTCTCAGCATCCACTGTGTTCAGGACCATCCCTCACAGGGCTCGTGGTGAGCCTGGGTTACCCCAGCAAAACCGGGAAGTCAGAAAAGTGTGTCTCCTGACTCTAGAATTTTGGCACTTTGCTTCTCTTTTGTAACTCTCTCTGGGGTCTCGAGAAACATTTCACACCAAGGTATGAATGACAAAGGAGGCTTCAAGTAATGATCTCTCTCCGAAGTATTGCATATTGAAGGAAACTAATAATGACATTTCAGGTGCCTGCTATCAGATAAAAGAGGTGTTAAGCAGGGATGACTGTTGAAAATAATCCCATCCCAGCTCTGAAATCAGTTCAGTCATTCATTATTTAACAAATATTTATTGAGCACCTACCATATCTGAGGCACTGTGTACAATGAAGCATAATACAAACACTTTGTACTCTCCTGGAGCTACAGGTTAGCTCTGGGCACAGTAACACAGTATTACATAAAGAGACCCATTTCCTTGGGTGGCTTATGAAACTGAATCCCATTTTATGTGAGCATCTGGATTTTGTTCAGTACTCGTGACATCATCATAAACCACCTGATCATGCATTATATATAGACATTCTGTTTATCCTTTTTTCACCTGGTCCATAGACAAAAAATTTGATTAGAACTAGTTGGAATCAAACAAAATTTAATTTTGAAGCAAACAATGGAATAGTAATTTGGTGTTTCAGGTTTTGCCCTGTGGGAAACAGCTGTTGTTTTTTTTACCTGCCAACATAGCTTCTTTTGGGAACAGTACCCTCATTTCACTTTGCGAAATCTCCTTGCTCACCTTTGCAGGCCTTGTAGACAGCACAGGATTGACTCACCTAGCTCCTAGCTCCGGGAGAGGGCACGCAGTCTCTGCATCTCTTTGGTCGTAACAGTTGATTCAGATATAGGCACATGAGCCACATAAGGCCTATGGAAAGCTTCTACAGAATTTTTTCCCCACTGTTATGGGGAAACAGTAAGCCTTTTCACTGGGTTTGCAGGCTGGTAAGAACAATATGACTGGCGGGGCGTGGTGGTTCATGCCTGTAATCCCACTTTGGGAGGCTGAGGTGGGTGGGATCCCTTGAGGCCAGGAGTTTGAGAGCAGCCTGGCCAACAAGGTGAAACCCCGCCCCTACTGAAAACACAAAAATTAGTTAGGCCTGGTGGTGCCGAGGGAATGTATTCTCTTCCCGGGTCCACAAGGGGGCGTAGTTTCAAAGGCAATAACTTCCCAGCACCATACCCCCCCACCTCTCCATCCGGGATCTTAAGGGTCTTTGTTTAAACTTTGGCGCACGTGGGAAAAATCAAAGATCAATCACTCCAGCGAGAGTTTAAGGGAACTCCTTTCACAGGCCCTGAAAACCTGAAGAGGGCGGGAATTTCTCCCAGGTTAAAAGTCCCCTTCTTCCACACCTCTTCGGAGTCCGTATCTTGATCCCCTTTCACGATCTTGTGAAAGCTTCTCTCTGTCATCTTTTTCTCTCTCTTTTTTCTCTTTCTCTGCCTAAATAAATTACTTTCAGCAAAACTCTTTGGGGTCCGATATTTACTTGCCGGTGCACCGAGCCGGGCTGGGTTCTCCCATTCTTGGGTGAGTGAGAGACCAAGGGCCTGTAAGTCCCCTGCTCCCTGGAATTCGGTCACAGTGCATGCTTGTAATCCGAGTTTTTAGGTTGGTGCAAAAGTAACTGCAGTACTTGGGCGTCTGAGGCACGAGAATTGCTTCAACCCAGGAGGCAGAGGTTGCAGTGAGCTGTGATTGTGCCAGTGCACTCTAGCCTGGGTGACAGGGTGAGACTCTGTCTCACTAAAAAGGAAAGAAAAGAAAAGAAAAAGAGAGCCTTGGCTGTAGCTATTAAAGAAAATTAAATAATTTTTTAAAAATAAAAGAATACGGCCAACACAAGGGAAAGCAGAGATCAATACCATGAGAGATTCCTGACATCACGTGGCTGACTGTATTTAGGTCTGTTTTTTTCAGTTCTATGAAACTGAAGAAGGGAGAGAGATTCATTGATCCATATAGTTCTGTTTTTCATCAGCTAGTTTGAGTTGGGTTTCTGTCAGCAGCAGCTGGGTGATCTTACTCATTCAGTACTAAAGGTACAAGAGCACAGAACTGTACTAAACATGTACCTAATCAAAAGAACCTAATCAGAAGATGATAAACTGGTTGCCTTTTCACGCATTTATTTCTTTATTTGACATACATTTATTGAACATGTAGTTAACTGGTCATAGGCCAAAATCTACATGGCAAACTGGGCATTGTTCAGGGTGACCTCCATGAGGGCCATGGAGTTTTGAGGCCCCTGAAGCTTACCTAGTTCCACATGCAGCTGAAACAGAGTCACAACCCCCTTTTAAATATTGGCAGATCCCTTCTGCCAATATTGGCATCTGGGTTTTTTCTTGCTCCCTCGCTGAAGCAAGGAAGGACACAATTTCAAGTTCAAGCTAGACTACAAAGATAGTGGAAGAATGACTCTGACTCTTTAGCCCTATTGCTGAATCAGTGTTTTCTTTCAAACCTATTAAGGAAACCTGAAAGAAACAAGGTCTTCCTGACCTGTTAATAAGTTTGTGCTACTTAAGACACAGATAAATTTATTTAATGCCAATTTTTTTTTTTTTTTTTTTTTTTTGAGAGGGAGTCTTGCTGTGTCCCCCAGGCTGGAGGGCAGTGGCATGATCTCGGCTCACTGCAACCTTTACATCCCTGGTTCAAGCAATTCTCCTGCCTCAGCCTCCCGAGCAGCTGGGATCACAGGCGCTTGCCACCACGCCCGGCTAATTTTTTTTTGTATTTTTAGTAGAGATGAGTTTCACCATGTTGGCCAAGCTGGTCTTAAACTCCCGACCTCAGGCAATCCACCTGCCTTGGCCTCCCAAAGTGCTGGGATTACAGGCGTGAGCCACTGTGCCCAACTAATCCCAAATTTAGAAGTTCCAGTATCAACCATGCAAATAAAATGCCTGATCATGTTTGCTTTGAGAAAGGAGAGCTATAAGCAGCGGGGCTGCAGCACCAACAAAACTCAGTCCCTGCACTTCATGAATTCCCTGCCAAGAGCCCCCTTTATTAATGAACAAGCCGTGGGAATGGGGCCTCCATTTTTTTTTTTTTTTTTAGACAGAGTTTCACTCATGTTACCCAGGCTGGAGTGCAATGGCGCGCTCTCGGCTCACCGCAACCTCCGCCTCCTGGGTTCAGGCAATTCTCCTGCCTCAGCCTCCTGAGTAGCTGGGATTANCAACCTCCGCCTCCTGGGTTCAGGCAATTCTCCTGCCTCAGCCTCCTGAGTAGCTGGGATTACAGGCACGCGCCACCATGCCCAGCTAATTTTTTGTAGTTTTAGTAGAGACGGGGTCAAGATCTCTTGACCTCGTGATCCACCCGCCTCGGCCTCCCAAAGTGCTGGGATTACAGGCGTGAGCCACCGCGCCCGGCAAGGGTCCTCCATTTTTTTCACAAAATAGACCAAATAATGTGACTAACAGGGGACTTGGGGGATAGAAAGGTATTTTGATGTTCACAAGCATGGTCCTGCAGTGTCACATTCTTGTCATTTTTACGGCTCCTTTCTCGTCCACTACTATAATGTTTAGACCCTCCAGAAGAAGAATGCAGTTTAATTTTTCATTTCTAAAGCCCATACTTTCTGTTCCATGCCTTCCTCAAGTAAAGAAAAGTGGCCCTTTTCATCACATACTCACAATCATGCACATATTCACAAAGTACTTGCCCAGATAGTACGTGTGTATAAACAACCCAAAGACATATATAAATAAAACCAAGTATTGTTTAGGTTAGACTTCTCTGTCGATTAATGGATGGTAGCTAGATTGACACCGAGTGAGCTAGCTAGCTAGACAGATAGACAAGTTTATAGATTTCAAAATAATTGACACACACATCTCCCAAATTCTAATATCCAAAGTTTATCATAACTATGACAATATCAGTCTCAACCAGGTTACAAGTTTGTTACAAATTACAAACTATTTAAAAAGAAATATATCCCAAATATGAACACTAAACACTACCCTGGAGTTAGAAAAACTGTAAATGGGAGGAGGAAATTGAGGTACCGGTGGCGACATAAGGCCTTTTTGTCTGAGAGACTGTTTTCTGAAGTCAGCGTAGGATGCAGTCTAACAGACCTCCAGAAAAACAATCCTTCCAACTACCAAATCAGCACATTGAGACATTAAAATATTCAAATCAGAACAACGATCAGCCGTAAGTTTAAATGTGTATTTGGATTAATACACAGGTGCGCATGAAGAAGAGAGAGGATATAAGTCAAAGACTGGGTAGTCAAGGCCCCCTGTCCCTTGCAGAACACCCTACATTTCCAAACAGAATATTAAAGCAAGAGCTACCCAATAAGAAGAGACTAAAGACTCCAACTCACTCCTTCTGTGTTGGGGAGAACAATCTGGGCTGTGAATCAAGAAAAGCTTGCCAGGGAAACTAATAAAAATGATTTAATTATGTAGCTTGCACATCATGACACTCAAGGCACCTCCCAGGAAACATCTAATCCATGCTCAAGGATTCTGGAAATGCAAATCCATCCTCACAGGATCCATCGGAGAGCCGGCATCCTTCAGTGTCACTGCCTTGCTTTCAGGAGGATGTGCAACGCGGCACGAAACCTCCTGCCATTCTGCCTCTCCATGGGAGTTCTTCACAATCTCAAAGGTGGGAGAAGGGAGTGAGCCGAGCCAGCGATCTCCCATGGGGGTCTGGAAAATCACAAGGCAGGAAAAGCAGACACTTTTTTTCCTTTTTTAAAATGTTTCAATCATTATCTCTTCTAGTCCAATGTTTTAAAGACTGGTTGGCCAATTCAAATTTGGACCAAGCTGAAAAGTTGTCTCTAGGGTTTTGATACAATTTAGGGTCTTCTGTAGCTTACTCATAATTTATATTTTATGTTTATAGCCACCTAAAATTAGGTTTTAACTGATATTTGAGAACCGTAAAAACTTTGGAACAATAAAAAGGAACTTTACCCAAGCAAAATCTGATAAGCTAACTCAGAGCTCAGTTTGGAGGTCGGCTGCAGGGACAGGTGGGTGTGGATAGCATCCAGCCCTCCACGGGCTGACCAGTGCCCCTGGGGACTTGTTGCAACAGTAAATTGTTTTAAATAAGTTGTTGTTTAACTAAGTCCATCAAATGACATAAACTCAAGCTGATAAAAGTCTGCTGCCCTCAGATCCAGTCTCTATTTTCGAGGAAACATTTGGTGTGGAGGCTGGGAAATAATCCGCCCTGTGTCTTCAGGCTGACTCCGGACACGAAGCGTATTCTGCCTCCGCAATGCCTTTGTCTGCTGCTGCTACGACTGTTGCTGCTACTTGCAAAGAGATGTGTCCAGCAACTTCGTCACTGGAGCACAATGAGCTGTTCTTCACATTTTAGTGTCCTGGACAGGAGTGTCATCCTGTGAACACTGGAGGAAAGAATGAATTAAGAAAATGGTGAGGAAATCCTGACACTCAGCATCTGTCCTCGGGGATGCTGGATCAGGCAATAATAGTCACAGCAGGAGTAACAGTAAGAATGATAGTCAGAAGAATGCTATGTGCCCAGCTTAGTTTTTTTTTTAATGCATCAACTTATTTAATCCTCACAAAAGCAAATGAGGTAGGCACTTCTATTAACTCTGTTATAGGTGAGGCAATTAAGGCACAGAGAGTTTATTTCCGCTAGGTCACACAGCTAGTACGCGGTGAAGTCAGGATTTTAACCCAGGGATCCGAGCTTGAGTCGTCAAGTACTAAGTGCCACGCCCATCCCTTGATGGCTGACCTCTCATTCCCATTCAATGCGCTTTCCTGAAACACTGCTCAAGATTCTCTGGCAGCATATAAATGGGAAAAGGACAGAAAGAGTCAAAAATAAAAGACTAATACTTGAGTAAAAAGACAGTAAAGTAGCTATTTATTCAACAGTCACTCAAAAGGTATCACTCTGAGACTCTTCTGTGCTAGGAGCTGTACCAGGACTCCAGCCTTGTCTCCGTCAGTTCTAGCTGAGAAATGGAAACTTCTGGGAATGTAACCACAGTACAAGGTGAGGGGTGATGTGGACCACCCTAATGGACTATACTGAGCAGGGGGGCATCAGAAAAGGTCTGTGGAGGGGAAGATAGAGGCCTGGTGAGAGGACTTCCAGGTACCAGTGAGGGCTGGGTTCAAGTGGGCTGCAGGCAATTTCAGCTGGAAGTGCAGGCATTTGGGCAAAGAGGCTGTGGGAGTGGGTGAGGGGATGCCTTTGCCTACTGCAGAATGGTGGAGGGCACAGGCCACCTGGAGCCCTGGCCCAGCTGTTCGGGAGCACGGAGGCAGTGAAGGTTAGGCACGTGGCAAAGCCCAGCCCGTGGAGGAGCATGGGCTCCATTTTCCAGTGGGCAATATCAAAGGTTCTGGGATAGGAGAGCAGACAACCTACGGTATTTATAGGAAAAGTTTGGCCATGATGCGTAGGGTGGGTCTGGAGAACAGGGATACTGTTAGGAATGAGTTGTGATTGTACAGAGAGAAAAGAAAGGCTAGCACTGGTATCATCACAGAGATGGGGCTGTGCCATGCTGCCCAGGCTGGTCTCCATCTCCTGGGGTCCAGCCATCTTCACTCCTTGGCCTCCTAAAATACTGGGATTACAGGTGTGAGGCACTGTGCTTGGCCACAATTTGGTTATTCATTGAGCTCCCACAAAATGCTGGTCATGCTAGGGGCTGAGGAGGGGCAAGGAGGAGGAGGAGGGGAAAGGGGAGAAAGAGAAGGAGAGGCAGAGGCATCTCTGGGAAGGACAGTTAACGTGTCTGAGGGATGACTGAAGTGGAAATGCAGGGAGTGCATCCCCAAGAGAACTGAGTCTGCTGACCTGCCAGTTAACCAGGAGGGAGAAGAAAGAAAGAACAAAGTGAACACTACAGAGTTACAAAGGTAGGGAATTCTCAAGAGAAGGATGTATTTCATCAGCTCAGAGAGAAAAGAATTTCAAATCAAATGTTGAGAAACCAAAGGGAATAACTTGGAAAGCAACTGAATCAGGCAATTAGGAAGTCAGCGTTTACTGTTAATACAACAAAGTCTCAGATTTGATGTCCAAACATTTCCAGTGTCTTTGTTTGGGTAAGCTTGTCTCTGGCATAGCTAAGTATCCTACACAATACTTACATGAGTGTTTGAGAAACACTTGCTAAATGTATTTGAAGTGTTAGAGTTGTATCTGATTCTGTGGCCTCTTTCCAGGGTGACTTTTCCTTATAAACAGAATCCTAAGTGCAGTGACTTGGTATGTCCAGCCTGCCTGTGACTGAAACCCTCAGGTTTCTTTCAGCACGATATATTAAAACACGTGTGAGGGGCAACCTAACAGTTAGGTAACGCTTTATAGTGCTTTCATACATGTGACGCCTTTGGCGTACTTACAGAACTTTCTCCTGCTTTCTCTTGAAGAACAAATTGCTCCAGCCTTTGTGCTTCACACAGCACCCTTCCAGGGCAGAATCCTATTTATTCTACTGCCTTGTCGTTATTTGTTTATGCCTCTGTCTTCTTCACTTTTGACTCCCGGTATCTCATATAGCGGTAGGGATAATGGGTGTTTGTTAAATGCTGATTGCATGAATGCAACCATAATTAGTTTATCTGATTGATCTATTTCTACCAACCAAGGAACAAGATGGGAATTAGGTTAGGGGGTTAGAAAACTGCTTTGAGGTGTGTGCTGCCTCTGGGATCCAGGAAAGACCTGGGACAGCCACGGGTGCTGGGGAAGCCCACGACTCAAGGGGTCAACCTTGTCATTATTCTCACTGATGAATCCTTTTGCACTAGTGACTCAGGCATTTTGATTCTGACCTTGACCTGGTTTGAGAGGAACAAGGAGGACTGGAGACAGTGCCCCCTTCCAGATTAAACAAATTATGCACATGTGCACAGGTACATTGTAAGCAGCTTATTGCGATGATAGGGCAGGTGCCTAATATATCAACATTCATTGAGCTCTATCACCATGGACAACTTCTGTCCTCTCTTGGAGCCTTGGTTTCTTTCTCTCTCTAAACCAGGCAACTGAGGTCAGCCAGGCATGGGGGCTCACGCCTGTAATCCCAGCACTTTGGAAGGCCGAGGTAGGTGCATAACTTGCAGTCAGGAGTTCAAACAAGCCTGGCTAATATGGTAAAACCTTGTCTCTACTAAAAATACAAAAATTGGCTGGGCGTGGTGGCTCATGCCTATAATCCCAGCACTCTGGGAGGCCAAGGCAGGCGGATCACCTGAGGTCAGGGGTTCAAGAGCAACCCGACCAACATGGAGAAACCTTGTTTCTACTAAAAAGAATACAAAATTAGGTGGGCGTGGTGGCGCTTGCCTATAATTACAGCTATTTGGGAGGCTGAGGTAGGAGAGTCACTTGAGATTCCCAAGTAGCTGAGACTGTCTTACCTCAGCCTCCCAAGTAGGTAGGAGAGCCACCATGCCCAGGAGGCGGAGGTTGCAGTGAGCCAGGGTCATGCCATTGCACTCCAGCCTGGGCAACAAGAGTGAAACGCCATCTCAAACAAACAAACAAACACAAAAATTAGCCTGGCATGGTGGTGCACACTTGTAATCCCAACTACTTGGGAGGCTGAGGCAGGAGAATTGCTTGAACCCTGGAGGCAGAGGTTGCAGTGAGCTGACATTGCGCCACTGCGCTCCAGCCTAGGTGAAAGAGCGAGACTCCATCTCAAAACAAACAAACAAACAGACAAACAAAGCTAGGCAATTGGGTTAAGTGGCATCAAAGTTTGGCACCTCAGAGATGACTGCGAGGAAAAGCATTCCTGTCATTCCATCCAGAGGTGGAAGTGCAGCTACTCTTTCTCCACCAAAGCTGCCTGTCTGGGAAAAGCGTGCTCCTGAGGGTGCTGGGCGTTCTCTTCACCTGCCCAGGGCTCTGTCGGGAATATGGAAGTGGCAAGGCTTGAGAGATTACCAGTGAGCCTGCCCCAGAGCTCCTGGAGTTTCTGCAGGGAGACGACTTCTACCTGAGACCTCCCTGAAGCAGCCCTGTTCCCTGCTAACTTTTCTTTTTTTTTTTTTTGGAGACGGAGTTTCACTCTTGTTACCCAGGCTGGAGTGCAATGGCGCGATCTCGGCTCACCGCAACCTCCGCCTCCTGGGTTCAAGCAATTCTCCTGCCTCAGCCTCCCCAGCAGCTGGGATTACAGGCACGCGCCACCATGCCCAGCTAATGTTTTGTATTTTTAGTAGAGACGGGGTTTCACCATGTTGACCAGGATGGTCTCGATCTCTTGACCTCGTGATCCACCCGCCTCGGCCTCCCAAAGTGCTGGGATTACAGGCTTGAGCCACCGCGCCCGGCCCCCCTGCTAACTTTTCAACCAAGGTGACTTTTCAACCCTCGGGATTGGAAGATGCTGTCAGTGAGATGGGAAGTTCTCCTGGAAGGCAGGTGCCTCCTAACCTGAAAACAAGAAGACATGGCAACCACTGGCAGGTGACTGCTTGGAACCAGTGGCTTCATCCTCGAAAAGGACTGTTGGGCCATGTTTTTGCCTTCTGGAGACCTGGTGGAATCTCTCAGATCCAGAAGATCCTAAATCTAAAGATCACTTATTTAGAATGGAAAGTGTTAAAGAAATCTGGAGCACCTCTGCCTAACTGCTCAGCCCAAGGGTCTTATCATACCTGATGAGTCTTTGGGACCCACACTTTTCTCCTTGATCTCACATGAGTAAGAATAATGAGGGCCCCGGGAGATTCCCTGAACACATCAATTCCTCTTATACCTGTAGTCCTATCATTAGAGATCATTTCTTTTGGGTCAGGCAATTTTTTCTCTTCTTTAAAAATTCAATCACTCAACAAAGTTTTTTTTTTTTTAAAAAAAAAACCTACTATGTTCCAGGTTCTGTAGCAGATGCTAGAGATGCAGTGAGGAAAAGGAGCAGAGAAAGACAATTTAAAAATACACAGGAGAATTTCAAATAGCGATGTGTTCTACGATGACAAAGTAGAATTGTGGGAGAGAGTAACTGATGAGGTGGACGGAGGTCCTCTTAGACTGAGTGGCACAGACAAGCCTCAGTGAGAAGAGACCATCTGGGCTGAGCTCTGAACCGTGGGTAAGAAGTGGCCATGTGAAGATCAAAAGGAATGTCCCATGCAGAGGGGACAGCAAGGATGGAGCTCTGAAGTGGGATTGAGCTTGCTGTAGTTGAAGAACAAAAAGACGTCAGCATGGCTGGAGCACAGTGAGGGGGATAGGTCAGGGAGAGGTGGGGATGCCCCATCCTATCCCCTGGTACCTGTGAATGTGACGTTATTTGGAAAGATCTTGCAGATGTAACTAAGAATCTCAAAACAAGATCATTCTGGATTTAGGGCGGACCCTACATTGAAAGACTGATATCTTTCTAAGAGGAAGGAGGGGGACTTTGAGACACACAGTAACTGTGAAAGGCCATGTGACAGAGATGGAGGCAGAGACTGGAGTGGTGCATCTGCAAGCCAAGGATTGCAGCAGCCACCAGGAGCTGGAGGAGGCAAGGGAGGATTCCAAGGGTTGCAGGCAGCTGCTAGAACTTAGGGGAAGATTCTCCCCCAGAACCGCTAGAGGAAACCAACCCAGCCAACATCTTAATTTCGGAGGCCTGAACTGTAGAACTGTAAGAAAGTCTATTTCTATTGTTTCAAGCCACCAAGTTTGTGGTAATTTTTTATGGCAACCCTAATACGAGAGGTGAGCAATTTTAGCAAAGAGCAATTGATCTAAAAAACAAATCAAACCTGCTGGTTGCTGTCCAGAGAATGGATTATATAGGCAGGAGGAAAAAAGAGTGGAAGCAGGAAGCCAGGAAAGAGGCCACTGTAGCAAGAAGCTGATAGCGGTGTGAGTGAAAGGAAAGGAAAAAGGAAAGGCAGCAAAGGGGCAACATTTGTGGTGACTGACTAGATGACATTGTTAGGGACTCTGCAGGGCAGGTTCTGCTCCTAAAGCATAGACAGGTGAGCTCAAGATGGGCTTCCTGGAAGCTGGTGAGGAGCAGACAGGTACAGGGGAAAGGGCCAGTAAGTGTGGGCCCAGACAGGAGGGACTGAGTCACCCCCTCCCCCTCATGTGCAGCAATGCCCAATCCCTGCACGAGAGTGAACGTCACGTCATATGCAGCCTCTTTCTCTGAGAGCCAGCTCAAATGCTAGCTTGGCCCTGAAGTATCCCCAGCTTCTTGCCCCATCCACATACAGATTGTTTTTGCCACTCTTGCAATTTGGGCTTCCCTAACAATGATTCCTGTCGCCTCCCTATTCCACCTTTTTCTTGCATGCAAAGGCGCTGCTGGTCTCATGTGCTAAACTGAGATGATTTTTAGAAAGGAGCTCCCCTTTCCTTTTCGTCTCTGGATTCCCTGCAACAGCATGCCCAGGCCCCTGGACTCAGCAGGCTTCCATAGACACTTGCAGGCCTCAGTTACTGAGTGGTGCTGAGGCTTGGTCCCTTCACACATACCCAGAAGCTTGCCAGAACTCTGAGTCAGCGAGAAGCTGGCAAGAGCACAAGACACACTTCCCCTTTGTGTCCTTTTGTCCCCTCAGCCTCGGCGACAGGATTTCTCCAACCAGGCAGCACGAGGCAGGAGCCTGGTGCCTTTGTTTCTGCATGGAGCTGATTTATGAAGGGACTGTACAGAACAGGGCACGTGACCGAGGGACACACTGGCCCTGGCACTGCCTTCTGCGTGTGAACGGGCCAGGCCACCTACCTCCGGCTTGAGGACCACTCGCCCGCTCTGGATCTCACCGCCAGTCTCCTGTGGGGCAGGGCTGATCTGGGGGCTGCAACCTGGCTCGAGCCCTGCCCCCTCCTGTTGTTTTTCCTTGCCTTTCTCCTGCTTGGGGACATCGCCACCCTTCACTCCTCCAGGGGAACTAAGGGGGTTCTCCTTCCCTGCAGCTCCCTCCTCCGGCTTCTTTGTGTCTTGGCTCTGATGTCCGGGTCCCGCCTCTTCATTTTGCACCCTCTCCCCCTTCACTTCTGTAGCCTTTTCCATCTGTGCTTCCTCTCCAGCTGGCTTTTCCTCCCTGGGGCTCCCACATCTATTCTCTGCCTCTGGGCCAGAGGTCTGGGGTGCTTCTGGGGCCTCCTCCTGGGCTGGGTGCGGGCCGTCCACCTCCTCTGAACTCCGCCTGACCTTCTCACTGTGCTTGGCTTCCTCTGTGGCCCTGTCCTCCTCCTGCTTCTCTGTCCTGCTGGGTGACCTCCTCAGAGGAGGCTTTTCAGTGCACCCCAGGGTTCTCACTCCCTCTCCCCCTGTCCCCTCGCTGGATGGAGAAGGTCCCGGGGCCTTGCTCTTGGATGGGAACACCTCCTCCCCATCCTCTTCCTTAGCACCATTCTCCTGAGATGACTCTGCCGCCCTGAAATCTCCAAGGTCCCCACAGTCCGACTGTGATCTTCGGAATCGCCTGGAGGGAGGGCGCCTTTTGATTGAGCCCCTTGTCCGCACCTGGAAGAAAACGTTAGGGAAAATTATCCAAAACTTGTAAAAAAAGGCCAAGAGGAGGACTGTATGTGTGTTCAATGTTGGTCTGATGCACTGCTTCATAAGTCCACACGAGGACCATTTAATTTTCCAGGAGAATGAATCATTTATTATAGGTTAGAGCCATGTGAGATTGTGAAATCACATGGGGACCTGCAGACTTTTATTTTGTGAAGATGCAAAATGCTTTCCATCCAGAAAAAAATAAAAAACAACTCATGATTTTATTGCACTGTAAAAACATTAACAAGTTTGGTGTCTAATTTAGCAATTTTGTTTTGACACTTTAAAAAAAAATTGTTGCTGGACATGGTGGCTCACACCTGTAATCCAGCATTTTGGGAGGTTGAGGCAGGAGGATTTCTTGAGCTCAGGAGTTGAAGATCACCCTGGGCAACATAGCGAGACTTCATCTCTACTAAAAGTAAGAGAAATTAGCTGGACATGGTGGTCCACGCCTGTGGTCCCAGCTACTTGGGAGGCTGAAGTGGGAAGATGGCTTGAGCCTGGGAGGTTGAGGCTGCAGTGAGCTGTCATCACACCATGGCACTTCGGCCTGGGCAACAAAACAAGACAGTGTTTCAAAAAAAAAAAAAAGGAATTGTCTAATTGTCTATAAATAACCAGTTCTTCAAATGCTGTTTGGGTAAGCTCTGGCACCTTACAAGTTTCCTCATAAATTGACATATTGAATAAAATCTCTTGCTATTTTGCATGAGAGTCAGACTTTCATCTTGTGAAGATGCAAATGCTTTCTATCCAGTAAAAGAGATAACTCATGATTTTGAAAATTGTACTTTTGAAAATTTTACTTTGACAAAGACGAATCGCACTGAGAAGAGAGTTAGCGGCCTGCTGATGGCCAGGCCCTGGTACAGGGACCTCAGGGATGCTGAGCTGGATACCTGGTGACCATCTTCCTCTCTTGCCCCAACTCTGCCCTCCCCACCCCTACGAAGCTGGCTGATACTGGGAAACCTGAGTGGCCAGAGTCCTTTGCTTCTAGGACTCAGGCCCACCTCTGTCAGGAGCCGTTCCTCAGGAGCGCCAGCAGAGCTGCCTGAAGGTGATCTCTCTCAGAAGCATGTGAATTTCAGAATCAGGACTCATCTTAGCCCATCAGACTTAGAAGTGCAATGAAAATGTTCTCATCAGGTATCCTACCTACTCGAGTGATGTGTCCTTTAAAAATTAGCATGTAAGTGGGCTGGGTGTGGTGGTGCAGGCTTATAAACCCAGCAAGTTGGGAGGCAGAGGCCAGAGGATTACTTGAGCCCAGGAGCTGCAGGAGCCTGGGTGAGGACATGGCAAAACCCCATCTCTACAAAAAATAAAAAACTTAGCCAGGCATGGTGGTACATGCCTGTAGTCCCAGCTACTAGGAGGCTTGCTTGAGCCCAGGAGGTGGGGGTTACAATGAGCCAATATCACACCACTGCACTCCAGCCCTGGTGACAGAGGAAGACCCTGCCTCAGGAAAAAAAAATTAATATGAAAGTAAATTTTTGTAAATGTTATTTTCCCACTGCTTGTCAATCCTAGTTCCCCATCTGAGTTGCTTGGAATGAATACTTGGTTTATCAGGGCCTCCCAAGCCCTTTCCTGAGACCATGATGGGGCCAGCTCTGAAATGTATCAAGGTCCTCGTGGACCAGCTCTGAAATGTATCCCAGCCCTCGTGGCCAGCAGAATTCCAAAATAACTTTCCCTTGCTGCTGTCAGAAGGCTGAAGCCTCCAGGCACTATGACCAGATAGCAGCTCCTCCCTTCTGCCTCGCCTGGCTACCGAGCACTCTGTGAGAAGATGAGGCTCTCCACAAAGGTTCCTCTCTGCCTTCAGGGGTCTTCATCACCCTGGTTGGGAGATTTCCACTCTGACCCTAACCCTCAGGCTCAAGCCTGCCCAAACACCTCCTTATCACCAGTATATTTCCCTGAGTCCTTCCTGTTTTTACACATTTGACCCTTTTTTGCTAGATGAACTTCCTAGAATAGCCTAGAAGATCTCGTTTCTCCATCATTAATTTTAAAGCCTCACCCACTTAGCATTCCCTGGCACCAGATCCCCTGAAGTCCTGGCCCCGGCCTGGCCCTGACCCACATTTGTCAGCTACCTGCTTGGCCCGTATGTCTGATCCTGACCTCCTCCCAGCAGGGCCAGGGATGTGATGAAAGCTTACATAGAAGACCCGGGTTGCATCTGCAGAAATGCACCCTGCCATGTCATTTTTGCAAAGGGAACAGCTTGGATGTTCTTTAACTGGGGCAAGCTGCAGGAAGAATGATTTGAGCCCACACTGGGACACAGGACTATTCACACCAGGCCAGGCAGGATGTTTTGGAGTTCTGGGGATGCCGCCCAGCATTCTGTGTGAATCACTCATCAGGCCTTTAGCTTTTGCGTTCTGCTTTTGATATTAATGATCTATGCAGCTAGGATCGGTCCTGAATTTCAATACCCCTCTCCACAAAGGAGAGAGCACGCCAACCCCCAAACTTGCCTTGGGGTCAAACGGCACAGTTACAGGGAGAAGAGAGGAGCCAGTCGGTCGAGGAAGAAGGGTGATCCTATTCAGGAATCACTTGCAAAGGAGAAGAGAAATTTCACTTGGGTTGAAATGCAGCTCTGATGATAACTCTGAGTGTTTCCTCCTTTCTCCAGGACAACAGGGTAGAGAAAATTCAGTGCCAGTGCCCACATTTCCACAGACACACCTCCATACTCTGGAGCTAGAATGTACCTTGTTGTAGCAGGGCAGATGACTGCCTTCAGGTGGCTGGTCAAAGCTGACGGGCACCTCCTCTGCCTCACTGGGCCGAGATTGCACGCCAGGGCTGCTGGGGGTAGAAGGTGGGCTGTGAAATGGTGACACCATGGCCTTGAGTCCGGGACTCTTGGGTGAGGCCCCAGGCAGCAGAGCAGCTGGGTCAAAGGTTAAATTGGCCTGTCAAGGGAAGATGAACATTTTAAAATAGGACTGGGGAAGAGATGAGAGCCTCTATTTTAGCTTGTTGGTTACCCGGCCTTAAGTTACTTCCCAACCCATGATCCACTGTCCCATCATGGCCTGCTCTTGGAAGCATTGCATATTCAATCCTCCTGCTACCTAGATTGCACAGGCTGCATTCCAAAATGCTCAGCCAGCCCTGATGAGGCTCCAACAAAAATGTCCCGGAACAAGCCCAACTTATTGACCAGGTGGCAAAGCAGCAGCTGCCAGGAGCACGTGCAGCGCCAGGATCTCACAGGAAGTCAGGCTCTGTGATCACCTTTCTCATCACAGTCGACCGTACCCAGTCCCACTGGATGCCTACTATTGCCAGCCACATGTACCTGTGTCCTCCACAGCAACACCACACGTTCAGCTGTGTTCTCATTGCACAATCAGAAAAGTGGCTAAGGGATCTGCCCTGAGATTTACACCAGGTCTGATTCTCTCTCTGCCTTCAGGTACCAGGTTCCCTCTTAATAGACGGCAGGGTGGTGGACATGGCAGACCACTGAGCTCCTCCAGGAGGGAGGCTGCAGAACACACCATAGTATGAGCCACCACTTGGGGTATCAAGGTACAGGTGTGACCTGATCAAAATGAAAGGCAGCCAAATGGGAGAGTCACCCAAAGGTAACCAAAGCCTCAGGGAGTTTTGAGTTTGGTTGTGGAGGAGGCAGGTGGTCCCAGATCCATCCATCACCACAGAGAAGGTGGTGGTGCCCGAAGGAGTCCATGGGGGAAACGTGCATGAGTGTCCGATCCTCTTTAGGGCCATCTAGGGGCACTTCTATTCTCTGCATTCCCAAATCACCGCAGAGCTGCCTCCTGTAGACCCTGTGGCAGTGCTGAACCAGGAGAGAGAGCCACTGTGAGACTTGACAGAGAAGGGACAGAGTGTTAAGGGCAGATGTGCAAGGCGAAGTACAGGGGTTTTCCATACCAACAGATCTGACTTCAAATACTGGATCTTTCACTTAATAGCAGCGTGATCTTCAGGCCTTCAGCAAGTCCAACAGCCTTTCTGAATCTCGGATTCTTTGTCCAAACCTCTTGGCCTGACTTCCAAAGTCTTTTCTCTCTGGTCCCTTTGTACTCTCTACTGCCCCATACTCCCCCTTCTCCCTCCCAGCTCCCCTTGGCGCCACCCTCCGCCCCAGACTCTGCTGTCCTGTAGAACTCCTATGTTTACTTTAGGACTCGTGGATTAGAAAGCATTGTACATGTTTAGAAGGGTGTTAGTATTTTCACTGTGATCTTAAGAAAGATGATCATACAGGCAAGCCTGAGTCATGGTAAGAGTTCAATATATAAAATACATAAGTTAAATAGCATACTAGGAGCCCAAGCCATGTCAAAAAGCAGCATATGAAGCTGGGTGCAGTGGTGTGTGCCTGTAATCTCTGCTACATAGGAGGCTGAGGTGGGAGGTTTGCTTGAGCCCAGGAGTTTGAGAGTTTGAGTCCAGCCTGGGCAACACAGCAAGACCCTGTCTCAAAAAAAAAAAAAAAAGAAAGAAAGAAAGAAAGCAGCATCTGGTGAGTACCCAGGGAAGGATTTGGAGCGTAACTGCTGTGCAGGTGATGTGCTGGAATGGCTGAGAGGGCTTCACGGCAGAGTGACTTAGCTGGACCTTAAAGGAAGTGCCCTTCTCCTCTAAATTTCAAGCAGAGAAATTCCCTCTGTAACACAGCTTGCAAATAAAATGGATGTTGATCGTCAGCAGGAAAGTTGACTTGTGAATTTTGGACTATCCTAAAAAAGAAAACTCCCAGTTCATAATTCATTCAGTAGAATATTTAGAAGAAAATCTAACTGGTGATGCATTTCTTAGCTTTTTCTCCCACATATTCCCAACAAAGTAAGGTTCCTGTGGAATTTGGCTAAGTTGTCATTCTATTGCTGATAATCTTAATGAGATTGCACAACTAAACATCCAAACCTCATTCTCAAGTTGCTGTATTTCCCCAAAAGGCTTATTTATGACTGGAGAAAGGAATGGGTCCAAAACTACAGGATATAGAATATTTGGTAACTGGTTTCTGGCACTTGAATGAGGGCTGGGGTGGGCTGCAGGGAGGCAGAGGGAGGAGTCTGGAGCTGCGCCCCTCAGCTGGCTGCTAGGAGTGGTGCTGGAGTTCTGGGATCCCTTCTGAGAGATCCTTGTTACGTATTTAGGAGCCCTGTAGCCTCCCAGAGTGATAGGCAGCACCTCCCTATTGTTTTTTTTTTAGATGGAGTTTCACTCTTGTTGCCCAGGCTGCAGTGCAATGGCACGATCTCGACTCACCGCAACCTCCGCCTCCCAGGTTCAAGCGATTCTCCTGTCTCAGCCTCCCAAGTGTTGGGATTACAGACATGGCTACCACACCTGGCTAATTTTCTTGTTCATTTATTTTTTTTAAGTAGAGTCAGGGTTTCTCCATGTTGGTCAGGCTGGTCTCAAACTCCTGATCTCGGGTGATCCACCCACCTCCCAAAGTACTGGGATTACAGGTGTGAGCCACTGCGCCTGGCCAGCAACTCCCTATTTTTGCAGCTGGGTGGAATCAGGGCTTCTCAGCTTGAATTAAATTTCAGGTAGACACTACAGAACCCTCCCCACTCTCCACAGGGTAGGCTCATGGCCAGAAACCAGACATGCTTGCTTTAATTCCAAATCAGGCTGGGATCCAAATCCCTAGGCTCTCCCATGGCTGGGCACTACAGAGGCTGTGGCTATTCGTCTTGACACCTCTGATGGCTTCAGAATGAAGTTGGTGAGCCAGTGGTCTTAGTTAGGCCTACATGGAGGCTACGGTGAGCAAGAGCCTTGTTTTTTCTCCTGGGTGGCTGGACAGAGGGCAGAGTGAAAACAGAAGCCTCCCCTACAGCCTCCACCTGGACATAACATCCGCCCTCTCCTCGGCACTTTAGCTGCTTCCATTCTCCCACAGCGAACACCTTCCTCCCTCCTTTTCAGTCACCCATCCCTTAAGGACAGGCTCAGGACATAGGTGTTTCATAAAACATTCATTAGTTACTCCGGCCCGCTCTACTCTCTTCTTGCTCTGAAATTCTAGAACGGTGTTTCTCAGCTGGGGTCAGAGGTGGGAATTGAATTTGCCCCCAGGAGACATTTGGCAATGTCTAGAGACATTTTTCATTGTCACAACTTGGAGAGTGCTTCTGGCATCAGTGGGTGGGACCATGGATGCTGCTAAACACCTTGCAGTGCACAAGACAGCCCAGCCACAGCACTATCCAGCTCGTCATGCCAAGGCTGAGAAACCCTGATCTCGAGCAGCAGGAGCTGGGCAGTGACCTGCAGCTGAGATCTCTGGCATTGACTCCTGTAAGTCTTTTTTTTTTTTCTTTTTGAGACAGAGTCTCACTCTGTTGCCCAGGCTGGAGTACAGTGGTGTGATCTTGGCTCATTGCGACCTCCGCCTCCTGAGTTCAAGTGATTCTCCTGTCTCAGCCTCCCAAGCAGCTGGGATTACAGGCACGTGCTGCCACACCCAGCTAATTGTTTGTATTTTTAGTAGAGACAGGGTTTCACCATGTTCCCCAAGCTGGTTTCAAACTCCTAAGCTCAGGCAATCCACCCACCTTGGCCTCCCAAAGTGCTAGGATTACAGACATGACCCACCATGCCCAGCCTCCTGTCTTCCATTGCATCACCTGTGAAAGCTCTGTCTCTATAAGACTGTGACCTCAGGGCCAGTGTCTTCTGCTTAATTACAGTTGCAGGGAGCCAGCCAGCCCTGGGCATGGTGGGCAAGGGCTCTGGGCACACAGGGTGACTGGTGGAGAGGTTGGACAGGATGCTTCTCAAACAACAAACGTGTCCATACTGGTGCCGTGTCAGCAGCAGAACACCAGCCCTGTGTAGGGCTTAAATGGTTTGTGGCTAAATTCAGGCCTTGGGAGAGAGGGCTTGGCTGTTTCCGAAGTGTTTCTTGCAACTTTTGTATCCTTTCCTGTTAAGACTTTTTTTTTTTTTTTTTTTTTTTTTTTTTTTTTTTTTTTTTTTTTTTTTTTTTTTTTTTGGTGACAAGAACATGCTCTATCACTCAGTCTCGAGTGCAATGAAGTGACCTCAGCTTAGAGCAGCCTCAACCTCCTGGGCTCAAGTGACCCTCCCGCCTTGGTCTTCAGAACAGCTGGGACTACAGGTGCACATCACCATGCCTGGCTAACTTTAAAATTTTCTGTAGAGACGGTGCCCTACTATGTTGCCCAGGTTGGTCTTGAACTCCTGGGCTCAACTGATCCTCCTGCCTCGGCCTCCCAAAGTGCTGGGATTACAGGCATGAGCGCAGCCCCATAAGAGGCATCCCGTTATCCATCAACCCCCACCACTAAATGTCAAATACATGAGCTTATGATGTGGTCCTTATGTCAGTTCTTTTTCCTCAGGTAGGGCTGTGAAATCCTTATCATCTACTGCAGTTTGATCACTGGCTGATTATTGGAGCCAATTATCCAGGTGACACAAGGACTACCCCTCTGAGCCTCAAAGCCATGCAAATTTTGGATAAGAAGTAGAGTTAGGTCTATGGCCATACCACCCTGAACGCACCTGATCTCGTCTGATCTCGGAAGCTAAGCAGGGTTAGGCCTGGTTAGTACTTGGATGGGAGAAGTGGAGTTAGATAAAAGGTAGCAATGGACAATGAATTCTGCGCTTACCTGAAGCTTCTCAATCAGAGGCGAGCTCTTGACCTTGAATTTAGGAGGGTGGCTCGCACTGGGCGGTGACTTCTATGAAGCAAATCAACCAAAACAACCAGATGAGTAAGGTGAGGGAGGTGGGGTCTGGTTGGAACCCAAAAGCCACAGGCAGAAGGAGAAGAGAAGTTGGTGTTGCCACTTTCTCACTAGTTCAATAGCCCACTTACCTCATTAGGGCCTGGGCGACGTGGACTTTCCCTCTCCCTCCCTCATCCCACCACAGCTAACTTCGAATCAGAATCAGAGGAGTCAGCGCCAACATCCTTAACACAGAAGGTCTGTCCCGGGAAGAGTGACTTCATTGTCGTTATAGGGGAAAACTATATCTGAGCAAGATCTTCACCTCATGACCTTCAACATTGTGATTCAACAATAATTTGGGGACTTTCAAAGATACAGGGTAAAAATGACCATCCTATTTGTCACACACACAAGAAACCAGACCAGGACGACAGAGGTATGACTGGAATTCCTCAATATTTTGGAAAATCCCACTGATGGCATGATTTATAAATTATGATTTTCCAAAGTGTTGAATATTCTTTTTAATTAAGTAAACATGTACTAAGTAGCTACTATGTTCCAGGCACTGTGTGGGTCATACAAAGATGAGCATGATTCAGTCTCAGCCACAGAAGCAGTCCGTGGCTGATGTACGTGCTACATAATCATATGTACTCTCTGTTAGTTGCAGATATTTTTGTGAGGAATGCATGCCAGGAATCTTGTCTGTCTTTGGGATCTATATCCTGTAAAAACATTAACTACATGTTTTGCGTAAAATCCCCACAACTGTGTGAGAATGGTGACAGTGATAGGATGACTTCTATGTGGTTAGACAGAGGCCAAGGTAGAGAAGCGGTCTCCCCATAGTTTGGAGACCAATGTATGACCTGCTCCTTGACCCCATGTGCTATTTTTATGAACCATAAGAAGAACTATACTCATTTCTTAGAAAGATTCTGAGATATTATGATGTGAGATGACTGTATTTTACTGATGGAAGGAGGGAGGCTCACTCAACTGAACTCCTCATGATCTTTTTTCAGCCCAGCACCAAGGGAGAGCATAGGCTGGACTCACAAGACCGCAACTCCTTCTAATTCTGGTTTTGGCAGAGCCAGATGATGCCCCTGGCCTCGGCCTCCTCTACCAAGACGCAGCTGGGTGGGAATAAATGATCCTAACGACCCTCGCTGCCTCTGCCGGCCTCCTCTACCAAGACGCAGCTGGG
>NW_016107399.1:4027113-4030576 GCF_001604975.1 Cebus imitator | reverse complement strand
GCTGCCTCTGCCGGCCTCCTCTACCAAGACGCAGCTGGGCGGGAATAAATGATCCTAACGACCCTCGCTGCCTCTGCCGGCCTCCTCTACCAAGATGCAGCTGGGTGGGAATAAATGATTCTAATGACTCTCGCTGCTTCTGCCTCCATGTGTTTTCACTGTCGGGCACGTTCCAATAGCAGTCTTTCAAGGAGCCTTCTATCTAAGATGAGCACAAAGAGCGTCCAGCCCCAATGCGAGTATCTTTAGTTTCTGTGATTTACAGGGAAATTTCATAGAGGCTGGGGTTTCCAGAGAAACTTTTAGAAACTGCACCAACAATTTTGCAGATAAAGCTCACTTCACGTAATACTTTGAATTCTTCTCTTCCCCAATTGACCATTGTCTTCTGAAGTCTGTGGAAATTCAGTGGACCCTGCCCCTTAACTATAGGACAGTACTGGGGACCCAGCTGATGCTCCATAAAATCGGATTGATTTGAACTGCAAAGCAGAATCCAAAATAGCCTCTAGTGCAGTTCCTGGAAATGACAGCAGGTGGCATCATTTCCTTTACAGTTTAACAAGGGGCTTCAGGCAAGTGGCTCCCACTAACAATTGGTGGAGAAAAACCAGCTTTCCATCCCTAAATATGTATATATAGGTGCATTTTATGACATTCTTACCATGTCTAGAAACTATGGACTAATTTTCAGGTGGGAATGCTTTTCAGACTTTTCTGAGCAGAAGAGGCAGGATCTGTGGCTGCATTAAACACCCTTTTGGCTGGTTCTTCCAGAGAGGGTTAACTCCTGGTCACCCTGCCGGCAGGAGGGGCCATGCAGTCAGCAGGTGCTGGCAGGGGGCTGACCCCACCGTCTCAGACCTGAGCAAGCATAGCGGGGCAGGGATGAAATGACCCTTCCTGGCACTGTGCACTGGGAACTGAGGGGGTAGCCTGACCGGGGCCCTCCCTGCAGGCCCCCAAGTTTCCAGCATTAGAACCTCTGCAGGCTGAGCTATAGGAGTATGGAAGGAGAAATGCAGACAGCAGCCTCCAGTCGGCCCTGCCAGACAAAGCTGGCTGCTCATTTTATTTCTATGTGAATTTCAAGGCCACAAAAAGTCATCGATCCCTGGAGGTAATGTCTTTTCAATGTGCGAGTAACCTGTCACTCCAGACAGGACTTTCTAAAATCCACCCTCGGACTTACCCAGCCCTTGGCCATTATAAGCCATTTAACTTCTGGGTGGTGTGCCCCATGGGATGAAAACTGCAAACGTGTTTCCACAGAGCTGCCAGGATGGAGCTAGTTTTTTTTTTTTTTTAAGATGAAGTTTCAGTTTTGTTGCCCCGGCTTGGCTCACCACAACCTCCACCTCCCGGGTTCAAGCGATTCTCCTGCCTCAGCCTCCCAAGTAGCTGGGCTTACAGGCACGTGACACCACGCCCAGCTGATTTTGTATTTTTAGCAGAGATGGGGTTTCCCCATATTGGCCAGGCTGATCTCGAACTCCTGACCTCAGGCGATCCACCTGCCTCAGCCTCCCAAGTGCTGGGATTACAGGTGTGAGCTACCACACACAGCCCAGGACGGACCTGTTTAACCCAATCACTAGCCTGACTCTCTCTGCTTTTACTCCAGAGGATAAAATTTCCCCAACCAGCCTCCTTGATCTATCTGGTTAGTGTTTTTGTCCTCATTTGACAAAAAAGAAAACAGATTCAGAATGGTGCAGTGACTTCTCCTGCGCCAAGCCCGGGCTATCAGGGTTTAGTCTCACATTCAGCTCTGAGTGGCCATAGCCTCAACCTGTCGCATAGCAGCAGAGACACCAAGCCCAGAGGATGAGGGTTACAGGGAGAAGCCGATCCTCCGGAAAGAGAAGTTGTTGGTGTGTGTTTGGTCACAGCATTGGCTGATGACTCCTTAAAGCCACAGAATCATATTGTTGGCACTTGAAGAGACCCAAGGAAAACCTCAGTGTTTTTAAACAGTGCTCCTTGGGGTTTTTATCCCAGAATAAGAGCCTTGTTCAGGGGGGAGAGGAGAGGGTATCACGAGAGCAGATGGAGCTTCAGGCCTCCCTTCCCCCATCTCACTTGACCAGAAGCAGCGATGAGTTTCTGCTTTACCTCATGGGCTTCTGCTTATAAGCCTTAGGTTGACAAAAAGGCTTGGAAACCATTGATCTACTTCAACTGTTTTACTTTACAGATGAGAAAATGTAGGCATTAAGATGCTTGCCCAAATTCACATAGTGTATCTAATGTCAGGATGCTGGCCCCCGCAAAAGAAGGGGAGAATAAAAGAGGTTGTTGAAGTGGGATTCGGGAATGAAACTGTCTTTAGCTTGCTTCCTCTATTTTGGGGTTGGCCTCCCAGGTGAGATGACAACATGCAAATCAATTTCTGGCACAGATCATGGCCATGGTGAAGGTTGGCGGGCTGCTGGCATGAGGCGTGGAGAAGGCACTCCTGCAGCTACAATTAGACAAATAAAGATAGAAGAATATGCAGGCTCCGAACCTATTACTGGCTATGATCTATGATACCAGAGCCTTTATTATATTGTTAACGATGGCTATTTATATCTGAGGGCAACGAGGCCTCCTGTGCGCTCTGGTTTTCTTCCAATGATCCTGAGCAATAGCCAGGCTTTACAAGGATACTGCAGAGCCATAGGGTTTTCTCATGCTTCCGTCCTGCCCCATGTAACCGCAGTCCCCTTTCCAGGTGTCTTCTCCATACCTTATCCTAAGATCATCTAAGTCAGACCTGGGAATAAAACAGAACAGTCCTGGCTCCTGAATTGGGTCTGTTAATAATATATGACCCATTCTTTTTACTAAAATGCTCAGGGTCGAAAAATAGTGTTCCTGTCCTTGACAAATCATAAAGGTGGCTCAGTAAAAGGGAGTAGTGAGGAGACTATTTTCCCAAGTAAAGGATTCCAGAAGCACTTAAGAGGAGATTCACTCTGAAGTGGAGAAGTTCCCTGCAGCGTTTGAGCTTTAAAGAATGAGTTTGGTGCCCCCTCGTCCAAGAAGGAGAAAGAAAACCCATCCATCACAGCATCTTCTGAGCGCCCACAGCAGCACTTACCTCCTCACCATTCTGGCCCAGCTCTACCTTGGGAGGGAACAGGGGGAGGGAACAGGGTGGTTTCCTTCGGGTTGGTTTACTGGCTGGTGTCTGGAGGGAGGATGACAGACAGACACACAGAGAGAAAAAGAGAGAGTGCTGATCAGGCAACAGGGAGGAAGAGCAAGGAAGTGGAAACTGGTTTCAGGAAGGTGTAGGGATTTAGGAGTGTTAGGATGTTAGGGAAGTAGAGGAATATTTAAGAATGGAGGAAGGGAACTGTGTGTCTTTGGGACTGCCCGTTTACTATTTAAATTATTTCTGTTTACCATCTACCCATTTTGACTTTCAGCCTCTCTGCTCCATTTCCTTTCCTGCAGTGCCGGCACCTGAGATAAT
>NW_016107399.1:4024178-4026892 GCF_001604975.1 Cebus imitator | reverse complement strand
GGTTTCACCATGTTGACCAGGATGGTCTCGATCTCTTGACCTCGTGATCCACCCGCCTCGGCCTCCCACAGTGCTGGGATTACAGGCTTGAGCCACCGCGCCCGGCCGATGTTATCTTCTTTATCCTTTATGACATGGCTATACAGTCTAGAAATTATGAACCCGATTTTTCAGATGGGAAAACAAAAGCCCAAAATAGTGCAACTAAAAATGCAAGGCAAGTAAGTACTCACTTGCCCCAAGGGGCCATGATAGATTTCTCTCCACCTTGGGGCGACCTTCCCTCATTTCACTTCTAATGAGCTCCTCACACTGCATGACTCAAGAAAATCTAGCTCAAATTTCTCCAAAGTTAAGACTCTCCCTTGTCACACTTTCCTCTATTGGTCACTGGACTCTCTTCCTTCCTGATCCCTGGTTTCCTATCCAAATGTGCTTCCCTTCAAGTCCTCTCTTCCTTCTTCATTCTCAGTTGGGAGTCTGCCCCAGCCTTGACTTGCTCTGGCTACGGGAAAGGAGCTGGGTGTAGGAACTTCTTTATTCTGACCCAATCCAGGCCCCGCACAGCTGTGTGCGATCTAAGTCTACATCGGTGGATGATCACGATGGAAATGGATACAGATGAGCATCTCTGATGGACACTGCCCTGTGTCTCATCCCTCCTGGCCAGTGTGTAAGCCTCACCCTGGTGGGGACAGATTCTGCACAGGCACAGCAGCAGTGGGACATTCCTCACATTCAGAGAAACCCCTCCAGCTCTTGGCTTCACTTCCTAATTTGGTAACTACCCAGCCTCCTCCCTCCCTCTCCGCTGGGCCTAACCAGATTTCCCCTTCTCCTGCCCCCTGCAGAAGAGGCTGCTGTGAAGCCTCCTGACTCACCTCCTTGGCTGCAGCCGCTTGCTCCCTAAACCGCCCGGCCAGCTGGGCCACCGAAAGGGACGCTGAGTTGTCCACATTGGCATTGGTCTCTGTCGGTCTTTCCTGGCAAATCAAGAAGCAGCAACAGTTAATCAGCAAATGGGTACCAGGTGCCGACCGGGACACTTGTTTTGTAGCCACAAGCAGGAATGCTGTGACAATGAGGTATTTTAATAGCATTATCCAACTGCCTCCTGCATTCAAGGACTTAGAAAAAAAAAACCATTTGGACAACCACATTTAGTGAATATCTACAATGCTCTTGGCCCTGGGTGTGGCTGTGGGGACCTGGAGGCAAACAAAACCTGGTCCTGTCCTGGAGGGCTGCCCAGGGAATCATAGAGGCAGTACAGGTCCGGGTTCCTTATTCCTCAAAGACCCCACCAGCAAAGGGCTATGTCAGCAACAGCATACACATCTCCTTACCTTGTTCAGCTCCGGAACGAGGGTGAGCAAATGACCTTTATTGAACTTGAAACACATATGTCTTGTGTTCCCTGCTTGAGCACCATGGGCAAAGAAGTGTTCAGTAAATATTTGTGGAATTAACAAATAAATGACTTGAGAGCAGATAGCACAGCGGATGGGAGCTAATCTGCCTAGACTCAGGCACTGACTTGCTCCATCTCTTACCAGCTTGGGGACCTGGGGCAAACAGCTTAACCTTTCTGTGCCTGGATGAGGATGGTCGTAGCGCATCCCTCATCAGCTGTTTTATGGATTACGTGATTTGCTCTGTACCCAGAGTGCTGGGACAAGGCCTGGCACATCACAAGTGCTTTGGAAGGGCGGTCGTTATTGTTACTGGCAATGAGTTAGGGTTAGGGTTAGGTTAGGGTGACCTCCAGTGCAGGTCATCAGTTTACCATGGCTGTCCCTTCGTCAAGGTGCCTCCAGGTTTCCTGAAGAGGCCAACATGCACCCAGGACACCATTCATTCTCATGCACCATTTGTCACCAAGACACATGGAGTAAGTTGGTGATGCTGGGAATGACCACTTCCTTTCTGCCTTGTTACAGGAGGCCTACACAACTGCTTGGCTTTAATAAGATTTTTTACATGTCCAGTCCCAGAGACATTAGGTTTTTGTTTTTTGTCACCATGGCGGCGGCATTTCTTACACAGACGCTGAACTGCCCCATCACTTCCCCATCTCCCATCTAGTCTGAAAATGGGAGGATTTGGGCAGCAGTTTGTCTAAGGAAGCCCATCTCTGCCTTTCCCTGGCTCTCATGGTCTACAAAAGCAAGGGATGCTTCCCTCCAGCAGTGAGCTTACTCCCTTGTACACACACACACATGCACACACGCACACACACACACAGTCTTCCATGGCCCTTCTTTTATGTTAAAAGTGGTGTCTCTGAGCCTCCAAGCTTTCTTATTTGGGTGTTCCCTCCAAGGTAAATAACTTCAGGCATTCTAAGATGCTGTCCCCTTAGAGCAAGGGAGGGGCAGGTCTCTTCACCCTCCACCAACTTCTGGCAGAGAGGTTAATGGAGCAAAGCTTTGAGAAGAAGACTTTGTCAGGCTGGGCGAGGTGGCTCAGGCCTGCCAAGGCAGGTGGATCACTTGAGGTCAGGAGTTCGACACCAGCCTGGCCAACATGGTGAAACCCCAAACCCCATCTCTACTAAAAATACAAAATTAGCTGGGCGTGGTGGTGAGTGTCTGTAATCTCAGCTACTTGGGAGGCTGAGGCAGGAGAATTGCTTGAACCCAGGAGGCGGAGGTTGCGTGAGCCAAGATTGCGCCACTGTACTCCAGCCTGGGTGACAGGGTGAGATTAAAAAA
>NW_016107399.1:4000941-4024128 GCF_001604975.1 Cebus imitator | reverse complement strand
AAAGAAAAAGAAGAAGACAGCTTTGTTTAGAGATTTGAAGGAACTGCTGGGGCCATAGACTTTCTGGTCTGTGAATGGCTGTTCTGGAGGAAAATACAGGTACACTTTTACTGTTGCTTACTATATAATTCAGGCTCATCTCCATCCCAGCCTAAACAACAAATGCTGAGTTTTGCCTAAAGATATAAAAGGATTCACCGCTATTCAAGATGCCAGATTTCCCCATGATGCTGGGGGAAAGCTGGGGAGTGCGAGGCCCCACCCTGATGAGTTCCCCGCTGGGGAGGGGCTCTCAGACATGACCCATTTTACCCTCACACTTGCCACATAAGGAAGTCAGAGAATGGAACGACAGAGAGCCTTGGGGACAGCGTGTGATTAATTGAGCTGTTCTTGGCAAAGACGCTGGCTGATTGGTTTGTCCATCTGTCTAACTTCCTGCCCACATCACAGACCAGCCTCTCTGTCCCTTGCTATTTATGCTCAGATCCTGCTGACAGTGCGCTTTACCTCAGCTTCAAAGGCGCCAATCACTGGTGGTGCAGGAAGATAAATTCCAGTTAAAAATAGAGCTGTATAGGAATCAAAACTCCTCCCTTACTTCCCTGTCTCAAAACTGGCCTTGGCAAGGGGCTCAGAAGTGAGAGAACTCTGAGGCTTCTGGAAGCAGTTAGGGCTTAAAAGCTGGGTAGAAGGAAAGATTGTAATACCTCTGAGTTTGTTTTCCCGGAGCCTAGTGAATGGGTTTTCTTTAGACGAAGGACTCCAGAGCTTGTTGATGCTTGGCAGATCCTCTCACCACCAGCCCCCCTCCAGACACTTCCCATTCTCTTTTGCGGAAGACTGATTGATTATAACTGTCTGCCTTCTGAGCACACTAAACCCAGAGAAGGCAAGTGACAGCCAGAGTCACACAGGACCGGCCAAACAGGATAATCTGTGAAACATCTGACTCCAACTCCTGAGACTCCAGTAATGGACATTGGTCATGCAGCATCATTTGTGAAAGTGCCTTGGCAAAGGCACTTGGCAAACAATTATTATGAGCCACTGAGTTGCAAAGGTGCAATGGAAGAAGCGTGGTCTTGGGGATGAGCCAGGGCTGGTGGCTCAGACTGTTTGAGGCTTTGCCTGGATCTCTGCCTCACAGTTGTGGCACGAACAGCTGCTAACACCCCTCTGGTGTGCTCAGCGCCACACCACCTCTGTCACGGGCCAGGAGCCATCTTGCTAAGGCCACACCCTCACCTTGACTGTTCTTAGGTCTGAGAAGAACTTCAGTGTCTCTACCGATTCCCAGACTTGCCTGAGACACCTTTAGCCTCTCTGGGATTAAATGTTCTTTCTCTGTTCCTGTGATGTCTATAAAGTACTTAACACAGAGCCTGAAATGTAGAATGTGCTTGATGGGGCACAGTGACTCATGCCTGTAATCCCAGCATTTTGGGAGTCCAAGGCAGGAGGATCTCTTGAGCTCAGGAGATCAAGACCAGCCTGGGCAATAAAGAGAGACCGCATCTGTACATAACATTAGCCTAGTGTAGTGGCGCGTGCTATGGTCCCAGCTACTCAGGAGGCTGAGGAGAGAGGATCACTTGGGCCCAGGTGGCCGAGGATGTAGTAAGCCATGCTCACAACATTGTACTACTGCACTCCAGCCTGGGCAACAGAGACTCTGCCTCAGGAAAAAAAAAAAATCCCAGCACTTTGGGAGGCCGAGGCGGGCGGATCACAAGGTCAAGAGGTCAAGACCATCCTGGCCAACGTGGTGAAACCCCGTCTCTACTACAAAATACAAAAATTAGCTGGGCGTGGTGGCGCATGCCTGTAGTCCCAGCTACTTGGGAGGCTGAGGCAGGAGAATCACTTGAACCAGGAAGCTGGAGGTTGCAGTGAGCTGAGATCTCGCCACTGCACTCCAGCCTGGTGACAGAATGAGACTCTGTCTCAAAAAAAAAAAAAAAAAAAAAAAAAAAGAATGTGCTTATGTAAGGTTGATGTAAGGTTGGTATCTTCCTCCTCCTCCTTCTCCCATCTGACCTGGGCACCTGCTCCCAGAGTCACGGACACCCTCGACTCACCCGGTGAACCACACCCAGAGGTAAGTCCTCCCCCTGCCAGCATCCACCCTCTAGGTCCTGGTCATTGCCTTGACTTCAGCCTGTCCTTTCCTCTCGGGTCATTGTCCATGTTAGATCTGTTTTCTGCACGCATTCTGCTTTGTGCCCTGCCTTAGCTCACACTTGTCTTTACAGATCGCAGGCCTGCACTCCAGCTTCCCGGCTCAAGTCTTGCTTACAAAGCCCTCCCCGCTACCTTCCAGCTAGGCTATGCCAGGTAGCTCGGAAACCATGCCTGTGGTTACTGTCTGACTTTGCCAAAGCCAGGAGAAAGTCACCTCTGGTGTTTACTTTCTATTTCTATGGGACTTTCTTCTGAGAACTGAGGAGGCCCTGTGTCTGGACAGCATGGAACTTCCCCTGAGCGGCTGCCATGTTGCGTAAACACTGTTTGGATCCTGCTGACCGTCCACAGAATGATATCTTTATGTGCAGGCCAGACGAGGCTCCACCTGCTTCCCAGGCTCTGTGCTGTCTCTCTATCCTCCACGTAGGTCCAGGGTCTTTGGGCTATGGTTTAGGGAAACAAGGCACCAGGGAAGGCCTCATCACCTACAGCTTAAGAGAAGATGCAGTGAGAGGGCCCAGCTGGGGGCTGGAAGAACCATGCTCTTGGCTAAAAGGAAGGTTCTCTCACTCAACAGAAATAGGCCAGAGCCCAGAGCCTCAAGGATCTGAGCGTGTTTGCCTCTTCACTCCTCCAGAACTGAAGGAGATCACCCCTTCTAGTGTGAGAATCCTTAAACTATCACTTCAAAGGACCGCCACAGAGTCTCTCTGAAATACTGCAATGACTCTAGAATCTTCCTTTACACCCTTACTTATCCCTAGTTCTTCTATGTATCCCAGTGTTTGACCATGACCATCCTAGGAGAATGGAAGGCATGCTGGACTGGGAACCAGGCAGATCCATTTGACTTACCCACCTACCAGAGCCCTCCTATGTGGGAGGCAGTGCCCTTATAGCCACTGATATATGTTCTATAATTCTTACCTCTCTAAAAGAGGAAACTGGGGTCCAGCGTTGCTAAGTAACTTACTATTCAAGTCAGTAAGTGCAGGCATGAGAATTTTCTGGATTCCAAAGTTCTAGCTCTTTCCACACCAACATGCCGTGCTAACCCTACGCCTTTACTGGGAGACTTAGCTTATTCTGTCTCTTGCTAAAAGGCATTTACTGGTCTAGGCCATGAGATATATTAGTGAACAAGACAGAGTCCTTGCTCTGCAGGAGTTGCTACATCAGCAACAAACAGGCACACGGCTAAACCGTAAGATAGTTTGTTAAACGCTATGAAGAAAATAAAACAGGGCACTTATTTTATTTATGGGAATGTGCTGAAGAGAGAGCACATGAGTTGAATCCCAGCTGGGAAAAGAGGAAAAAAAACTGCTCCGAGCAGAGGCACAGACACAAACAAAGGTTGAGGGGCAGAAAAAGAGAAGTGTGGCAGGGACCAAGAGGGAGCAGGAAGATGTGAGCGGTGGTGTGAGGCCGGCCACACTGGGCCGCGTGGACCAGAGCGCGCAGTTTGTGTTTTATCCCGAGCCAGCGGGATGTCATTTGGAGGGTTTCAAGGAGGGATGTGACCTGAATCACACATCAAGGCTCTGTCTGTGGAGGAGGGACAGGCGTGGAAGAGGGTGAGCAGAGGCAGATGCTGGCAGCGGTCCAGCTGAGAAAGGGTATGGGGTGTGAGGGGGAAACCGGGCTTGTGTGGGAGGATGGGGTTTGAAGGTCGGGCTGCTGGGAATGACTGATGCATGGGTGTGGGCAAGGGAAAGAGAAGAATCGTAGAAGACTCCCGAGTGTTTGACTTGGATAGCAAGATGCAAGGGGTATTTGCTTCTGGGTTGGAAAGCCACGTTGTGGAGAGAGGGGCCGCTGGGGCTAGGTGGGCAGTGAATAGTTCTTCCTTGGTTATGAAAGTCTGACACGTCTATTAGACATCTAAGTGGAGATGCCATGGACAAGGTTGCATATATACCCAAGTCTGGAGTTCAGAGAAGTGTTTCAGGTTGGAAACCAAACTTGGAGAGTCACTAGCTAGAGATGGTGGTTGATTGATGTTGCAGGGCAGGGTAAGGTCAGAGGAAATAGAGAGCAGGGAAGAGAGGAGGCCCAAAGACTAGGGTCTGGGCTGTCTCCGGTCACCCTAAGCTGCCGTTCATGCTCAAGGTGAGGGGACTGGTCCTGTTATTCCAGTGGGAGCCTGGAGGGCATTCTGGTGTAGAATACAGATGGGATGGGTGTGAAAGGAAAATAAATCTCAGACCCCAAATCACCAAGCCAAAGGGAAAAGTCAAGCTGTGAAACCCATCAGGCAAATCTGCCTCCCACTTTATTCCTGAACAAGATAGACAAAGATTAAAAAGTGACATGCCCCCCTCACAATTTTCCCACTAGGAGATTCCTTGTGGGGCTCAGGATCTTTACCCTGAAACAGTTTTGTTGGATTTTACCCTGACAATGTAAATTGCTAGCTTAACTTCACAGGTGCAGGACAAAGGACAGAACTCTAAGCCACTCTTGCTCACCTGAGACAAATGCATATCTGATGGTTCCTCTGATGTAAAAATGCAGATTCACTGAGCTATGGCGGCATAGGTGGACTGTTTCCTCTGCCCATCTCTCACATGTAAGTTGTGTTCCGGTGAAAGACGGATCAAAGTCTGAGGAGAATGCAACCATTTGTCTTTTATCTACCCATACCCTTTAAAAAATTTCTTCCTCTTGACCGGTGCAATGGCTCATGCCTGTAATCCCAGCACTTTGGGAGACTGAGGCAGGTGAATCAGGAGGTCAAGAGTTCAAGACCAGCCTGGCCAAGATGGTGAAACCCTATCTCTACTAAAAATACAAAAAAATTACCCGGGCTTGGTGGTGGGTGCCTGTAATCCCAGCTACTCAGGAAGCCGAGGCAGAGAATTGCTTGAACCTGAGAGGTGGAGGTTGCAGTGAGCCAAGATCACACCACTGCACTCCAGCCTGGGTGACAGAGCGACACTCTGTTTCAAAAAATATATAAATAAATAAAATGTCTTCCTCTTTCTCTAATATTCACCCTTTCTCCTTTAAATATTAAAGCCCTCAAAATCATCTTTGGAGAAAGGCACAGGCCTGCCTCCTGGGGTCACATCCTTAACCTTGCCAAAATAAGCTTTCTAAATTGACTGAGATCTGTCTCAGATACTTTTGGTTTACATGGGTTCGGGCCAGAAGATTTCTTTGGCTAAAGTGATAGAGGGTAAGAAATCCTGAATGTCACTCATGAATGTTGCATGCCCCATCCACACTGTTGGGTCATTTAACCATTCCTTTCTGAGCATCTGTAGCCACTGTAGAATGTCTGGGGGTGACCGTGATGGCCCTCAAGGAGTGAACAGCCTCTTTGAGGAGTGAGGAGAATACACAGAGGTAAAGAGGAATTGAAACAAGTATATGTTAACAAATACATGTAATCAGATTTTTCACACAAGACCAAAAAAGTCCCAGATGTCCCCTACCTAACCACTTGTAGGCTTTAAGGATCTGAAAATGGCAGGCCCTTGTCCTCTACAACCCACTCCTAGGGAAAATCCCACATGAGGTGCTCCACTCACACAAAGGATCCCCACACAGGCACTGACCCCAGGAGTGTGTCCCTGCTTGGAACCTCCAGGGCTTCCCATTTGCTCCCAGGACTTGGCATTGTCACCCAATAGTCTGGACAGGGTTGAGCCATCCTCACACTGTGGGGTACAGTCCTGGCTGCCTCGGTGATTTTAAAATCAGCATAGTCCATAGCCTCTGGTGCCTGGGAGGGTCCTCCAGGTGGGGGTCCATGGGTTTAGTAGTGATGGCTAGTGTCTGGGCAAATTCCCAGGTGCAGCAGGGGACCACAGAGGGGAGGGAGATGTTCATCCAGAATGTCACTGCAGTGAGAGGATTTTATCAGTGTAATTTGGGAGACGATGTGTGGGAAATCTGTCTCTAAATGTGTTAACTGTTGTACAGGCATACAGAAAGAAAATAAATTATTTTGAGTCTAGCGAGGTTAGAAGTGCACAGAGAGCAACAAATTCAGAGTCAGATCCGGATTTCAGTCTTGCTTCTGATGTATGTTGGGTGTGAACCTCTCTGAGTCTCAGTTTCCTTGTCTGTAAATAAGGCCATTAACATCCATCATTCTGTACTCCAACCCAATATGCAAACACTCATCTTGTTTTCCGGCAGGTTCACCGCCTTTCTTTCATGGATGGCGGGAAGGAGGCTGATTCACTGGAGGGTGCACTGTGTTTTACCCTGTTCTATGGAGGGAGTACCATGGAGCTCAGGCTTTGAGCCAGACTGCCTGAGTTCAAATCCCAGCTCTACATTTACTAGTTCTATGGCCTTGGACAATTTACCGAACTTGTCTGTGCTTCAGATGGCCTATCTGTAAAATGGGATGATGATCATACTAGCTAAGTTACAGGGTCATTGGAGGGATTTAATGAGTTTTTGTAGATGAAATGCTTAGAACAGGGCCTGGCATGTAGGAAGTGTTTGATAATTGTTAGCTATTACTGCATGTTGGCTATGGGGCTAGCAGCATCTCTGAATACTCTGAGGGATGTCTAGGCTTGCACCTATCCTATCCTGTCCTTCCATTCCCTCTTGGATGCAGAAGTCCCAGACAGAGCTCCAGCTGGCTAGGATGTGCGCCCTGATGCTTGTAGCCATTCTTTGCTCGAGAGTGGACCCTCTGGACTCAGCCATTTTGGTGGACTGATTACTAAGGCAGAAGCTTAGCAGACACTCTTACCCCCTCCCTGAGCTCATATCCCTAAGAAATGGATGTGTGTGGTATCTAGCAATTAAAAAATAAGTACAGCTAAGTTTCATTTTATGGCTTTTAGGGTCATGACAAGGGTTTTGAATACCCACACATCCCAGCTGTCCAGAGCTCTATGTCAAGTCAAACAGCTGAACCAAAATACCAAGTCCATGTCTGACATGGTCTGGCTGTGTCACCGCCCAAATCTCACCTTGAATTGTAGCTCTCATAATTTCCATGTGTAATGGGAGGTACCAGGTAGAAGTAATTGAATCACAGAAGTGTGTCTCTTCCAGGCTGTTCTCGTGAGAGTGAATAAGACTCACAAGATCTGATGGTTTTATAGAGGAGTTCTCCTGTAAAAGCTCTCTTGCCTGCTGCCATATGAGACATGCCTTTGCTTCTCTTTTTCCTTCTGCCATGATTATGAGGCCTCCCCAGCCATGTGGAACTGTGAGTCCATTAAACCTCTTTCCTTTATAAATTACCCAGTCTTGGGTATGTCTTTATTAGCAGCATGAGAACAGACTAATACAATGTGCATTCACTGACAAATGGAGAAACAAAATGTGACACAGCCACACAGTCAAATATATTTCACCCATAAAAAGGAATGATGTTGGCTGGGTGTGGTGGTTCACACCTGTAATCCTGGCACTTTGGGAGGCTGAGGTGAGTGGATCACCTGAGGTCAACTGTTTGAGACCAGCCTGGCCAACATGATGAAACCCTGTCTCTACTAAAAATACAAAAATTAGCTGGGTGTGTTGGGGGGCACCTGTAATCCCAGCTATTCTGGAGGCTGAGGCGGAAGAATCTCTTGAACCCAGGAGGCAGAGGTTGCAGTGAGCCAAGATCACGCCGATGCACTCCAGCTAGGCAATGAGAGCAAAACTCCATCTTAAAAAAAAAAATGAAGCTCTAATATACAGTAAATGTGATAAACCTTGAAAACATTATGCTATGTAAAAAAAGTCAGTCACAAAAGACCACATACTTTGTGACTCCATTGATATGAAATGTCTGGTGTAGGCAAATCCAGAGAGAAAGACAGTAGATTAAAAGTTGCCTGGAGGAGATGGGAAGACAGGAGGTGGGGTGATAGCTAAAGCATACAGACTTTCTTCTTTTTCAATGATGAAAATGTTCTAAAATTGACAGTGGTGGTGGTTGCACAGTCTGTGAATATACCAAAAACGATTTCCTTGTACACTTTAAATAGGTGACTTATATGTAAATTATATCTCAATAAAACTGTTATTTAAAAAATTGTCAAGTCCTTACAGCCAGTCTGTTGGATTGTGGGCAGGAGGGACCAATGGAGGGAAATTGGCTTTGCTTCCATCTTCGTGACTTCCCTTCCCTCGTGCTCAGCACCCTCCACCCGCACACTCAGCATTTCCCCGCTCCCAGCATGCCTTGCAGCTGCAGACACATCTGAGAAGTCTCTTCCAACCCACCACTGAGAGGGCTTATAGGTCTGTGAAGAAGACAAAGTAAGTTTCATGTCAAGCATCCATGAAGGGTCTGGCTTGAGGGGGCAGTCAGTCCATGGCTGTTCACTTATTCATTCATTCAGTGAATATTTATTGAACACCTTATGGGCCTGACACTGGTCAGATGTGAGGATATAAAGATGAAGTTTCATGGTTTTAGAGCTCAAGGAGCTTCTACTCTAGTTGAAAGGCAGAAGACTTGTAACAAAACTATCAGAATGAAAGCAGGCCACTGCTGCAATTGGGAAATGCGTAACACTGCAACAGAAGCTCAGGAGAAGGGGTACTTAACTTGCTTGGGTGATCAGGAACACTTCACAGAGGAAGTGATGCTTACGCAGAGTCTTGAAGGATGAATAACAGCTTGCTAGGAGAGAAGGTGGGCATGGAGGAGAAGGCAAAGGGCATGTTGTAGGCACAGGGGCTGGCTGGCACAGGCAAAGTGTCAAAAGCATGGAAGAGTATGGTGTCTACGGGAAGCTTTAGTTCATTTTGGTCTAAGCAAAAAGAAAGGTAGAGAAATTGAAAGATGTGGCTGTCTTGTCCAGAGTAAGGCATACACAAGTTACAATTCAGGCTCCAGAACTTATTAGATGTATAGGTGACCTTGGGCAAGTCACTCGATATATATATATATATATATATATATATATATATATATATTTTTTTTTTTTTTTAGACAGAGTTTTACTCCACAAACCAGCAAATGCAGGCAGCCTCTAGAAGCTGGAAAAAGCAAGAAAATGGTTTCTTCCCTGGAGCCTCCAGAAGAAAAGCAGCCCTGCCAAAAACTTGATTTTAGTCCATCTTGAGCTTTTGACCTCCAGAACTCTAAGATAATAAGTTTAGATAGTACAAGTCACTAAGTTGGTGGTCATTTGTTACAGCAGCCATAGGAAACTAATACAGTCAGTCAGTCAAGTATTTGTAAGCACCCACGATGTGCTCTGAGTTCTGAGAATGTGGTGGGCAAGAAGAGAAAGTCACTGCTTATCACTGGAGCTCACATTCCAGTGAAGAGAGCTAGGCAGTCGATGAATAAGCACGTGAATGTATGGCATGTGAGTGGTGCTAATATAGAGAGTGTCAGGCTCGACCTCTGCAAGGGAGGTCACAAGAGGCCTCCTGAGGAGGCAGAGGTGACATTGAGTTGAGGGTGCTATGATTGTGGAAGGACAGTATGAAATGCACAGCAGGAGCACCCAACCTGGCCAGCGGCACCTAGGAAGACATCCAGGAGGAAGTACCAACCTGGGCAAGCCTGCAAGGTAAGCAGAGCTGGTCATTATTGCTGAGGGAGCTGCACAGGTGAGGAGTTCAAGGCCAGGGGAGACCCAGGGAATGACAAGTTCCAGCATGTAGGCATGCGTGCAAGATGAGCCAGAGTGTGCAAGGCCGCCTACGTTGGGACTCTAGTCTAAGGGCTATCTGAGGTCATCAGAGGGTTATAAGCAAAGAGCAAAACCACAGATTTATTTTTGCAAGATGCCCATGGCTGTAGGGTAAGAAACGTGTGGGCTGGTGGTCAGCAGTAGGCTTCAGGAGGTGGAGAGCCCAGTCTGGAGGCCGCTGCCATCGTCATGGAAGGTAAAAAAGGAGCAAGTCCGCAACTATACAACGATACCACCTCCTGAAGAAGGTGCATCCTGGCTCCAGAAGATCTTTTCACCGGGCTGAGCTTCTTGTGGGGTCTGGATCTGCCAAGGGAGCAGGGAGCTGCATTTGGGAAGAGTGAGTGTGGAGGAGAGCAGGAGCAAGGAGAGCTAAGAAAGGGCTGGCCCCTTCCAGGGTGAAGTGGCAAGAAAGAAACCTCAGGCAATGGGATGGCTGAACGGCCTGTGAGGATCGGGATCTCAAACCCTTGACTTAGAATTGTTAGTGTGTGGTGTCAGCATGACCTCTTCATGTAATCTGCAGACCTTCCGTGAAAGTTGAACTGCGCGCAGCAGCCTTTCATTTGTGGGTGCATTTTAAACATGTAGAGTGAGAATCAAGAGTGTAGCCCACATTTAGAGGAGGAAAGGAATAGCTTCGAGATGTGGAGTTTATTGAATGAACTACTCAGTAGATATTAATGAGGCCCTACAACATGCCAGGCTCTAGGGATTCATTGGAGCAGAGCAGACGACGATCCCTCCTTATAAGACAGTGGAGAACAGGGATTCAGCAGAGGCAGAAAACTGGGCCCAGTGGTGACCATGAGCAGGAAAGTCCATCTGAAAATCAGTAGAGATCTTAAGGATGGCTTGGATCCACAAGGTTGGAGTCAATATTCTGTTGGTTTCAGGAGTCTTTAAAACGAGAGAGGATGATGGCCTGGATGCAGGTATGCTTAGTGGAGGGGAGGCTATTGATAGCACTCAAAAGCAGTTTAGGAGGAAGGACTGACCAGAACTGGGAACTGACAAGTGGGGGCAGGGAGGAGTCAAGATGATGCCCAGATTTCTGGCTCTGGCTTCTGGGTGGAGAGGAATATCATTTACAGAGGGGGGAGCCCAGGGGAGGGGCAGAACTGGAGGAGTGCTCAGAAAGGGTGAGCTGTCAGAGCAGAGGGCCCAGGGCAGGCCCTGAAGCACCTACTTGGGATTTGTGGAGTCAGATGAACCTAAGGGTGAATCTTGGCTCAAATTACAAGGCGATGGCAGAGCCTGAAGACAGGCAGGGTGAGTGAAGGCTGCAAAGGAGATGGAGAGGGTGCTGGGATGAGGACACAGAAGCCAGCAACAGCTCAGGGGATTATACACAACCATTTTTGTCTTCTCTTTCCATTTCCCACCAGCAGGCGTGCAGAAGCAGAGGTGCCAATCAAACTCAACCTTGTCAGCCTCTGAACAGCTCAGGTTTTTTTTTTTTTTGAGCAAAGGGGAAGAGTGGGAAAGAAGTGTCTCTTCATAGCTGGCATGGGTGATTTAGATGGATTCACTCACCTAGGCCAACAAGTAAATGTACAATTTGTTACTCCCCAAGGTAAGTTCAGAATCTCCCTGTCATGCGGTACTCTCATGCTGGTTAGTTCAATAATAAAACTGACTTCACTGAGAGCTCCTCTGAGTCTGAAGGGTGGCTGGGTTCCAGGGAGCCACCCCTCCAGGGTGGCCTGGAGTCCTGGGGTATGTTACAGCCACCTGGAGGCCCACACAAGTACCCTTCACTAGGGGCCATTCCTGCGTCCCAGGCAGGAGTCAAGTGACAGTGTGAGTATGCGTGTGTGTCCTGGGGTCTGGGACACTTGTCCTTCAGGCTGCAGCAGGAAGCCAAGGCATGCCTTCTAAGATTAGAACAAGTTTCCCAAGGACCCGGCCCCCAGCCTGCATCCCGGTCAGCTGCAGCCTCTCCTGTTACAGCGTCTCCCAAACCCGCCTCCCTTGCAGTCAGGAGGGAGCACAGTTCTGAAGCTGACTCTCAGCAAGAGGCCCCTCAGGAAGCTCTGCAGTTGGGCCACCATGAGCAGGACATGGTGCAGGGCCCTCTGGTCCCTGCCCTTGCAAGCCTCACAAGGGGGTACTGGAGGGAGAGAGGAGAGGAGCATCAGTCACATTTTTGCATTTGACTTGTGGATCCAGGTCACATGCGAAGAAATCAATGATAATAATTCAGTAGCTGCGGCATCCTGAGCACCTAGCACATGCCGGGCCATCTGCGTGCATGCTCATGGTTAAAGTATGTAACATAACCCAAAGAGGAAGCCACTTTTCCTAGTATCCCTACTTGACTGAGGAGACTGAGGCAGAGAGAGGTTAAGTATAGCTTGTCCAAAGTTGTACAGAGTGAGCGGTGGTGGGAATGTTTTCTGGAGTCACTCGGGGGTATTTGCTCAGAACTCTCTAATCAGGCCCATAAATGAATAGTTTCATGTCAAGTGAAAAGAGCAGATGAGGCAAGGGTTATGCTGGAGACCAGAGGAGGCTCTGTCTGCTGCAAATACTTATAATTTATTATGGTTCCCAGGCCCATTCTCAGAGGCTCAGGGGTGGCCTTGAAGTGACATGTCAGACAGGTTCAAGCACGCCCAGAGTACGGCCTAGGGCTTGTCCTGCAGCGGCCAACAGGGCTTGGCTCACATTATCAAAGCAGTGGCAGAACAGGAAGCTAAGAAGAAAAATGAACATTTTCCACTTTAATCAGTCTTTATCTGCACCGGTGGTCTTACATGGACGCTCGATCAAATTGCCTATTATTATTTGTCCGTGAGCCCTTGAAAATTCTGGATAGCCCTATTATCCATAAATCAAGGCGTTTCCAGTGTTTAGATGTCACAGTCATTAGATTATTAGAAAACATGAAGAAACTTTTTCATGCACATTATTTACTTACTTAATCCTTGACTGTACTTGGAATTAATGCATGGGGGAAGTGTCCAATTTGGAGGCGGAAGAAAAATAACTGGATTCAGAAGAACATTAGAAGAAGTTTTTATAAATTATTGAATTCTGTTTAACTACATTTGCAAAACACTACACATTTAACTATATTCATATCTGTTTAACTACATTTTCAAACGCTACACAAAGTTCTAGAAAGATCTGTGGGTGCCTAGATGTAGAGAGCACAATCTGAAAACCTGACATCTGAGTTTCCTTCAAGCACAGTTTCATCCTGGGCACTTCCAGAAAACCCCTGTGAAGCTCCCCTTGCCCACCATGCACGCTCCCCCAGTCAGGCAGAACTGGCAGCTCCCTCTTTCTTTTTAGTATATCTTGGACATACTCATTCATTCATTATTTCTGTGCTCCAGGCCCTGCTCAGGATATGGGAATGAACAAAATCAAAAGAGTCCTTTCATAATGGAGGTTACAGTCTGTAGGGGAGACACATATTCCATAGCTGTTATTATTTTAACTCCAGCTTATTATTTATTAGGGTGATAAATGCCGCAGAGGAAAGGGTTCTAAGAGAGCGTGTGACAAGAAAATCCGACCCAAAGATGTGACATTTAAACTGAGATAAGTAGAAGTGATCCAAGCAAAGTGTGAGGTTTGAGGGGTGAGGAGGGTTAGTGAGAGGGTGGGCAGAGGGAGCCAAGGGCATTCCAAGTAGAGTTTACACAAAAGCCTCCTGGAGGAGAGACAGGAGGTGTTTGAGGAACTGAGAGAAGGTGTGGCTAGAACTCAGAGAGGGTTTTTTTTTTTTTTTTTTTTTTTGAGATGGAGTCTCACTCTGTCGCCCAGGCTGGAAAGCAGTGGCGAAATCTTGGCTTTCTGTAAACTCCACCTCCCAGGTTCAAGAGATTCTCCTGCTTCAGCCTCCCAAGTAGCTGGGATTACTGACGCCCATCACCACTCGAGACTAATTTTTGTATTTTTAGTAGAGATGGAGTTTCACCATGTTGGCCAGGCTGGTTTCCAACTCCTGACCTCAGGTGATCCACCCACCTTGGCCTCCTAACGTGTTGGAATTACAGGCATGAGCCACTGCACCCAGCCTGAGAGCTTTTAAAGTACCCACACTTTTGCATGTTTTTCTCTTTCTACTGAAATTGCTGAGCACAGAGACCATGTCTTATTCATGGCCCCATGCCCTAGACCATAGTAGGTACTCAGTAAATGCCAGTAAATGAATGAATGAATAAATGAATGATGGCTCTGTAAACCCACACCACTGGGCCAACATTGTGAGGGCTTGATAAATATAGACGAAGACTTGAAGTGAAAATGGAAAGAAAGAGTCATCCAGGGAGGCTCTGAGCACACCAGCTTTGAATATTCTCATTAAGGTTCAGTGACTTGTCCAAGCTCTCTAAAATGGTAACCAGAGGGCAAAGAATGAGGCTTTCTCCTGGCCAAGCCATTACTTAACAGTCTGAGCCTCCCGTCTCTACCTGAAGCAATGAAATCTAATATAATTCCCTATCTCTATGCATGGGTATCTGTCTTCTTCAGTTTTAGCAACCCAACCTATCCTAGAACAGGACACATAGAAAATACTTAAAATCTCTTTCTTTATCTAGAGTAGTTGAATATATCTGTTGGCTGCTTGATATTTTCAGATCCATTTCAGCAAGGAGAAAATTTGAGGAAAAGAAAGGTAAAATGCAGAAGGTAGAATTAATGTATTATGAATATGGTAGAACAGTGTCTGCCCCAGGATCCGAAGTCCCCATCTCTGGTTTGGTCTCAGTGTCTGCCTTCAGTCACCAAGGGAGAAGCTCCATGCCTCCGGGCCACCTCCAAGGGCTCCTCTGCTGCCCAGGGATGCTCAAAGCAGGAGTCACAGTCTCTAGTATATCAAGAGGGCCCCATCTAAAGCATGGGGTAGGCTCTCCCCTCCCCTGAAGCCTACTCAGCTACAATGGGACCAAAGGGGTCTTGGAGCTGACTTTTTAAAATAAACTTTTCCATCTCCTCTCACCAACCCGCTACAAAAAGGGAAAAGCAACTAAAGCCATCCAGCTGAGTTGAGTTGAGTCACTTGAAAGTTCTATTGCAGAGGGGTCCAGTCTTTTGGCTCCCCTGGGCCACCGTGGAAGAACTGTCTTAGGGCACACATAAAATACACTAAAAAAAAAAATCCCATAATGTTTTAAGAAAGTTTATTAATTTGTGTTGGGCCACATTCAAAGCCATCCTGGGCTACATGTGGCCTGTGGACCGTGGGTTGGATAACCTTGTTATATTGGGTTTTACAGAGCAAATCAGCTAGGCTCCTGGCATGGCAGGGAAGATTGTTGGGTGTTCAGCCTGCAGAGGCTTGCTGCTGGCCAGCCCTCTCTCTTCCACCCACCTTTTGGGTTGATTCATGGTTACTGTCCCCTCCCAGGGCTGATGGAAAGCACTCCAGGGCAGCGGTCCCATGAGAGTTCAGATTTGTGTGTGGGGAGTGGCTGCGGGGCACTCAAGTCCCCTCTGTAACCAGCATCATCGGCATACTCAGGAATTCTCTCTACATTTCCTTCCTGCTCAATGTCCCTCTTTAGAAACTGGTTTTTGAATTAGTAATACTAGGCTTTTGCAATGCATTTTTCAACAAAAATAAAACAGCTAATTTACCGAATGTTTATTGTGCCAGGTACAGTGCTAAGATGATCTCATTTAATCTCTGAGACACCTCTGTGACATGGATTCGTAATTACCTCCGTCTTACTGATGAGAGAATTGAGACTCAGCTCAAGTAACTGGTTGTCAGTTGCGAAGCTATGGATGGGAGATCTGGGACCCATGCTCAGATCGTCTGTTAAAGTCTGTGCTCCCAAGCACAACACCACACTGCCTCCAGCAGGAAAAGTATTTGAGAGTTTACATTTTGGGGTTAAAAAGTGCTCATCTGGCCAGGCACGGTGGCTCACACCTGTAATCCAAGCATTTTGGGAAGCTGAGGCGGGCTGAACACTTAAGGTCAGGAGTTTGAGACTAGACTGGCCAACATGGCAAAACCCCCTCTCAACTAAAAATACAAAAATTAGCCATGCATGGTGGTGCACGCCTGTAATCCCAGCTACTTAGGAGGCTGAGGCATGAGAATCTCTGGAACCTGGGAGGCGGAGGTTGCACTGAGCCAAAATCATGCCACTGCACTCCAGCCTGGGCAACAGAGTGAGACTCTGTCTCAAAAAAAAAAAAAAGTGCTCATCAAATTTATTAATAATAAGACAATAGTAAAAATGGGCAAAGGATTTAAATAGACACTTCACCAAAAAATACATATGAATCACTAATAAGCACATTTGTCATCAGGTTAATACAGAGTAAGACTACAAAGAGATACCACGGCACACCCACAAGAATGGCTAAATTAAAAGAAACTGACAATACCAAATGCTGGTGAGGCTGCAGAGCAACTGGATCACTCCTATGTTGCTGGTGGGAATGTGAAATAGTATAGTTACTTGAAAAATATTTTGGTAGCTTCTCATGAAGTTAAATATACACCTACAATACACCTACCAACACTCTCACTTGTATTTGCCCAAGAGAGATGAAAGCAAATGTTCACATAAAGACGTGTACACGAATCTTCAAATAAACCTTATTATTAATATCTGAGACCTAGAAATAACCCAAATGTCCATCGACGGGTAAGTGAATAGACAAATCATGCTATACGTACATTATAGAATGCTATTCAGCAATATAAAGAACAACTACTGATACACAGAGCAACATACATTAATCTCCAAAGCCTATGCCAAGTGAAAGAAGTCAGACAGACAAGATTTCCTGTATGATTCTATTTACATATGATTCTTTAAAAGGCAAAACTATAATAACAGAAAGAAGATCACTGATTGTGTGGGACCGGGGTGGGGGCAAGGAATTGACTGTAAAGAGTGTGAAGGGTCTTTTGGGGTGATAGAAATGCTCTATTATTTCTCCCCCTCCTCCTGCTCCTCTTCCGCCTCCTCCACCCCCCCCCCACCTTTTTTTTTGACACAGAGTCTCACTCTATTGCCCAGGCTAAAGTGCAGTGGTGTGATCTTGGCTCACCACAACCTCCGCCTCCTGGGTTCAAGCAATTCTCCTCCCTCAGCCTCCTGAGCGTCTGGAATTACAGGCATGCGCCACCATGCCTGGCTAATTTTTGTATTTTTAGTAGAGACAAGGTTTTGCCATGTTGGCCAGGCTGGTCTGAAACTCCTGACCTCAAGTGATCCGCCAGCCTCAGCCTCCCAAATTGTGAGGGTTACAGGCGTGAGCCACCGCGCCCAGCCAGAAATGCTCTATATCTTGATCATGGTCTGCATCTCGTGGTGGTGGCTAGATGACTGTATACATTTGTCAACACTCATCATTGTATACACTTAAAATGAGTGAATTTTATTGTATGTATAGTTTACCTCAAAAAGGTGATTAAAACATTTTAAAATGCTCATGGTAGTTCAAATACAAAAGCTGAGGTGCACCTGGCCCGCAGGAGGTCTCCTTTCATTTGCCCTAGGGCTAGGAGCCCGCTTAGTCTCAGGATGCCAGCTCTGTGTGCCTCAGGGCCTCAGCAGGAAGGCGCTGCAGGAGGCTTGCAGCTGCTGGGAGCAGGCCACACCCAGCCACTTCTGTTCAGCCCAGCGTGCCTGCCAGGACTCATGCAGCAAGACAGTGGAGACAACACAGAATTTGGAGCTTGACAAGACCAGGTTTGGATCCCACTCTATAATTGATGGGTTGTAGGATTGTAGGCAGTTGACTTAATTGTTCAGAGTCTCATCTGTAAAATGAGGAAAATAACACCTCCTACATGGTCACGGGGCTACTAGGAGATGGTGTTTGATTAGACAGCTTGGGTCCACATCCAGTCCTTGCCTTTTTACTAGATGTGTGATCTTAGGCAAGGCTCTTGACCTTGCGGAGCCTTAGTTTCCCCATTTGTAAAATAAACGTCTATCATAGCACTTATTTCTTAGGATTGTTATAAACCCAAATGAGATATTGCACATAAAGCCCCAGCACAGTGCCTGGCCCATAATAAGCTCTCCTTTCATTTTAGCTATTGTTATTGTCACCTAAGATACTAGCTGACACACAGTAGCTGTCAGTCAAAATGTGGGCTCCCTTGCACATCTTGTAGGGATGCCAGGCTGTTGCCAGTTTGGCCCTGAAGAATTGTAAGGGGGTGGCAGGGATCTGCTACTGCCAAGTCATTTTCACTCCCATCTTGCCGAATAGGTTGGCAGAGCAGATGGGCTGGCATTGCATCTTCGTGTCAGAGGAATTTACAAATGGGAGTCTTCTGAACCACAGGAGCTAACTGGAGTGTGATTCTGGCCTCTAGCCATGAAGACACTCACTCAGAGCAGGGCCATTTGTGTGCTGGGGTCATTTGGATGTCTTGAGGCTGCGGGGTAAGGTAATGGGGTCAGGATCAGCCTTCTGAGGGAAGATTGCTTCTGGCTTCTGCAGGTAGGGTAGGGTCTTGCGGTTACCCAGGCCTGTGGTATGAAGAGGGAATAAAGGGAAAGTCCTGAGTGCAGCTAGCCTCAGGTGTGTGGCCACAGTTTGAGGGCTGTGCCTGCCCCTGCAGGTCTAAGTCTGATGGGGATAATTTCTCAAGTGAGGGCAGGGGCTCTCTGAGGCTTCGGTGGGTGAATGGCCTGAGCTGTTCTCCAGGGAACACAGTGATCTAGGGAGTGGGATACAAGGTTAAGTCTCTGAGCAGACAAGTCCTGTCCTGCAAAGTTAGAAGGGAAGGTCCAGATGAGTCACTGGAAGAGCTGAGCAGCTGGGAGTCAGGGGAGGCCACTGACCCAGCAGTCAGAGGAGCAGCATGAACTCACTGGCCCTCATTACCTTCCGCTTCATCTGGGAGATAAGGGGCTTGCAAAGGAAGCTTCCCAAGACCCTGCTGCTGGCTCACTCTTCATTTTTAACATAACATAAGGAGGAAATTGGGAAAACTTGGGTTATCTTTCTTATGTAGATGAAAATAGAGGTGGATAATGGATAACCTAATTAAGTTCAGGCAAATCGGAACAAACTTTGCCAGGAAACTCAGGGGTGCCAAGCAAACCCAGCCCTCACTACCAGCCCCAACATCTTCACACTCAGTTCTTCCAAGTAAAGAATCCCATCCCTCCTCCTCCTCCTCCTCCTCCTCCTTCTCCTTCCTAAGAAGATTTTAGGAGTGGAACTCCCTGCCTTTCTTAAATCAGGAATAAAATGCACAAAATATGATACGGTCTTTTTATTCCAAACTAGCAAGCTGGGGTCAGCCATTTTTTTTGGAAAGGAGAGTTTCAGGAAAGCAGGTGGCATGGCTCAAACAGCCAAGGAAGTGTCCACAAGCAATTATAGAGGAAAGTGGGTGAAACACTGGTAATGAAGAGCAGTGACTGAGATGGTCAAGGGATACAAGGCCAGAAGATGAAAGGGAAAAAGAAAAAAAGAAATGGGGAGACAGAAAGAGAAAGAGAGAAAGAAAGAGAGAGCGAGAGAGCATGCATATACACACATCCACACAAGCGTGCTGCCTGCACACCAGTGCACCAGTCCCCCCCAACACCCAGGGGACTGCTGCTACCTAGCTAGGGAAAAAATAACCTTCACTTTGGTTTTATCAGAGAAGTCATACGAAGAAGGAATTAAGATTTTGTTTCCTTCCCTGTTACTTTTTTGCCGTCTGCTACAAAAAGAGCATAGGCCCAGCCCCTTGGCCAGCTTGAGAGCCTCATGGTTCTGAAGCAGGAAGGGTCAAGGCAGGAAGCAGGGACTCTAAGAATAGAATGGGTCATCTAGGGAAGCTTTTGGAGTAGATACAGACAGGGCTTTTCACTAATCCCCCAGGGTGAGTGACTGGGGCCTCCTCCCTCCGGCAGCAGGATCCCAGGCTCTAAGCAGAGGTTAACATACGAGGTTGCTGCACAGATCAATCTGTGCATTATACTCCTCATGGGAAACCCAAGAAGGGTCCTGCTTATAGTAAGCACAGAAATATACTGGCTCCCCAGCCCAAGAAGCAATGCATACAAGATCTAAGACACAAATAAGTCAATCTCCTCTTGCTACACTCCTATCAGCATGTGTACTGTCCTCCACCAGATGCATGAGAAATCTCTCTTTGGATGTTAGCCAATCTGCTCCTTGTATAGTTATTTGGGCAGATGACTCACAAGATTATATATATTAATCGACAGTGGAACTGTGGACAGCCCGGGCAGTACTTTATCCCACCACCTCAGCACCTCCACAGCTGCTTCCTAGTGGCCTCCAGAGAGCCCAGGATGGTGGTTGCTGTGGCTTTTGTAGGACAGGTGGCTCTGCTCTTAGTGGCTTCCAGCCTTCTTCACCCAGAGCGGATCCAGGATTGTGAAAGGACCTTCTGGATCCCCACAGAAAGCAGAGAACAGAAATGGTGTTTATTTTCAACCCAGGGTCAGCATGGTGCTGGCAGTGAGGTCATACTGGCCTGTGCTGGTCTGTCTGCAATCAGCCTAACGTCCAAGCACAGGCTGGCACAGAAGATCCAGAACTAGTCCCTGAACTTGGGACTCCACCAGGGGAGGATGTGGTGTTGGAAGTGCAAGTCCAGTCCTAGACCTGTACTTCACAGCAGGGACCCTCGACAAGCTACCTGTCTTTTCTTGACTTCATTTTCTTCCTCTGTAAAATAGGGATGATTATCTACTACATAGCATCATTATGAAGATTAAGTGAAATAATGTATATGGTAAGTGCCTTATAAACCAGTGTTTATTTAAAAATAAAGAAATCCCAATATGTATTATTCCTATTTTCAACAGATTTTACTTACTATGGTTAGGGGCTGGTCCATGTTAGGGATAGAACCTGCTTGATCTTAAGTTAAGCAGGGACTTCTATAGGTCCATAGTTGAAAGCAATGAGATTTAAGAAGAGTCAGCCTCTTTATAGAAGTCAGTCTCTCTAAACCTCATTTTGGTAGAGGCTAGAAGTTCCCAAAAAATAAGGAGCAGTCAACCAAGAATTTGGTGTTGGGGGAGGAGTTTACAGAGAAATTAAGTATGATTCCTCTCTATTGAAGTTGACAGACCAGTTAGGGAAATATGAAACCAGGGTATATCAAATGCAAGAGTGAATTAAAGCTGGGCACGGTGGCTCACATCTGTAATCCCAGCACTTTGGGAGGCCAAGTCAGAAGGATTGCTTGGAGCCAGGACTTTGAGAACAGCCTGGACAAGAAAATGAGACCCTATCTCTACACAAAAATAAGAGAAATTAACCTGGCATGCTGGCATGCACCTGTAGTCCTAGGTATTTAAGAGGTATTCAAGAGGCTGAGGTGAAAGGATCACTTGAGCCCAGGACTTTAAAGCTACAGAGAGCTATGACTGCACTCCAGCCTGGGCCACAGAGTGAGATCCTGTTCCAACTGTAGGGGACATGATTCATAGCCCAAGGAGCAGCACAGGCTGTAAGTGTGGCCGTGGCTCTGGGCCCAGGAAGAAGTGATGGGGTAAGGATGGGGGTCAGATATAATCAAAACGTGATCACAGACAGTGTTCTGGAGATGGAGTGTCTGATTGATATCTCCATTCTGCTCCTTATATTACCTCCGGCAAGTGACAACTTCTGTAAGTATCAGGGGCCTCATCTCTAAAGCGAGGATAGAACACTTAACGTCATAGGCTCATACAAGAATCAAACAAGAGAGCACATGTAAAGTGCTTGACACACAGCTTGGCACACAAACAAGTGCTCAACAAATGCAAGCTATTAAGCATGGAGCCAAGGTATTTGTAATCTATCCTGAAGGGGTAAATATGGTGAGAAGTTTAAGAGAAAACACTTGTCCTGAATTCTTGCATGCAAACCAAGATTGCAAAAAAAAAAAAAAAAAAAGGCACGTAGGCAGCCCCCACAGTGATGCAGACATCCTTTTAGAGAGAGAGTTGAATGTCCAGGGAAGCGTGAGTGACCTGGCTAAGACGGCAGAAAAGACCCTATAACCCTGGGAGGCCCTGGAGCAGGGGCATGGCAAGTTCAGGGACATTCCACATCTATCCCACCAGAGAGAAGGGCAAAATATAGAAGAGAGCTGAGAAAATGGAAGGAACACTTCCATTTAAGGAGCAAATGGGGGAGGGGGCTGACAAGGGAGGAAAGAGATGGCAGAAGCTAAGAGCCGGAGCTAGAAAAATTCCAGACTGGTATCAGCTACAAGATCTGGCCAGGGAATGGACACGTGGTCCAAGGGGAGCCAGTGATCACAGTTCCCAGCATGCTTTGCTAGATTCCCACGCCTGGCGCTGAGGTTCATGGCATTCTGAAGGCAAATTGAGATTACTTAGCTGAAATACAGGACGCAGCAGCAGAGTGTAGAGTGTGCCCAAAAGGGTGTTGAAATAAATGCTTCCCTTTTTAACTAAGGCAGAACTCCTAGAAGCTATTAAAAATGTAAAACCCCAGGAAACGAAAGCCTTCCTGACTATAAAGGAAAATGTAAAACTTATTTACATATAGAAATACTATCAAAGAAATAAAGAGAAAACTAGAGCCTGGAAAAGTATTCTAACACAGATGAAAATGAGGTAATATCTGCCACATAAAGCACTCTCACATAATGACAGGAACAACAGATAATAAAGGAGATAAATAGGCAATTCATAGCAAGCAAATTCCGAAAGCCAATCAACTAAAAGATACTCAAACTCACCACAGTAGTTATCAGGAAAATGCAAGTTAAATTAACACTAAGATTTCTTATCATGCTTATCAGATGGTGGGCAATGGGAAAAAGAGAGAGAGAGAAGAGAAGAAAAAATAGCAATTGCGGTTGGGGAAATGGGGAAAAGGAAACCTCATATATTGATGTATTGCTAGAGGAAATGTGACCTGTTACAGCCTTTTGGGAAAGTCATCTGACAACATCGATTAAATTAGATTACACAAACCCTTCAGCTCACTCTACACTCCTGAGAATCTACCCCAAGGACATAAAAATGCCAGTGTACAGGGCCATGGAGGCTAACCGCAGTATTGTTTACAGCACCAAAACACCGGAGACAAAGTGAATACCATAAAAAGGGAAATGGTTTATGGTCCATCTACACAACAAGTCACTAGGAAACCATTGAAAAGAATGAATTAGGCGGCCAGACACGGTGACTCACACCTGTAATCCCAGCACTTGGGGAGGCCAAGGCCGATGGATCATTTGAGGTCACGAATTTGAGACCAGCCTGCCCAACATCGTGAAACCCCATCTCTACCAAAAAACAAAAACAAAGTTAGCCGGTCATGGTGGCAGGCGCCTGTAATCCCAGCTACTTGGGAGGCTGAGGCAGGAGAATCGTTTGAACTGGGAAGAGGAGGTTGCAGTGAGCCAAGATCATGCCACTGCCCTCCAGCCTGGGTGACAGAGTGAGACTCT
>NW_016107399.1:3990239-4000920 GCF_001604975.1 Cebus imitator | reverse complement strand
AAAAAAAAAAAAAAAAAAAAGGAATAAATTGAAAAACTCTAAACTTCCAAGAAAAATTGTAAAGCGAGAATTGTAAGATGCAGAAAAGTTTATATAATACGATACCAGTTTTATAAATCAACAACCAAAACACCCCTTATGTGTGTGTATCTCTATGTACACATATGTGTACAATGTATATGTAATTATTTATATAGTTATGTGAATATGAAGTATCCTACAGAAGGGTGTATATGAAGTTTCTGGAGAATGGACACAGGGAGGTGAGCTGATCTGGGGGAAGCAAACCAAAAGAAAAGCACTGCTGCATAAAGCCAGTGTGTCCCATACCATCCCAGTTATGTAAAACCGTGTGGAGCCAGGTGTGGTGGTGCACGCCAGTAGTCCCAGTTACTCGGGAGGCTGAGGTGGGAGGATCACTTGAACCTGAGAGCTTGAGGCTGCAGTGAGCTAGGATCACACCACTGCACTCCAGCCTGGGTGACAGAGTGAGACCCTGTCTCTTAAAAATTAAAACAAAATAAAATCATGTGCATGTGTATGTATGTGTACATGAGTAAACTACAACTGATTTTATAGGGCTGTCCATGATATACTTTTAAGGGAAAGAAAGCAAGTTGTCAAGATATGTAATATGGAAAAAATCAAATTAAAAAAATGTTTAATGCCGAAATGAGAATTTTAAGCTCTGCTCTCCAAATCCTTTGGGAACATCTGATTTGAGTAGGGGAACAAATACCTAGAAAACAAGCCACCGTGAGCTGTCAGTCTTCCCAGAACATCAAAACCAAGTTCTGGGTGTCAGAGGACTGGGCACATATGCCCAGAGGGGAGGGGAGGAAGGAGGTGAAGTTACTAATAATCCCATAAGGATATTTTGTTACTAAATTTAAATGTATGCACCTTGAAGCTGTTTTTAGGAAGTATGAGGCTTACTAAAATTCAGGTCAATTTGCCACATTTGTAGCCAGCCCTAAACATATTTTTAAAATGCTGCCCCTTTGCTATTAGCAACTACTTTCTGCTCAAGGAAATGATCAATCTAAATCCAAAATGGGCCCTGTCATCTCAGCATATACTCTTAGAAAATCCAAATCACAAAACAACAACCAGAGTATTGCTGGAGACCAAAGGCTTCCTGCTCTCCTAATCTCCACTTTTGTATCTTATCAGCTGGTATTAAGAGAGGGTGACTGGTGGGGGCACAGAGCAGGTTATGCAGCAGTGACATATTCCCTTCACCTTGCCAGAGCGGGTTTGGGATGGCACATGCAGGTCATAGCAGGGAGACTTTTTGGAAATCTCCGGAACAAAGCTGATTATGGGAACACAGGTAACTTCGTTTAGGACCCACACCCCTGGTTTTCTGTAGGTCTTGGACAATTCAGCATAGATTCATCTATATCCCTAGTGATAAAAAGACTGTATCTCCAGGGAGTCATGTATTCACCAGTTTCAGAAAACAAAAACAAGACAAAACAGGAGGACGGGAATCAACATCTATAGATGGAGTGCTTACTATGTGCAAGGCACATCACAGACATTGGCTTACTTAGTCCTCTTACTAGCCCTATTAAGTAAATATTATTGTCGTATCAGTCCCATCTCACATGGAAGCATACAGATAGAGTGGCTTTCTCAACCATGGTAACGTGCTGGCATAGCGAAGTTGGGTTCAAAATGTGTCTCAGTCTGACTTTTAACAAGACACAGCTATCCTCCCTTCTGTGAACTCTCTTTCTATTCTATGTCAGTGTTGTACATTCTGAACAGGAACTCCTATTCTGAGACTGCAGCTTGACTTGGGAGCAATGACTCCCTTCAGAGCAGAGGGAAAAGGGAGAGCTTCCCCATGTGTAAGACCCATGTTCACCCTGGGCCTATCTTTGTAGCTTGTGTCCGTGCCTCCCTCTCCCATCATTTAGAGGAGGCGTTGCTAACTCCAGTGCCTTTAGAGGGCGGGCAGGCAATGTAAATGACTATGTGGAAGGCTTCCGTCTTGTCCCTACCCAAATGAATGGAGCTGCTGTTCCTCAGCTCTAGCTCACTGTCTGCCAGTGTCACATTAGGTCATTTTTCAAAAGAACATTCAAGGTCCAGCAAATGATCTGATTTTTCAAAAGAAGATTAAGATCCAAATGAAGTATAATCTGTTGATTTTAAAAATTAGCTCAATTAAAAAAAAACAAAAAACAAGAACCTTAGTAGTGGAGAAAATGCCTGTCTGCTACATTTTATCCCAATAAAAGCATTTCATTTGCCTGAGCAGGAGGTGTCTCTTGGTTTAATATATTAATTTCTTTTTAATTATTATATGCATATTTTTATACCACTGTTGTTAATATGAAATAATATCAAAGATATCATTACCTCCTCACTGAATTCTAGGGAGGATTATGACATAGAACTCAAGACAGGATGAAGAGACCTGGGTTCAATCCTCCACCTGCGCCTCCACAGCTGCTCAACCCTCTAACCATCCTGAGCCGTAGTTTCTTAAATGAGTACAGAATACCCACACCACAGAATGTCTGTGAGAGTTTTAAAAGATAGGCTGTATCATTAAAATATTTAATAAATATTTGTTCTGTTGCTTCCAAAAGACAGATGTGAGGCTCCAGAAATCCATGTATACTGTAAACAGATACATTTAGAGAGACTATGTTGTTTAACTAATAGTTTCTTCACTTTATAAAAGGATTTCCCATAATGGGCTTCTCTGGTGCAAGGACAACATGGTGTTTTTCCCAAAGTTTTTGTTTATGTATAACATTTTTTCTTGCCTAAATGAACAAGTATTTTGCCTTTTCTATAGCGAAGGCATCCTCACCTATTCTCTAAGGCTGTCATCAACAGTTGGGATGGGAGAGTTGTCTTACGTATGAGAAGCAAAGAAGATTCTACTGCAGCTGCCCAGCAGTAGCTAGGAACTCAACAACTATAGAGTATTGCTGGAGACCAAAGGTTTCCTGCTCTCCTAATCTCCACTTCTGTACCTCTTATGAGCTGGTATTAAGAGAGAGCCCTGCCTTGTACCCAGGGTGACTGGTGGGGGTCACAGAGCAGATTATGCAACAGTGGCGTATTCCCTTCACCTTGCCCAGGGCAGGTTTGGGATGGCGCATGCAGGCCATAGCAGGGAGACTTTTTGGAAATCTCAGGAACAAAGCTGATTATGTCACAAGCTCTGTCCTTTCTGACAGCAATACCATAGGAAACACCTGTAGATGGCAGGAAACTAGAGGAATTAAAAATATCTCCCTGATCCCTAAAAAATAAATAAAAGAGGAGAGAAAAATGTCTCTTTTATTCACTGGGAAAACAAACAAAGCAATATCTGGTTTGAGCCATTTCCTCTCTGCAAAGCACATCACTCCTGTGGGCCACCCCTCCCCAGGCAGAGATGGGCCTGGACCAGATGTTTAATAAGCTATCTGGATTCCTAAAGGTGATCATCAGTGAGGGTCTTGGTGCAGGTTCCAAGTGTCCAAGCTTAAAATTTCTTTTGCAGGAGGGAGGTTTGGGGAAGTTGAGCTCATTTCCTTGGGGAGAGGTGCAGCCTCCATCCAGCTTCGGAAACAAGAGGCCCATGTGCTCTTCTCCACAGTCTTCCCGATCTCAGGAAGTCAGTCCCTGGGAGCCATGAAGAGCAGCAATGACAGGTCCATCTGGAGAAGACATGACGGCCAGGTCTGCAGGACCCAGCTGAACTCAAGAGCAGATTTGGGGATGGCAATCAGGTAATGCCAGATTCTGTCTCCCCTGCCTTCTCACATCCAGTAGGTCACTAAGCCTAGTCCTGTCTTCTATATATATATTCCTGGTCTAGACTCTTCATCCTCACTGTAGTTCCTGAACTTTAGGCTGCCATTATCTCTGTCTTGACTGTGGGGAGAGATTATGGCTACCTAACTGATTTCTTTCTGCTCTCCTCTCTCTTGTCTGTTCTCCCCTCTCCTGCCCACATAACTGTTCTCAAATACAAGTCTCATCATGGCTTTTCTTGATTTGTATACTGCCTACTAAATAATCAAAACATCTTAGTAGAGAATGTAAGATCCCTGTCAATCTCTCCTTCCTGAAAGGTAACTGTGGAGGCTAACATAGCACTGTATTGATCTGCTTAACTCTGGTTACAGGAATTCTTCTGAGACTTCCAGTTTAAGTATTGTTCCTTGCAAAAGAGCACAAACTTACTATAAATCCTGCCCTTAGATACAATCAACCTTGATAAGCTTCTACTGACTTAAATCCTGCCCTTAGATCAAATTGCTACTCATTCCCTCTGAAGCACGTGTACCCTTTCCCTATGGTATATAATCCTTGGTCTGAGGGGTAATGGTGCAGAGATCTTCCTGTCTTGCAGCCACCAAAGACCATACTTCCATCCATAAGTTCTCCAATAAAATCACCCACCAAGAGCAAGCTGGACTTCTTTGGTTACTCAGCTCCTTCTGCATTTGAGGGTCACTTTGCATATATGGCCCTTTCACCAAATAGTGACACTTCCTCAATAATTGCCAACACTTATTAAACATTTACGATACCATGTAAATGTATACCGAATACCATACTTAGTGCTTAAGGAAGAGTATCTCATTTGATCCTCAAAACCACCTTTTGAACCAGCCAGGCATTATGATCCTTATGCTGTGGATAGTGGGATTGGTGCTCAGAGAAGCGAAATAATTTGGCCAAGGTGACAAAGCTGCAATGGAGCTGGGGTTTCAACCCTGGCAGTCCAATTCCAGGCCCCTGCTCTTCCCATCAGGGACTTCCTGCCGCCTTCTGAACCTATTATGCATTTTCCTGCCTCTGCGTCTGCAGATGCTGTTCTTCTACCTCAGATGCCTTGATCCTTATTCCCTTCATCTAGACAGCTCTTGTTCCTCATCCAAGACCCAGCTCCTTCCTGCCTTCTTTAAGAAGCCTTCATGGACCTCTCGCTTGGGTTACATCATCACAGCCACTCCATGCAATTCTCTCTCAAAGTACTTACCATGCTACATTGAACTCTGTCCCTCTAACAGAGTATGACCCCTCCTTGAATGTGGGTACCATAGCCTTTACCTTGACATCCCCATATTCCTAGCAGAATGGCCAGCATGTAATAGGTATGCAATATTTGTGGATTTAAAGATATCAGCCATTGGATACAGACTGAGGCTGTCTTCTGGATCAAGTAACTGGGCTACTGTGCCTGGGGGAGGGTCTCTATCTGTTAAATAAGACTAACAGTCTGCTCAGTTCTTCAGGTGTTGGAATTTTAGAAACTCTCCCCACATGGTTCTAGCAGGCATCCAGGGTTGAGAGCCATTGCTTTCATCCAAAGCAGATTTTGCGGAGGCAAGGGCTGCCAGGCTAGAGGCTTGCTAAGGAAAATTACACAACATGTTTATACATGTGAAGTCTGTGTAAAATAAACACCAGAAAGCAACGAAAGGAGATCAACTTCCAAAGCACGGGAGGAAATCCCAACCCAAAGTTATCGTTTGGAAAGACACATGACATTGACAGTCATTAATAAAATGCAAAGTAACTCTAAGGCATCGTGGCACTACTGTGAGGTGGGCAGATATATGTAACAGGATAAAAGGCTGCCAGGATTATGGCAAAAATTGTTCCCTTAAAAACTGCTGTTAGCGTTACACATGGATTAGCTCTACTCTGTTTTGAGACAACAATCTGCAGTTGTTCTATTTTTAGAATATATGCTGAGAAAATAAAGGAGAAGAATGCAGTTTATTCAAAATTGTCTGCAGCAGTGGCGTGACATAAAGGTGAAAAATTAGAAGCCATCTAAATACTAAATTCTGAAGACTAGCTGAAGTAAATTATGGAGCACAAACTAAATTATGGAGCCTAATAAAACACTGTGGTCCCATTAAAAATGATGAATATCCAACATTTCTCACACACGGAGACATGCGTAAAACAATAAAAAGGCTGAAAAAAATCCCCCTTGCTTTGTGCCCCGTGATGAGTCACATACAGCAAATCAGTATAAATTCACAAAGACTGGAAGTGACTTTGAAAGGATAGGCAAAAAAGGTACTGTACTGTTCATTAGCTTTGAAGTTGTTCGAATTTCTCGTAACTAGAAAATAATATTTAGAAAATGTGTGTTCTCTGCTGGGGCAGCAACTGCTGGTCTGCCTGGAGGGAGCAGCGGGCCTGGTTCCACCCTGCCAACTGCTGTATCTTTACCTAGGCCTCTGGCTGCAAATACACCCAAGTATCTGGGCCCAGTGAGGTTTCATCTTTAAAGAGCCCAGTTCCTTTTAAACTTAAATGTTCTCCAGGCCAGATGCTAAGAGGGGAATCATGGCTCCAGGAGGAATAAAAAGTGAACAGAGGCTGGGCACAGTGGCTCATGCCTGTAAGCCCAGCACTTTGGGAGGCCAAGGCAGGCAGATCACCTGAGGCCAGGAGTTCAAGAGCAGCCTGGTTAATAAGATAAAACCCCATCTCTACTAAAAATAAAAAAATTAGCTGGGGGTGGTGGTGCACGCCTGTAATCCCAGCTACTCAGGAGGTTGAGGCCGGATAATTGCTTGAACCCGGGAGGCAGCAGTTGCAATGAGCTGAGATCATGCCACTGCACTCCAGCCTGGGTGACAGACCGAGACTCTGTCTCAAAAAAAAAAAAAAAAAAAGAACAGAGGAAGGAGCCGGGGCTGAGGGAACGTCTTCCCATCTCAGGCCTGGAAACAGGGCTTCCAACGTCCTGTGGGAAAAGGCACGGTTGACTGTCTGCGTGAGAAGAAACATCTGGGCCCAAACCTCAGATAATGGCGGGTGTTGGGGAGGAACGCAGCCCCCCTCAGGAACAGCAGGGAGAATCCCTATCAGAGGCTCATCCTTCCCTGCTCCCTGCCACGCTTCCCCCGTATCTGCCCCCTCTTCTCTCTCTTGGCTAGGAAGACCTAACACCCCAAATGGAATAATTGTGGGAAGGTAAGAGCCCAACAGGAACAAAATTACTCGCAGGATGGCAGGGAAGAGGCAGGGAGGTGTTGCAGGTAGAGGGACCAGCAGGAGCAACAGGCTGAGAAGACAGAAGGGGCTGGAAGACACCTGTTCACAGTCCACAGCGTTGCACTCTGCGTTAGAAAGGAGTGACACGAATTTGTCGACCCAGAAGGAGGTGGCACGAAGAAAGCTGTGCCCAGGTGGGCATGTGAGGAGAGCTGCCCAGCAACAGTGCCACTGCAGAATGCAGTGTGCCCTGGTGCCCGGCACACTCTTTCTAGGATGTGGCCCGGGGACAGGCATGACAGAAGGAGCCAGGCATGGAGGGAAAGGTGGGACCCGGAACTCCAGCACAGATCTGGTGTTCAGAGCCCACGGCCTTCTGTGGTCGGGAGTGGGACCTCTGCCATGACTTTTCCATTCTCACCCACAGCTGGAAGTGAGGCTCCAAGCCGGAGGCATTGTCCTGGGCTGAACTGTCTCCTGAAACTCCCGTGTTGAAACCCTAACCCGTAGTACTGCAGAGTGACACTGTATTTGGAGGCAGGGCCTTCACAGAAGAAATGAAGTTAAAATAAGGTCATTCCAATAGGCCTTAGTCCCACCTGACTGGTGTCCTTGTGAGAAGAGATGAAGACACAGACACACACAGAGGAAAGACCACGTGAAGACACAGGGAGAAGATGGAGAGAGGCCTCGGAGGGAGCCAGCCCGCTGACAGCTCCACCTCACATTTCTAGCCTCTAGAATTGAAAGGCAATAAAGCTCTGCTGTCTAAGCCATCAGCCCATGGCACTTTGTTGCAGCAGCTCTAGCGACCTAATAAAGGCATTGAACTTGGCCTCGGGGAAGGTGCTTCTGGAGCTGCCTCCTCCTCATCCCCTCTCACCCCATCGTATCATGCCCACTCCTCTCGCCCCTCTCCCAACTCCATTGCCAACCTCGCACAAGCAGAGCCATCGGCTCCACTCCCTGCTCTGTGCTGGACCAAGGACAATCCCTACAACTCCTGGACTTTGGCCTTGGCTGTGGCTGGAACAGACGAGATCTTGGCTGAAGGGATGGGCAGTGGCCCTTCTGGTCAGAGAGGAGGTCTTTCCTCATGACGCAGGCCTCCTGGTAGGCCCCTGGGGTACCAAATCAGAGCTGGACCCAAACACTCAAGAGTCAGGAAATCCTGCCCACCCCCTGGCTGGTGGCTTCTGAGTGAGTGGTCTGGGCCTGGCCCAGCCTGACCTCTCATCTGCAACAGTTGCTCAGAGCTTCAAAGGGAAGCCACAAGAGGAGGAAGCAGAGGCTGGAAGGGAGGTGAACGCCCCACAGCTTGACCCTGCCCCCACCCAACACACACACACACACACACACACACACACACACACACACACACACACACACCCAGGCTCCAGAGCACCTGCTTCTCTTTGAGGGACCAAGCTATTTCCAGAGATTTTCCCGTGTTTTCCAAAACACCGTGGAGACAACACCTTGCATCTGTGGGGTCTTTTATACTCTTTCCAAATCCTTAACTCTGAATTCATTATCTCTTTTAGTCTCCCAATAAGCCATGCAGGGATGAGATGACCATCCCAGTGAGGCCCCCAAATCTCGTGCCATTGATTCAAGATACCACAGCAATTTAGTGATGGGATTTGGTCCAGATCCTCAAACTCCTGTTGGCCACTCTGCCTAGCTTCCTCCTGTGATGTGTTAACACTTGCTTGGTCCCCATCTGGCACACACATGGACACACACAGTGCACATTTAAAGCTGCCCCAGAGGCACAGGTGAGCTGTTTATTATTATGGACACAAGATAAGACACCTAGGCCCTGGTCCGTCTGTCCTTTAAACGTTATGCCTGCATCCAGGCATCCCCATGAACACACAGATGCCTTGGAACAATGCTGTCCCCTCCCTTAGTCCTCAGCTAGCCTTAGAACAGTCTCGTCCCTGTGAGGAAGGGCCCTCCTCTCAAACTCCCTTCTCTCTCTCTGCCTTCACAGTCCTTTCTGAAGCCCGGATGAATGACCAGCCTCCTAAGGGCCTCAGCCGTGCTCTCTCCAATCCATTCCTTGAGCCACAGCCAGAGCCAACTTCCTGAAATTCAAGTCTGGTTTTGTAACTTTCTGCCCCTCATCACGCTGGGAATAAAACAAGTGGTGAGGCCACGCTGTGGTTTTTGAGAGCTGTAACACCCCATAATATCATCAGCCACACCAAATACGTATTCCGTTTCAGGTGAAAAGTATGCTTGTTATACAAATAACAGTCTCAAGGCTAGCCCCTTGGGCTCTCCCCTTGCAATCAGACTGTAGCCCCAAGCACCTTCTGTGTAGAAATCCTGCAACCTCCATCCTGAAGAGGCTCTCAAGGTCTTGCCTGGCTAACTCAATTCGGTTGGAGCCCACACATTGTCCTCTTTCATGCTACTTTCTCCAGCTAGAACACCATCCTCCTCACCCTTCAACTATCCATTCCCTCCTTGTCCTTCTGGATTGAGCTCAGGTTTGGCCACCTTTAAGAAACCTGTTTTTCCCCCAGCCCCTCCCCACGCCGGGCAAGATACTCAGATCTGTGTTCTGAGCACAGATCTCTTAGAATACATAGCTAAACTGTTTCAATCACTTGTTACCATTCTGTTCTATTAGACTGCAAGCTCCCTGAGGGCAGGATCCAAGTTTTATTGCCTTTTGTGTCCAGGGTTCCCAGCACAGAACCTGACACAGTGGGCACTTAATAAATATTTATTCAGCAAGCGAGTGAGTGATTGCTTCTCCTCTCTAAGTCAGACCGCTCTTGCTCAGGACTCCAAGGGATTTCCTAGAGGACAAGCCCATCACTCCCTTGAGGCTGGCCCAAACCCTCAGGTGTTCTGCGTCTATCCCTGACTGGTGGGTGAGATTCTTCGTGTCCTGGTGACCCAAGGCTCACAGTTGCCTGCACCCCGTCACTGGTATGTAACTTCTCTCTAGCTGCAGCTGCTCCAGCAGGAACTACTATATGACTGCTTCATCTCCAGGGGGTCCACACCCCTTTCCTGTGCTCCCCTCCTGTCCTCTCCCTGCTGGTGGAGGGGGAACCACAGGACTCGCTGGAATGCACTGGGAGGAAAGGGCTCTTTGCTAAACGGGTTTAGTGGATCGCTCTCACCTCACGTCCGCACCCTGGCACATCTCGCTGAGCCTGCAATTGTGCACACCAGGTACATACAGTGAGTCTTTGCAAAAGGAAGGAAGTCCAGAGCCAATTTGGCAATGCTCATCAAGAGACATTCATATCCTTTGAACCTAATAATTCCACTCATGGGAATTGCATCCGGAGAAATAACTCAAAAGAAGAAAAAGGCTACATGTACTGTTTATAGCTATGTTATTTGTAATAACGAGAAAGTAAAAGCAAATGTCATGTTCCAAAATAGAAAAATGATTGAATAATTACGATATATTTATAAAGCAGGGTGTCATGAAGACATTTACAGTGAAAATATGACTATATGGAACAAGAATACGAACCTGGAAATAATGTTTAGAGAAAAGATAGCGCACAGAGTTGTATATACGCTGATTACAGTTACGTAAGAATTATGTATTTGGCTAAAACTAATAAAGATGTGAAAATTGGAAGTAGTTACATTATGCAGCATTGTCTTTTTCTTCCAACTTTAAAAAATAATGAACAGAAGATTTAGATAGACACTTCTTTAAAGAAGA
>NW_016107399.1:3941824-3990208 GCF_001604975.1 Cebus imitator | reverse complement strand
AAAAAAAAAAAAAAAAAGGAAGGAAAATAGTTATGTTAAGATGATGAATTTCAAACCTTAAAATATTTAAGATTAGCTCAATTTTAACAAACTAATATTTTAAAGCAAAGTGACTAGAAACTAAAGAAAATATCTTGAACAAAGTCCTTGGGTCTTCTAGAAAAAAAATTTTATTGGTGTGGTCTTATCACTGTTTTGTTTTATTTTTGGGACAGGGTCTTACTCTGTCACCCAGGCTGGAGTGCAGTGGTGTGCTCACAGCTCACTACAGCCTCCATCTCCCAGTCTCAAGCAATCCTCCTGCCTCAGCCTCCTGAATAGCTGGAACTACAGGTGCACCTCCACGCACTGGTATTATTTATTTATTCATTTATTCATTTATTTTAGAGATGATGAGTTCTTACTGTGTTGTCTAAGCTGGTCTCGAACTCCTGAGCTCAAGCAATCCTCCTGCCTCAGCCTCCTGAATAGCTGGGGCTACAGGTGCACCACCATGCACTGGTAATTTTTTTTTTTTTTAAACCAATGGGGTTTCACTATGTTGTCCAGGCTGGTCTTGAACTTCTGGGCTCAAGTAGTCCGCCCTACCTCAGCCTCCAAAGTGCTGGGATTATAGGTGTGAGTCACTGCACACGTCCCCTTGTTTTAAAAATAAGAACATGTCTCATGCAGGTCTTTCCAATGCATGGCTGTGGGCTATAAATTATTTGCTATGGAACGTGCAGCCTGATTAACACTAAAAGCACTTAAAGACATGTCCCTAATGGACAAGTAATTCTGTTGCCTCTACCCCTTTCTCTCTCTCTCTCTGTCTCTCTCTTTTTTGAAATGGAGTTTCACTCTTGTTGCCCAGGCTAGAGTTCAGTAATGTGATCTTGTTCACTGCAACCTCCGCCTCCCAGGTTCAAGCGATTCTCCTGCCTCAGCCTCCCAAGTAGCTGGGATTACAGGCATGCACCACTACACCCAGCTAACTTTTGTATTTTTAGGAGAGACGGGGTTTCACCATGTTGGTCAGGCTGGTCTCGAACTCCTGACCTCAGGTGATCTGCCCTCCTTGGCCTCCCAAAGTGCTGAGATTACAAGAATGAGCCACTGCGCCAGCCTCTACCCCCTTTGCTACCTGGCTACCACTACCCTAGCTTTCGGGTTACGTCCCAGAAATTCTGAGGATCCTGTTTCTCCTGAGACCTCCATTCCCTGAGCTTGAGAAAGAGCTCTATAGAAGAGTGTCACACAAAGGAGAGTCCTGGGGAGGATGCCTGGCCAGGATTAGAAACTCAAGCATCAGGACAAATAGCGAATGCATGCCGGGCTTAAAACCTAGACGACGGGTTGATAGATGCAGCAAACCACCACGGTACACATATACCTATGTAACAAACCTGCACACATGTATCCCAGAACTCAAAGTATATAAAAAGAAAAAGAAACTCTAAGTCTCAAACAAAATTGAGTCTTTCTACATGTTCTTCTTCTTCTTTTTTTTAAAGCATTAGTTTTGGTCAGCTACAACTCCCGAGCCCTCTTTCCCTGTGCTTAGCCTTCCTGGCGTTCCTCAAATGTGAGGGCCGTCCCGAGCTGTCCTTGGCGTGCTTCTCCCTGCATAGCTGCCGCTGCCACCCAGACCTGCAGGACCACTGCTGCGCTGATGACCGCCCAGCTGCGCCTCGGCCCAACGCCCTCCAAACTCCACGGCTCAATTTCCAACGTGGTGTCCTGCCAATGCCTCAACCAAAACTCAGCCTTTTCTGTACTCCCAACGAGTAACGTTCGCCGTGTTCCTAGATGGAAAACGCAGTCATTCTGATGGCTTTCTCTCTGACCCCCGCCCCTGTGACAGCCTTCAATGAAATACCAAATCTGCACCGTGGATTCTTCCCGCAGTTTGTTTTGCAGCTTCATTGCCTTTCCGTTCTCAAGGCCACCTCTCACCGGTGCCCTGGCCTCTCAACTGGTATTTCAGCCTCTAGATTAATTAAGGGCCCTCCAGCGCTCCTTGCATCCTGGGAGCCCCACTCTGCAAGGACCTTCATTTCGGGCTGAGGGAAGCAGGCAGCATCAATGCTGACCCCTCAGTGTGTGCACCATCTCACTGCATTCGGTCCTTCCAGCTGTGTCTACTGCCCTCTCCCCACCCGCTGTGTGCACACATGTGCACCCACACACACACGTGGGTTGAGAGGTCCTCCACCCTAGTCACTCAGGGCACTCAGTTTCCCCATGGGCATCCTTCATTTCTTCTCCTCATCACACTAGCTTCTCACCACCCTTCCCTTCTTCGCCCCTTCATTATTACCACCTGTTTAAAAAATTCTTCCTAGTTTTTGGTGGCCACTCTGATGTCACCCTCTCCCAAGAAGCCTTCTTCAATTGCACAAGTTGAGGATGTTCTTTCTCTGTGAAATTCCCCAGCCTCGTGGTCTCTTTGCTTATATAACACTTTAGCATATCCTGTGCCCTGCTTTATCTGGGGACACATCTTACTTCTTGGCACCACCACTACTGACCCTTCAGTGTATTGAGATGCTGTCTTTATATTTTACTCCCTCCAGGAATCCAGACAGCAGCTCTCATACAGTAGGCCCAATAAATATTTGTGGCACAAATGCATGCGTATTTCCAAGCAAGGTCTGTCCTATGCTGGTGCATGAAATTTTCCTAAAGCTAAGCAGAGGATTTTACATTCATCCCTGTTTAATTTTATGATGTTGGTTTTGGCCCAGAATCCCATCCTATATAAATCATTTTGAACTCGAGTATGTCACGTAGCATATTAACTATCCCAGTTGTGGGTCATCTGGATTCTTTCTATTTTTCATCCAAGTCATTAACAAAAATGTTTAACAATTAGGGCCAAGGATAGAGCCCTGTGGCCTGCCACGGGAGACTTTCTTCAGGAAAGACCTGGGGTCCTTAATCAAAGTACTTTGGGCCAGGTAGTTCAACCTGCACTGAATGCACCGTGCCAAAAATCCTTTGTAATACAAGTAATGTGACCACATGAGAAATCCGAATACGCTTGTTGGCACAGGAAAGCACTCAACTCCTTAAGCCCAGTCAGAAAGATCAGGACTGATGTCAGCTTAGATAGGGAGAGGGGCTCTGGTTTGAATGCTTAGCCTCTTACTGTCTGTCCCTGCAGCTGTTTTAGCAGTCTCCGAATCCCACCCTGTTCAGCTCCCTAGCAGAGGCCTCCCCACAGAGGTGTGAAAGGTAAGGAATTGTCAGGGTACAGGTAACTCAGGCATGTGAGGGAGGAAGTGGAAGGGAAGCTCTACTCCACACTGCCCTCCTTCCCGTTTCCTACCTCCTCGTTTCACTGATTTACCAGGGTGAACACACAAAATACGCTTGCCATCTGCTCTCCTTCCCTCCCTTTGAAATGTATTTCTTTTTTCCTTCCTTCCTTCCTTTTTTTTTCAGTTTCATTCTTGTTGCCCAGGCTGGAGTGCAATGGCACAATCTCAGCTCATGCAACCTCTGCCTTTGGGGTTCAAGTGATTCTCCTGCCTCAGCCTCCCAAGTAGGTGGGATTACAGGCACACACCACCACATCCAACTAATTTTGTATTTTTAGTAGAGACACGGTTTCTCTATGTTGGTCAGGTTAGTCTCAAACTCCTGACCTCAGGTGATCCTCCGGCCTCAGCCTCCCAAAGAGCTGAGATTACAGGTATGAACCACTGCACTTGGCTGAAATGTATTTCTTGAGCCAAGGAGACTCCCTTCTTCTTGCTGGTCTTGGCTGCTCATAAGCCTAATGCTTGGATTTGCCATTCTATGCCCAAGGCTCCCCTAGTCTCCCAGGTTCTAGTCTGGATTTATGTGGGACACTGTTCCAGCATTGCCCCCAAGACCCAGCCTCCTACAGAAGTCCAGAGAGCTCTGCCAGCAGAGTTTTACATGCAGGATGCAGTAACCACCCGTCTGTCAAACTCTCAGCCTGGAGAACTTCAGATGTCTTCTCGTCCATCCCGTGTCCCATTCCGAGCTGCACCAAAAGCACAGGAGGCGGGTCTCTTCTAAATGATAATAAAAGCCCCCTTCCCTAATCAATAAACAATTATATCACACCTAGTGTGCACTTTATACAACCATTACACAACCATTATACAATCATCACACACCATTGACTCATTTACACCTCATAACAACCCGTCAGGTAGGTGTTACCATTATTGCCATTTTACAAATGGAAAATTCAAGGCACGGAGAGGTCACAAGCTAGTAAAAGGCAAAGTCAAAACTCAAACCCAGCCATATGGCTCTCTGTGCTCCTAACCCTCAAGTCATTGCACTGCCTCCCCCTGTGGCATATGAAGCCTGCATTCCTGCATCTACTCACAGGGTGCCATGAACATATATTATGCTCATCATAGGATGTTGGGACCTAGGATGGGGATTAGCAGAGCTTACAGTTTAGCTGAGGAGACAGGGGAAAGTACTTTGAAAAGGAAGTGTGGTAGAAGTGTAAAGTATTTTCCCTATTACTGTTGCACAGCTCAGAACCTCTTTTATGCTATAAGAAGCCTCTTTGTCCTTATATCGGTAAGGTTCATTTTGCTCATATTCACCAATGTCACTTTTTGCCTTCTCTTCGCCACCTTCCACTAGGCACAGAGAGCACCAGTGCTTTCTTACAGAAGACACACTCAAGTTGTTACAATTTTTTACAATATCACTTTAATAAATACTAATAACATCACCACCATGCATTTGTGAAATAATTGAACATTTCAAGGTTACTTCCATAAGATATTCATTACATGCATAATCTTACTTCCTTTTCAAAATAGCCCTAGAAGGTAGGTAGAGCAGGTACCAGGTTTACAGAGGGGAGAACTGACCCTGAACCTAAAACCCAGGATTGATAGTCTTTCTCTGCACAGCATCCCCCTTGATCTATTACAAATTCAAAAATCAGGCAAAGAAAGCCTTAAGGGAACAGAGAAAAGTCTGTTGCTACCATTTCTTCAAGTTCTACTGCCTAATTCCAATGTTACTTGCAGGGTGACTTTCACTAACTCCTTCCTTAGGGACGAAAGGCAAGGCTTATGTACAAGGCTTATGGGAAAGAATGGTGATTCTAAGTGTTATGTAACTATATGTAGAAAAAAGGCATAGATTCCCTTTCACCAAGGGGGAGCACATTCCAGTCAAAAGGTGTGTGGAGAATTCCATGCTGCTCACATAGCAACAAAGACTTCCACCTCCCAGGAGCCACCTGGGCTGTAAGCTGCAACTCCTGATGGCATGGTCCATGGGACTGGCTGTTCCAGGACTACGAGGCTTGAGAAACAGTCTAAACAGATCCCTTAATAGCGCAGGTGTGTACTTCTCTGATATATTTTCCTGCATGTCTGTACCTCCAGCTTCTCCTTCAAACCCCCCTGCCCCTCTTAACCACCCCCAAAGCACAAAGAACAGTTGACATCATTGAAAACATTATTTGTGCTTGTGAAGCAGTTTTGATTTCAATCTGCAAGAACATCTCCGACCACAAAAGCTGTGTAAGACTCAAGTGAATGAACCCTGAGTGATGCAGATAAATGCTTTCTCCCTGGGTCTTCCCCCGCTTGTCAGGCTGAAAGACACAGTCTTACTTCCAGACATAGCTCAAAGAACCTCCGCTCTGTGTAGGCTTCTAAGACTTCACCAGGCTACTAACAACATTCCTGAAGTCCTTCTAGCTCTCATCATTTGGAGGCCATGGGAGGATGGTCCTTCCTGCCCCTGTGGTTAAGTGGAGCCATGTGGATCGTTATGAACCTTCTAAGAGAGAGCATTTAGTGGCCTGTGCGAGTCCTCCAGAACTTTCCTTCCATCTTCCAAGACAACCAGCAAAGGGGTAGCTGCTCCCACTGCTTAGGTGTCAGAGGGAGAACAAACGATGACCCCGAGCAGAGCCCCCAGCCAACCCTCAATGGACTCGTAACATGGGTGAAAAGTAAACCTTTGCATTTCAGCCATGAAGATTGTGGCACTGTTACAGCAACGCTGGCCTGCCTTCCTACTTATGCAACAGGACTGTTTACTCACTGCCTTTTCAGAACCAATCACACTGTTTTATAATTATTTCTTTCATTTCTGTCCCCTCTTTACCTTCAAACTGTAATGGATCTTGAGGGCAAGGATTGTGTCTTATTAATTCACATTTAGTAGCTGCTTGGTACATATCTTTTTGTTTTTGTTTTGTTTGAGATGGAGTCTTGCTCTGCTGCCCAGGCTGGAGTGCAGTGGTGCGATCTTGGCTCACTGCAACCTCTGCCTCCTGGGTTCGAGCGAGTCTTCTGCCTCAGCCTCCTGAGTAGCTAGGACTACAGGCACATGCCACCACACCTGGCTAATTTTTGCATTTGTAGTAGACACGGGGTTTCACCATATTGGCCAGGCTGGTCTCAAGTTCCTGACCTTGTGATCCACCCACCTTGGCCTCCCAAAGTGCTGGGATTACAGGCATGAGCCACCACACCCAGCCTAGTACGTGTCTTTAAATAAATGAATGAAGGGATGAATGAAAGAATAAGATATTTGAGAACAGGGTCTTATAATCTTGCTAGGCATGGTCCTTTACAATGGTGGTGGTGATCCTAGATAATCTTGAGTGGCTCTTCCCAGGCTGCTTGCACCATAGCTATCTCCCTGAAAAGGGACCAGATGAGTGGGGGTGATCCTTATGGCTACATGGAAATGCTCCATAGCATCCTGGAGACAGACTTCCCATCCCAACTGCAGCTCTCTGAAAAGAGAATTATAGCTGAGACCCAGGCCACTAGGGGTATGGATGACAGAGGTGTATATTGGGCTACCTAAAAGGTAGGAAATTAGTCACACAACAGGTGTCAATGAATATTCATTGGTAATTTGCACCTAAGGTACTAGTGGGGGCTGTTGGGGGGTGGTCATAATATAGCTTAACACTAACCCAGGATTCACCCCAATAATCCCCAAGTCCTTTACCTCTACATAGATAGGATGTTGCCTGCTATAGTAGGGTGAATGGTGACCCCCTAAAAGATATGATCACTTCCTGGATAGTCACGGTGGCTCATGCCTGTAATCCAACACTTTGGAAGGCTGTGGTAGAAGGATCACTTGAGCCAGAGTTCAAGACCAGCCTGGGCAACATAAGGAGACCTTGTCTCTACTAAAAATATAAAAATAAGCTGGGTATGGTGGTGCACGCCTATAGTCCCAGCTACTCAGGAGGATGAGGTGAGAGGATCACTTAAGCCCTGGAAGATTGAGGCTGCAGTGAGCCATGGTTGTCCCACTGCACTCCAGCCTGGGTGACAGAGCAAGACCCTGACTTGCGAAAAAATAAACAAACACACACAAGATACGATCACTTCCTAATCCCTGGAACCTGTGAATGTTACCTTATGTGGAAAAAGTCTTAGCAGAGGTAGTTATCAATTTTGAGATGAAGACATCATCCTGGATTATCAACGTAGGTCCTAATCCAGTGACACAGGTCCTTATGAGAGACACACAGAGGAGAAGGTAAGGCAAAGATGAGACGAAGACTGCAGTGGCATGGCCACAAGTCAAGGATGCTGGTAACCACCAGGAGCCAAAAGAAACATGTAATGGAGCCGCCCCTTGAGCCTTAGTAGGGAATGAGGTCCTCCTGACACCCTGCTTTTAGACATCTGGCCTCAAGAACCATGAAAAAAGACGTTGCTGTTGGTTTCAGCCACCCAGTTTGTGGTAATGTTAGGGCAGCCCTCGCAAACTCATACATCTGCCAGCTCCACTGGCTTCAGATTCTCCATCTGGGCAGCACTTCTGTACTCTACAGCAGCCTGCAGCACCAGGCATCTCTCTGAGTTTCCCATTCGTTTCCCCAAGGAAAACAAGGATTTGGAATCATCCTTGTTCTCCTCTGCAGTACTTAAATTCAGGTCTTTGTGAGGGGATTCAGGCATGACTGGACAACAGGGCCCAAGGGGCTTCCCCCGAAAGACCCCTCAAGGCGTCAGAGAAAGGAAGCCTAGTAGAACAAGGCATACAGCTGCGGTGGGGGTGGCTGGGCCCTCCTGGCCTCAGCTCTGGGTCTCTTGGCATCTGTTAAAACAATGAGAATAAAAACAGCTCTTCTCCCCACCAACCCTATCCCCACAGATAGTGGTGCTTGCTAGGGAAGACCTAGAGAGCTGAGCACCACTGTGTGGAGGACTCAGAGAGCCAAGAAGGCAATACACAGAAATGAGAAGCCAATAAAGTCATCATGAGTCCATTTAAACATGCAGATCAAAAGCGCTCTGGTGTGCTGGGAGTCAGAGGACCTTGATTAACTCTGACTTCGTTACTAACTGACTTTAAGTATGAACATTGGTAAATCATGTATGCTCAGTTTCCTCATCTTTAAAATGAAAAGGATGGAAGAAATTGCTAAGGCTCTTTCTTGCTTTCAAAACTCCAAAGTCCTAAAAATGAATGTGGAAAAATCTTCCTGTTTTGCCTTAGGTGTGGGCACCAGTTTCACCCAGAGACACTAGAGCCTTTCAGAAGTCTTTTAGCTGTGCAGAGGAGGGCTCAGAGTAAATCTGTGTCAGGCCTTACAAGTGCCAAGCCTTGAGCTGGCTGGCCTCCACCGTGGTCTGGCCTGAGCTAGAGGAAGACTGGCCAGGCTGAGGGGCATGTGGTCTCCCTGAGAGCCCACGTAGGTGCTGTGTGGGAAGCCAGAGCTTCTCCAGAGCAAAAGGAAGAACAGGGGCCACAGGACCCCACCAGATACGGTAGGTTCAAATGTTAGAAGGTTGGTAATTACCTTCTAGACCCTGGGCACATTAGTTAAGCATCTCAAAGCCTCAGCATCCTTTCCTAGAAGACTGACATAATACGACTTTATGAAGATTAAAAAAGATAAATTTGTGCACAGCATCTATATATAGTAGGCGTTCAACAAGTGGTAGTAATTACCATGACAACAGGCTGTAGGTCTCTCCCACACTGACATTGGTGTGACTGCTCAGGAACGAATTTCCCATTATTCACCCGAACATATCTCTAACGCACAACAAGCCAGAAACCTGAGGCCTGGGAATGTGCTTCAGAGATGGAGGTCGGGGTCTGGGCCCAGCAGGGTGGGAAAAGTGTGCATGTAGCTCACGCGTTGGGAACGAACTATTGAAGGCAGAGGTTCTAGCGAGGAGGCTCAGAGGAGGCCCAAAACCTGCTGTGGCACACTGTGAGATGCAGATTCTCTGTGACCTGTGGCGTGGGCGGCTGGATTGCACAATAGCAGCCACAAGGCTCAGCGGTGCTGCTTACCTGGGCTTGGGCTGATGCATGTGGTTGGCCGCTGCTCCACAGTCCACCCTGTTGCGTCCCTTGGCTGCCTCTGGGCAAACAGGAGAAACCCTGGCTTTATAGGGAATGTACCAGATGTGTGGGCATAGTGGAAGGAATGAGCGGGACTGTAGGTGGAGGTGTAAGCAGGAACAGAGAGGTGTGTGTGTGTGTTCTGTTCCTAGAGCCCTCTTTCTGTTAATGAAGGTAAGAGGACTTGGGTAGCTTTAGGTGAGCTTGACCAAACTTTGGGACCTGGAGCCTATTTCAAATCAATTTCTCTAGCAGGAGCCTTTGGGGGCAGGTTCCAGAAAGGCACGTGCTTGCTATTAGATTGAGGTCTCCTGTGTGTTCTGCACCCCGGGGCTGCCAGGGGATGGGTGAAGAGCAGTACTTGTGGAGGAATCCCCAGCACAGGAAGCCAGTTTTCTCTACCTCCTATTAGAAGAGGCTTTGAACGCCCATGTACCTTAGAACTTATCAAGATACTATCTTGCATGTTTTTATGTCGTGTCATTTGCATATATCTTGTTTCCCCAAATAGAAGAGAGCTCCTTTTAGGGCAGGAACTGTGACTTACATTTCCTGTACTCCCCATCTAGTCCTCAAATATCGTTATCTTGCTCTATCTTCCAGGAACGAACTACTTATTGTTCTCCATGCACTCCATGCTGTTTCTTGCACCAGTAGCTTTGCTCTCGTCATTCTCTCTGATTGGAATGCTCTTCCCAATTTTCTGCCCTTGGTTAACTCTTACTCACCCCTCAAGATTCAACTCAGAAATTATTTTCTCCCTGAGCCCAGGCTGATGTCCTTCATCTGTGCATGTAGGCACTCATCCCTGCTCCGCAATAATCTGTTTAGGTGTCTGTCTCCCGTCTTAGACTGCAAGTTCTTCAAGGGCCAGCAAACCGATAGATAAGTTTCCCTTTAGCTCCCCAGTGCCTGGCTGACAGTAAAGGCTCAGTGTATGCTTACTGAATCTAACTAAAAAGCTAGTGCATGGGCCGGGCGCTGTGGCTCACGCCTGTAATCCCAGCACTTTGGGAGGCTGAGGCGGGTGGATCACGAGGTCAAGAGATCGAGACCATCCTGGTCAACATGGTGAAACCCCGTCTCTACTAAAAATACAAAACATTAGCTGGGCATGATGGCGCGTGCCTGTAATCCCAGCTACTCGGGAGGTTGAGGCAGGAGAATTGCCTGAACCCAGGAGGCGGAGGTTGCAGTGAGCCGAGATCGGGCCATTGCACTCCAGCCTGGGTAACAAGAGTGAAACTCCGTCTCAAAAAAAAAAAAAAAAAAAAAAAAAAAAAAAAGCGGCCGGGCGCGGTGGCTCAAGCCTGTAATCCCAGCACTTTGGGAGGCCGAGGTGGGCGGATCACGAGGTCAAGAGATCGAGACCATCCTGGTCAACATGGTGAAACCCCGTCTCTACTAAAAATACAAACATTAGCGGGCCGTGGTGGCACACGCCTGTGGTCCCAGCTACTCGGAAGACTGAGGTAGAAGGATTGCTTGAACCCAGGAGGTGGAGGTTGCAGTGCACCGAGATTTCGCCACTGCACTCCAGCCTGGCAACACAGCAAGACTCTGTCTCAAAAAAATAAATAAATAAAAATAAAATAAAATAAAAAGGGATGGGCTCTAATGGCATCTCAGAGGGGTCTCTTACAGAGGTAAGGGCCCTGCACCTCTCTTAGGGAGTCACTGAGACTTGGAATTGCACCGGCTGGAGGCCCTTCCCCTGGAAGAGGATTTGATCCATCCAAATAAACGACTCTACAGGGTGAGCCTCATGGTCTTATCCATCTGTTTCCATAATTCCCAGGAGGTAAGTACTCAGGAAGCCCCAAAGAAGAAAAATGGCAGACTCATTGCCCAGAAGACCAAAAGAACCAGGACAGTATTCACTCGGGTCCGGCGCTGGTGATGAGCTCCCAGAGAGTCCGAGGGAAATCCTGTTGGTGGTGGCAACACAGCGTTCATCCTGTGTCTGAAACATCACAGAAACTTTGATACTACGAGAACTATCCCTCTGTCTTACCTCCGAAGGCTTGGACTGAACTACTCCCCAGATAAGAGAAAAAATGCAAGCTGTTGGCTTTCCGAAAGTCCAATAGTGCCTACATCCTCAGGACAGCTCTTGGTAAGTTGGTTTATCCCCTTATCATATGGCAGAGGGCAGTTAAAAATTGTTTTGTTTCACCCGGAGCTCTGAGATTTTTAGATTCTAATGAGTTGAGTAGGGGTGGTCAGGCTGGCTCCACAGACTTAAATATTATTACTGGAGGAAAGTGGAGCTGCCTTCAGATTTCTCTGGAACCAAAACGCTTTCTCTTGCGGCCCTGATAAGATTACGGGGCTGCTGAGCCGCCAGTGTTCAGATTTCCCACGGAACCGCGCGCGCCAAGCTCTGGCTCGCAGTGCTGTGAGGAGCCGCGCTGCGGATCAGGCTCTGAAACCCGACTCCTTTCCAGGAATGCACACTCACCCTCTCCTGCGATAGGGCCTGGGCTGGGCCCTTAGAGTCTCACTCCCCAAATTCCCCCTGTCGTCACAGTCCAACAAACGGAAGATGTCTGCTAAGTGGGAGCCAGTGTGACGGTGAGGGTCCCGCAGAGCACGTGGGAGCCAGAGAGGAATGTGGGGTATTTGGGCATGCCGCAAGTCCACCCAGCCAAACTCTGGCTTCAGAGGCTGTGCAATTCCTAATTACGGCCCATCAGCTCCAACCAGCAGCCAACATATGGCTCAGTGAGAGGGTGGGTGGGTCAAAAAACACTGAGGGCTGTGGGTGTTTCTCCTAGTGTTTCACGGTGAAATATCAAAATAATCTTTTTAAGACTTGGATTCGTTACACGTTTCTTTTCTATCTCCTAGCCCCATAATTTTAAAAAATATGGTAGAAAATATTTTCTGAAGTAAAAAGATATGGATGAAAAAGTAGGTTACAAAATGAACACATTATATACACCAGTATGTACACACACACACACACACACACACACACTCACATCGACAGTCTGTGAGAATGAAAAGACATGAGAACCCCATAATTTTTGAGTAACATTAAAAATACAAGATCTGGTATGTAATAAGTGCCCGGTAAATACTGAATAAGGGTATTTATTCAGTATTTGCCATGAGTGACAAAGTAATATCTGGGAAAGATTTGGAGTTACCCCAGAGAAAACGATTCATTTATTGACTCCACCTAATTTAGAAATTCATGATTTTTTCAGTGGCATGGTGTGCTTCCTATTTAGTTGAACAAACAAAGGATTTAGTCAGTGAAACGTAAACTTTTTTCAAGCATACTCAGGCTATTAGCAGCGCACGCAATTTGTATTTCAGCGACTAAGAATATTAATTTAAATGTGACATCCTACATCTCCAGCTTCTTCTTTACTACGCACCTCTGTCCTCTGGGTTCCTATCCACAACAACATCACCTATTATCTCTTCTGGAGGAGAATCACATTTGTTTGATAACAGGTTTGTATTTCTCAGGGAGTGGTGGACATTCTGCTTACAACAATCAAAATCAACATAGCTAAACCCTGCTTGTTAAAAACAAAAACAAAAAACTGATCTTTCTACCCTCTTCAATATTTGCTCATGCAACAAGCCTTTCTTGGTGCCCATTAGGCCCTATATATATAAGACATGGCCCCTGCCCTCAAGGAGCCTTCCAGGGTGACAGTCAGCGAGGCTGACAGTTCCAGTTCTGCTTGGTGCTCTAATAGTGGCTTGAACAAAGTGCTCTGAGAGAGCTGTAGAGTCTGTGGGCATCACAGAAGGCTTCCAGAGGTGGAGACATTTGAGCTGCAGACCAGGAGAAGGAGTTCCCTATTTCTGCTAATCATTTATCAAGCAATCAAGCAAACTTTTATTGAGGAAATTATATGACTATACGCCAGGCACCGTGCTCATTGTGGAGACTCAAAGACCAGTGAGACAGTTCCTGCCTGCAAAAGACTTCGTACAGAGCTATAAAAGTTGGTACTGCCATTCTCTCTGGCACCATGGAGAACTTCACTCTTCTGGGTGCCTTGGTGATTTCTCACTCCCCTTCCAGCACGTGGTCTTTACTCTTTTCAGCCTTCTCCATTCTTATTGTATCCTGAAGTCAGAATACACCTGGGCTTGAAAAGATGCTTTCTAACCTGGTTCCCTTGCCCACTCCATGAACTGGCATTTTTGCTGTATCATCCCTGCTACATCACAGCTGCCAGCTGCCTCACACCTCTCAGAGTTTTCTACTGTCCATGGGGCAGAATCCAGGGCCATACACATTCTGGCCTTCAAGGGTTGCAGGTGGCCTCTGCATGAATTAGAAAAAGCCACCCATTTGAGGCTCAACTAGGCAAGGAGATTTTGCACGAACAAAAAGTAACCTTTTCCTCCAAGTGACTTGGATTTCAGCTCCCACTCACTCACTTAGCTGGGCATCTACTATACTCAGTGGCCTTGGATTTATCTTATTACTTTCATTTTTTTCCTGTTACTGCTTTCCTACCTTCCTTCCCAGCCAGCTGCACAAAGCTGGCATGTTCTCCCCGTGCCCATTCCTTGTACCTTCTCCCTCTCACCAACATCTTTCTTCCAAGGCTTCTTTTGAATTTAACTCATCTGAACTCCTGCAGAACTTAAGATCTGCAGTAGTATTCAACTGGCACTTTATGCATTTGAAAATGATATATATGACAGGATATAGTCGGTCTCATTCCCTTTATTGGACTGTGAGCTTTTAAAAAGCAGGGATCAGATGGCATATACTATACCTTGTTTATCCCAAAGGGCTTTCTGAGGGCTGAAGTAATGATTGATGTTGTTGATAATGGTAATGGTGACTTTAAAAAAAGATCTCTGAAAGACTTCCAATAGGTACATGAGATTTAGCGAATGAATGTTGAGTAAGCCTCTGGTTTGGATTCCTCATACTGAGAAGTCATATAACTTAGTTTCTTCCCAGATACAGTAGCCTTTTCATGTCTCAAAAGTGAGTTTCACCTCTCGAAAGAGGGTTTTACTCTGAGATTTTCAGAAACCCCCAAATCATACTCCTGCATATCATGTTCCACCATGAACAGTTTACTTCCTGGCTAGGAATGGTCACTTCCCTGGCTAGGAATGGTCACTTCCCGGGCCCCTTGGTTTCCTCTTTACTTTCTTCACTGGCAATTGCAGGTGTTCCTTTTCTTTTTTCCCCCAGCATTATGACAAAGAAACTTCAATAGCAGCCACTGCCCAAACAGCAAACTGATGTCCTGCAATAGATGCAGGGTGATTTGCCAGGCTTCTGGCAGGCTGAGCCATTCCCTCCCTGTGTCCCTCCCAAAACCTAGACCAGGGGTGATTTTGGTATCTTGGTAGAATCCTACATAAGTTACTACACATCTCAGCAAGGAAGAGTCTTCTCTGTTTCTGCAATCCCCTCCACCCCCCAAGCCACACAGGAAGTTGCTCAGCTGATAGTTTCGGGGCCTCCGCCATACACTGTTCCTTACTCAACCAAGTGGGGAGAAAGTGCCTCTGTGGAAGGAGACCCTCCCTGTTTTCTCAGGACGAAGTTCGCATTTGCCTTCGGCCCTCCAGCAGCAACCTGCTCTCAGTCTAAGAGTTGTGTTCCTCTTATCTCCAATCCATTTCTTCAAGAGGTTAGACAGGTCACACATCATAGTGAAACTGCAGCCTGGGGCCTAACCCACCTTGTACTCTTCCAAAAGAGGGAAGCCACTTCTAAAACAATTTCTTAAGGAGCCTTCATCCAACCCAAGAAGCTGGGCGTTGCCTGGGCCATTTCCCTCCTTTACCTTGAAGCAGTGGCCAGCTAAGAGAGAACCCTGTTGCTTTATGCTTGTGTGATCTTTGGGTAGATGTGTGTACACCACCTGCTGAGCTTTGCTGTGTGCATGCTTCACCCGCAGCCCTAATCTGCCCAAGTTTCCTGGCCTTGCAAATGTTTCTGTGGAGGGTCCATCTTAGCTTCCAGTGGCTCTTGCACTCTGTAAAGTCTCCTTGAAGGTGATTCCCTGTTCCTTGAAGACAACTGGTTGGGCTGGATGCCTGAATACACCTTCGTGACTTCTCTAAGTCACAAACTTATTGCTCCCTTAGAGAAGTCATGAAGCTTTGCAGGCAAGCACGGAGTCTAGCTTAGAAAAGACAAGCAGGGCCAGGTGTCGTGGCTCATGCCTGCAAATCTAGCACTTTGGAGGGCCAAGGTGGAGGATCACTTGAGCCCAGGAGTTCAAGACTAGCATGGGCAATATAGTGAGAACCTGTCTCCACAAAAAATTTAAAGACTAGCCAGGCATGGTGGTACACACCTGTAGTCCCAGCCACTTGGGAGGCCGACTTGGGAGGAACCTTTGAGCCTGGAAGACAGAGGTTGCAGTGAGCTGAGATTGTGCCACTGCACTCCAGCCTGGTAACAGAATAAGACTCTGTCTCGAAAGAAAAGAAAGAAAAGAAAAGAAAGAGAAAGAGGAAGGAAGGAAGGAAGGACGGACAGACGGACAGACAGACGGACGGACGGACGGACAACCAGGGCCCAGGCACAGAGCCTGGAGCGGGGAAGATAGTGGAGCTAACTGTGAATCTTGATTGCACTAACCATAGTCTAGTGAGCAACACAGGTTTCCTTTTGAATATGAGTGGGAATCACCTTTAAAACTATATAACATTTGCACCTTCTCAAAAGCCCCAAGTCAGACTAAGATTGACTTAGGGCTACATATTAGGTCTAAGTTTCAAGGAGAAAACATACGGAAGCCTCAAGATGTGCAGAGGAATGTGGGAATATACACAACTACTCCTCTGCTGAGGTTGGGGCAGAAGAGGAAAGTCCCCAGATCTCCTCTAAGTAGGCAGAGAAGTGCCAGGCCCCACTCTGGCACAGCCTGCAGATGTGGCCAGAATACCTCCATACACACAGCTTCAGAGGCAGGGGTGTCCAAGAGTGTCTTAAGTTGTATCAGAAATAAGGTCATTCGACTGACCAGTGAGGGGAGCTTTTCAAAAAGTTATGGAAGAAGATGTGACAGACACAGGAAAGACTTCAGAAGCAAGAGGCCAACTGGACTCTAAAATGCCACTCCCTAAACGAAAAGGGAAGCCACAGACCCACGAAGATGTGCTGGCCTCGTGCTGCCAGCTGTTTCTCTTTCACTACCCATCTCTTCAGATGCAAGGGCTTCTGCCTTCTTGCAGAGTTTCTGCCCGCACGTTTATCCATTTACAAACCTTGGCTGCACCTAACTTTTGTTTTTTTAAGCATGTAAGTTCCTAACCAAAATACCCGGACCTCTGGGAAAGCCCCTCTCCTCTCCCTCTGAGGTCTTTCCTTGCCGACCCCTGCCTGCCCACCCGCGTCTCCTAGGTAGGAGCAGGGACGGTCCTCAGTCCTCCGGAGTTGACCAAGGAGGCGTCGGAGCAGCAGGCATTTGCCCTTCTAGTTGGCAGCAGCGATGAGCCGCGTGCTCCACGCTCAGAGCAGGGGCAGCCGCCCGGGGAAGGGGCGCCCGGGACCTCGTTCGCCGCCCAGCCCCGCGCCCCACGCCGGGTCCTTTACCTCCATGTCCTTCAGGTGCCGACTCTGCTGCAGACGCGCCCGCTCGCTCGGGCCGGAGCTCGCGATCCCCGCTGTCCTCTCGCCTCCCGGCCGGGGCCAGGTTTGGGCTGCGGCGGGCACAGGGCGAGTGGGCAGCGGCGCGCGCCCGGCTGCGCTCGGCTGCGGGACTGCCCCGGCCGCGGGGGCCCTGCGCGAGAGAACGAGGAAGGAGGAGGAGGGAGGGAGGAGAGGGGAGGGTGGGGAGCGCGGAGAGAGGCCGGCGATCAGGGTTTAAATTTAGACGCAAATCTAAACAGATACTGTCCCTCCCAGGGCAGGACTCAAGAGCAGGAGCCACGACTCCGTGTGCCCAAACATGGGGATGGGCAGCCGCCGGGCCCCTCTTTCTCGCGAAGTTTCTCAGGACTCTGGGCTTTGCCACGGTCTCAGTCCTTCTCAACCCTTCGGTCCCTTAATGGGTCTTTTTTTCCCCCTCCCCTCCAAGAATTAGAGTGGTCCTTTAATTCTTTTTATTTCCCCTCTTTTCGATTTCCTTCTTCAGTGTCCATCTTTCCTGCTTTCCTTCTTCCGCTCCTTCTTTTTAAAATCGCATTATTGTCATACCTGGTTCCCCTGCAGTTCCTGGGTGGAGTTCGAGGACCCTCCCTGGTGGAAGGCGTCTGTGTTCTCCCAAAAGAGGAGCCCTGCGTGGCGCCGACCGGGACCACCTTTCCCTTCTCACCTCTTTTCCTCTCCGCTTTCCAGGAAACCACTATCTATCCATCTATCTATCTATCTATCATCTGTGTATGAGGAGAAAAATGAGGAATCCACGTAAAGTTTTTCAAGCTCCCCGAAGTGGTAAATCTTTTCTTCAAACCTTGCTTTGACGGATGCGTTCGGTTTTGTGGGAATTTTGGCTCCCACAAGCTGCCTGCTAAAGGGCCTCCTCTCCATTCCTTTTAAATATAGTTAAGGGCAAGATGCGCAACATCTGATTCCCATAGGGCTCAGCATAGCAACCCTCCTTCAGGGCCATCCTGGCTGGGCAGCAAAGAGGCCTCGGGGGAGGGATGCGGGGACTGGAGTCTGCACTAGGGTCGTTCCATGCTACCAGTTCATATGCTGTCCTCTGGCCCTGAGTGACCCTTCGGATCTCTGCCCCCTTTGGACCCTTTGGCAGGGAGAAATGGGAAAATTCCTTCAGAGACTTGTGAGTGGCAGGGTAGTGGCTGGGTGTATGAGCCTCTGGGCCACCCCACAGCATTCTCACGGGCCCAACCCCAACTCAACCAGGGGAGGGGAGCCCCATCACAGAGGTGGGCAATAAGACAGGTGATGGTGAGCACTGTAAAGAGATGTGGAGAAACAGTGAAGAAAACAGGCTGAGTCTGCTCCTGCTGCAAAGGCTGCCCTGATTCTGCTTCTCCCAGCACCTTCCCTGCACTTTCAGGCATTTAGATTGCTGCTTTGGGTCCCAGTCTTAGAAATATGGCCTCCTTTCTGTCCTAGAACTTTCTAAGGCCCAACTTTCTAAAGCACTGGCAACCTTAGTGCCAGGGTGGCTTCTAGTTCATTAGCTCTGCTGAGTATAGCGGAAGACCCCTGGTTTTAGAAACAGACAGATTGAGGGTTGGATTCCAGCTCTGCTACTTTCTAGCTGTATTTTCTTAGACAAGTCAGTTAACCTCTCTGATTCTTATTTTCCTCACCTATACAAGATAGTAGGCACTCTGCAAAGAGTGGCTGTTTTTATAATGCTTAGCTCCATGTACAAGCTTCAGATGAATAAGAGCCTGATATTTCTTTTATTTACAGTCAGGCTCTCTGGGACCAGTAAAAACAGCCCTCAGTCCCAGGAATCAGCAGTGAGCGCCCTCCTAGCCCAGCCACATGGCTGCACAGGTGAGGACTCTAGAGCAAGTCGGTGGTAAGGAAGGGTATTTACTGGTAACTTGCAATGCACACTTTTCCTTGTAATTTTTTCCATTCTTCTTTTTAAAGGTGCAGGACATAGTGATGACCCATCAGGTCTTCTAACTCTGCCCTGTAGGGCCTTTTCCGTTCTCCCTCCACCCAGTCCTCCTTCGTGCTCAGAATGGCGCTGCCCCAGCACAGGTTTCTGGCTTTGAAAACAGGAGGGCGGAAGTGCTTACCCAGAGGAAACCGTTAGGCCCAGATAACATCAGTCACCCAAGGTGACTTGCAGCTGCTCCCCACGCCCTGCTCAGGCCTCCCTCAGCTGAGAACAGATGACCACAAAGCAAATAAGCTTGGCCTGCACCATGTTCCTGGGTCTTGGGTGGAGAGCAGGATGCTGCTCCAGAACTATTTGGGCCCCAGGCTGGGAATTCTCCTGAGGGAGGGGGTGGAAAATGGGGAAGGAGGGACCAAGGTGTAGCCCTGAGCTGTGTTTAGGAAGCCATGAGTAGGTGTGGTGTGTGTATTCCTTTCATCTTTTTCTTCTGTCCCTACAGAAGATCTCCAGGAGCCAGAATAGCAATAACTTTGCTGATAAACACCCAGATTTGTAACTGGCTGTTCTGGGGGCTGGGAGGAGATGACAGCCCAAGGGAAAGGGAAAGTGACTTTCTGAGGAGTTAGTTCCCCTGCTTCTCTGGGGGTCTAACTAACACGGAACCACTTCCTTTACTCTGCCCCTGGGCCTTCCCCTTCATATACCCTGATAGCCAGAACCAGCCAAGCAATAAGTAGAGGTCTTCAGGTAACTAAGAATAAGAACACCAGGCTGGGCGCAGTAGCTCACACCTGTAATCCCAGCACTTTGAGAGGCTAAGTCGGGCAGATCACAACGTCAGGAGTTCAAGACCCAGCCTGGCCAACATGGTGAAACCCCATCTCTACTAAAAAAAATACAAAAATTAGCCGGGCATGGTGGCATGTGCCTGTAATCCCAGCTACTTGGGAAGCTGATGCAGAAGAATTGCTTGAACCCAGGAGGCAGAGGTTGCAGTGAGTTGAGATTGCACCACTGCACTCCAGCCTGGGTGACAGAGCAAGACTCTGTCTCAGAGAAAAAAAAAAAAAGGCCAGATGTGGAGGCTCACACCTGTAATCCCCACCTGTAATCCCAGCTACTTGGGAGGCTGATGCAGAATTGTCTAAACCTGGGAGGTGGAGGTTGCAGTGAGCTGAGATTGAGCCATTGCACTCCAGCCTGGGTGACAGAGTGAGACAGGTCTCAAAAAAAAAAAAAAAAAAAAAGAATACCAGAAGCCGGGCTGGGTATGGTGGTGCCTGTAATCTCAGAATTTTGGGAGGCTGAGGTTGGAGAATCACTTGAGCCCAGAAGTTCATGACCAACCTGGTAAATATAGTGAGACCCTGTCTATATAAAAAAAGAACAAAAGGCATTGCGTAGGTGAGAGGGAGCATGAGAGAGAGAGAGAGAGAGAGAGAGAGGGAGAGGGAAGAGGGGTGGAAGGGAGCTGAACTCATCCTTTTATTAGGAACCTATTCTTTTGATAACTAAACACTCCTGAGACAATAGCATTAATTCATTCATGAAAGCAGAGCCCTCATAAACATAATCATCTCTTAAAGGTCCTATCTCAAAATATTGTTGCAGTGGGGATTAAGTTCCCAACACATAAACTTTGGAGGACACATTAAAGACATAGAAAATGGGCTGGGTGCGGTGACTCACACCTGTAATACCAGCACTTTGGGAGGCCGAGGTGGGTGGATTGCCTAAGGTCAGGAGTTCGAGACCAGCCTGAACAATATGGTGAAATCCCATCTCTACTAAAAATACAAAAGTTAGCCAGGTGTGGTAGTGTGCGCCTGTAATCCTAGCTACTCAGGAGTCTGAGGCAGGTGAATCAGTTGAACCTGGGAGGCAGGGGTTTCAGTGAGCCGAGATCATTCCAGCCTAGTAGACAGAGTGAGACTCCATTTCAAAAAAAAAAAAGAAAGAAAGAAAATGCCACTGTGCTCCAGCCTGGATGACAGAGTAAGACTCTGTCCCCCCACCCCCCCAAAAAAAACCCAAATAAAATTATTTCAGTTTTAAAATTTAAGAAAAAAAAGGGGCTGGGTGGTCTCCAGCTGAGAGAAAGGCCAATGAGGGGTGGGGCCGGGAGAAGACTCTGGTCTAATAACTGAGGCTAAAAAACAGTGCTGATGGAAAACCCAAGGGGATGACTTAGAGGTCCCAAAAGAGCACAGTCTTTGCCTTCTAATACGTTATCCCAGGTTTTAGGAATGAAATTAGGTAAATCTACCAAGGAAGCTCAAACCTTCTTAAACCTAAAAAGTATATCATGCAGAGCACCTGCACAACAGTTTCAACTTGGGCTGTAAATTAGAATGACCCAGGGAGTTTAAAAAAAAAAAATCTGTCTTGGCTGAGTTCAGTGGCTCATACCTGTAATTCCAACACTTCGGAAGGCTGAGGCAGGAAGATCGCTTGAGGTAGAGACCAGTCTGGGCAATGGGGTAAAACCCCATCCCTTAAAAAAAAAACTAAAAACAAGCAAACAAAAATCTGTTGTAGCTACTCAGGAGGATGAGGTAGGAGGATCACTTGAGCCAGGGATTCGAAGCTGCAGTGAGATATGATCATGCCATCATGCCACTGCACTCCAGTCTGGGCAACAGAGTAAGACTCTATTTAAAAAAAAAATCTGGGCCTGGGCCCCATGCTAGAACAATAGGGAGCAGGGCCTGGTGTTAGTGGGTTTTTAAAGGTTCAATAAAATGGTAAATCCTCAATAGTCTAAGCCAGTTTTAGAAATGTCATTCCCCTTGCCAGGAAATGTTTTAGGGAGGGATAAGTGAGGAAATTTTGGCTAATGAGACAAAGGGGGGGAAGCTTTACCCTTTCTGATAAAGAAACACACAGAAAGAGATGCTCTGTAAATATCAGGTGTTATCATAGCTTATCATAATGCCTAGAACTGCAACAGCTGTTTTGCTACCATGAGACAAAGCTGGGAAAGGCCAGATTACAAGCTCCATGAACACAGATTTTTTTTTTTTCTTTTTTTGAGTGTGTGTCCTATGTGGCCAATACAAGGCCAGGCACAAATAGGCATTCAGTGAATATTCATTGAATAAAAAACCCAGTAACTTTGTTGAGGTGCTGAATCAAGCAACCCTGGGAGGACTTCCACCTGGACTTCTTGTTATGTGAAGCAATACATTTCTTTTCTTTTTTTTTTTTTTTTTTTTTCCTTTTTCCTGAGACAGAGTCTTGCCCTATTGCCTAGGCTGGAGTGCAATGGTGCAATCTTGGCTCACTGCAACCTCCACCTTCTGGGTTCAAGCAATTCTCCTGCCTCAGCCTCCCAAGTAGCTGGGAGTAGCCACCATGCCTATTTTTTTTTTAATTTTTAGTAGGGACAGGGTTTCACCATGTTGGCCAGCCTGGTCTCGAACTCCTGACCTTGCGATCCTTGGCCTCCCAAAGTGCTGGAATTACAGGCATGAACCACCGTGCCTGGCTGAGCAATACATTTGTTTATGGTGTAAGCCATTTGAGTTATGATCTTCTTTTTTTTTTTTTACCTGAGTCGGAGTGTCACCTAGCTGGAGTGCAGTGGCACGATCTCAGCTTACTGTAAGCTCCGCCTCCTGGGTTCAAGCGATTCTCCTGCCTCAGCATCCTGAGTAGTTGGGATTACAGGAGCCCATCACCATGCCCAGCTAATTTTTGTATTTTCAGTAGAGATGGGGTTTCACTATGTTGGTCTTGATGGTCTTGAACTCCTGACCTCAAATGATCCGCCCGCCTCAGCCTCCCAAAGTGCTGAGATTATAGGTGTGAGCCACTGCGCTTGGCCAAGTTATGATCTTTTGTTACAGCTGAAGGTATTCAACTGATTCAGATAGATATAAACTTGTAAGAAGACAAAATCAGACTCATATATCAGTACAAAGAAAGAGACCTCAGAAAAATGTGGAGCAGAGATGGGGAGAAAGAGACAGGCAGGGAAGGGCAGAGAGAGAAACACACGGACGGGTGCACACACACACACAGACAAACAGATTCAGAAAAGGGAGTGGGAAACCTAACATCTTTAGTGGAGGAAAACAATTTTAAATTGAAAAAAAAAAAAAGAGTAATCATTGTCAGAATTTGAAGTGCTTTAATTCCTATCTAAATTTTAAACATCAATTGGTATTGATAATCCTTTTTCTCATTCTCAACAAAGAACTAATTTCTTCTAGAAAATTAGGTGATGTTTACTGAAATAAAGGTTTTTTTGATGTAATTTCTTTAGGATATTGTTAGTAAGGTTAAGTGATGGTGCAATTTTGCCACTAAAGGTGTTTACTAATACACAAATCAGTATCTTAAAGTGGGCAGGAACTTGTCCGAACTGGAAGTCACCCACTTGGCCTTAAAACATTTCCAATGATTCTATACAAATAAAGTGAAACAGATTATAAGAAATAATAGTATCCAAATCCCACCTACGATTCATCCCCCTTCGTCTTTTCTCGTGGATAACAGGCAGAGACTTATGTCAACAGTTTTCTGCATAAAGTGTCCTTGGTGTTCTTGTTTTCAACTTTGGCAAAGTACTCATTTGCAAAAGTCTACTGAGAAGCTACGCCCCTGCCTGTTAGTTTCTCTTTCCGTCTTGCGGTGGCCTCAGTATCCATCCATTTGCTCATGACAGAAACCTGGGAGTCGCTCAGGATTTCTCCTTCATCTTTAGCAATCAGGTGCTGCAATTCCAGCTCTGAAATACCCTGACATCATCCCCTCCCTCCATCACTGTCACTGCCCTCTTATGTCGGGATTGTGAAAACAGTGTCCTGGTTAATCTCTGCATCTGCTAGTTGTTCTCTTTACCTCCAGCCTTGACTCATAATCCCCCCACTCAATCTGTTTTCCACACCACAGGGAGTAATCTTTCTAGAACATGTAACTGGTTCCCAGGAGCCCTCAGGATAAAGTCCAACTTCTTAGATAGCTCACTCACACCCCTTCTTGACATGGTTACACTTAGATCTGTCTGGCCTCTTCTCAACAGAAAACACCCAGTACTCCAGACACCAGGCACCCTGAGCTGCTTTCAGGTCCCTTAGTAGGCTCTTCCCTCTGCCTGGAATACAGTTCCTGATTTGCACAAAGCAAACTCTTATTCATTTTTCAGTTCTTGGTTTAGGCCTTCTCTGGGAAGATGGTCCTGACCACCACCATCCCTTTTCCGACTCTCCTATCACCTGAGAGAGAGACATTTCCTATGTGCCTTTCAACGTCTGTACTATTACTGCTATTGAAAGAATTATTATATAATTGCCCATTTACTTCCTTTTTTTTTGAGACAGAGTCTTGCTCTGTTGCTCAGGCTAGAGTGCAGTGGTGTGATCTCAGCTCACTGCAACTTCCACCCCCCAGGTTCAGGCCATTCTCCTGCCTTCGCCTCCCGAGTAGCTGGGATTACAGCTGCCCACCACCACATCTGGCTAACTTTTATATTTTCAGTAGAGATGGGGTTTCACCATGTTGGCCAGGCTGGTCTCGGACTCCTGACCTCAAGTGGTTCATCCACCTCAGCCTCCCAAAGTGCTGGGACTACAGGCGTGAGCCACTGCGCCCAGCCCCATCTACTTTCTTTATATTCTTATGAAACTTTAAGCTTAATAAAGGCACATTCCATCATGTCTTGATCAAACTTTTATGATCAGTGCCACCTTCAAATTTGGTGATTCAATACATGTTGGATGAATGAGTGCACACCAGCCCCATGCAAAAAGGTAGATAATTCACTTTGTAATCCACTTCTCACATGGCCACTTAAAAATGCAGTAATAACATAAGGGGGCTGTAATATAGATTATGCCATAGCACAGTTAAAGATCTGACCTTCCCCCCTAGTTACTGCACATCAACTAGTCATCTCCTTGTCTAAAGTCACAAATCCTGGTTCTGACGTCTCGTCCATGTTTTTACAGTTTGGGAGTAAGTTATAATTACACTGCCTGCTTCCTGCTGTGTGACCATCTTTGAGACATCTAAAGACTCTTCTCATCTTGGTGTACCCAATACCACTCTAGAGCCCATGAGGCAAGCAGATCTTATGAGTGTCATTTATCTGAAAAGACAATAATAGATCCTTGAATCTTTCAATCAGAATACAAACTAAATACGAAATGTGCTGAAGCAGTGTCAGATTGGATGTTGCTAGGTACTGAGGGAGGCTTGAGGGACAAGGACGGGCGTCAAGGAAGGCCTTGGGGGCAAGAGGAAGAAGATGTTGACTTAGATGTGCTTGGTGCAGGGGCTGCTGGCGGAGATTTGTGTGGAAGGATCCGGTGAGCAAAGAGCCGCGGAAGCCTGAGGAGGGTGGAAGAGGACATGAGCGGTTGCCAGAGCCAGCTTCAGAACTCAGGTTTGCAGGGCCCGCTCCAACAGGGTGCACATCAGCCCTTTGAGTGGGCACTAAGTTTGGAATCCCTTTCAGCTCCTTATGGAGATCCTCCTGCACTCAGCATGTTGGTCTGGGAGAGTTTGTGCTTGGTGTTTGCCTCTGTGAAAATGGGTGATATCTGCACTTTGAAGATTATTGAATTTGAGCAGAGTGGCTGTTTGCTTCATCACACATGGAAGGGATTTTTTTGTTTGTTTGTTTGTTTGTACCGCTCTGTCACCAGGCTGGCGTGCAGTGGTGCAATTTCAGCTCACTGCAATCTCTGCCTCCCGGGTTCTCCTGCCTCAGCCTCCTGAGTAGCTGGGACTACAGGCACCCGCCACCACGCCCAGCTAATTTTTGTATTTTTAGTAGAGACAGGGTTTCACCATGTTAGCCAACGTGGTCTCTAGCTCTTGACCTCGTGATCTGCCCGCCTCGGCCTCCCAAAGTGCTGGAATTATAGGCATGAGCCACCAGGCCCAGCCAAAAGGGCTTTTAGGTGGCCACAAAGAGAAAGAGATGGGATGAGAGTGATCAAGGGAAAGAAAGATTTGACAACCACTTACCTGTAGATAACCTGTAGGCAGAGGGGCCAAGGTGAGGCCTGGGGACTCAAAGACCCTACCAGATAGGTGACTTGCAGAGAGCAAAGTGGCTTAACCATTCTCCTTTTCTAATTTGATGAGAGTTCTCATCAGTCACCCAGGGGTGCGGTAAAGAACTCCTAATCAAAATGACCATAAATCTGAAACCATAATGAAATGGGTTAAGCACTAATCTGACCCCACACAGCCAGGCTGGCAATGAAGCAAAGGGTGCAGACAGCCCCTGATGGAAGTCACACTGGGAGATGAATGCTTCGCTGCGGAAGGGGGAATGGTGTGGGTGGCAGCCGTAGGGGAGAGAGGTGGGGGTGGAGTGGAAAAGGAATTTGCATCTCATGGCTCAATCAGATCTGAAACCTAACATCCTGTTTTTCTGTAGGTTGGGCACATCAGTAGCTGAGACACTCCTCTGACCATGGCCAGCCTCAGGAAGTGAATGTCAACAGCCTTGCAGATGGGAACCCAACTCCTGGGTACCCATGCCTGAAAAGACTTAAGTCCTGCTCCCACCGGCACCAGACCCCCTGCCCTCCCTCTACCCCAGTACTAGAACTCCAGGCCTCACCCCTCCTCCCCAGAGAAATATCAACAGGAAGTTAAGTCAGCTGGAACACTCTGTTCCCTTGACATTTCTGTTTTAATTCTGCAGCTGTGTTTAAGGCTTCATGAATTGTCTGTCTGGTACGGTCTGTTTGTCTGCCTGGTGCCTTTTCTCCCACATCCCTGCACCAGGTCATGATTACCATGAGGCTGGTGAATGGACCAGAACCAGAACTAGGATTGGTAAGAAGGAAGTGGGATGGTAAGAAAGGACGTTAGGGACTGTAATATTAGCTGTTGATGAGCTAAGGATGATGATCTGATTGCTTGCTCAGGGAGGAGGGATTCCTCAACCATTAACAGTGTGCATTGCCCATAGCTCTCTTTCCTCACCGTCTCATGGTACTTACCTCTACTTCACATCACAGTGATGTATGGGTGTGTCTTTTCTCCTCAGTATTCCATAGTGCCTACTTAGATGCCTTATTCGTGCTTATTCATGTTCAGGAAGTAGTTGGTAATTGAAGGAATGAGCTTCTCTCCTTCCTTTTATCTCAAGTCAGCTTATTACTTAAAAACAAAAACAAGCCATAGTTTCCAAATTCAACTTGGTCCTGCTCAGGGTGCTATTTCTGAATCTCTTGTAGCTGCAATTCACAGTTCTGTATCCCTGCTTGCCAATGTCTGTTTTGATATTCATGGTAGTTGGTTCTGAGACACATCAGAGCACTATTTTGTTCTTTCCTGGCTGCTTTTTCTTCTGCTGCCTCTCATCAAAGTCTAGAGATACTTAGAGACCCTGAATCTCTAAAGTCACTAAGAACCTAGAAGGAAAATGGTGATTAGTATCTCCAAGTTTTTCTTCCTCAACAGACCCAAGACGAGTGTTCTCCATTCGCTGTAGTAGCTGCTCCATCGGGCTCACATGTGTGAAACGTCGAGATTGGCATTAAAGGACTGCCCGGGGAAATGGCTTATCTTTAGTTATATGAGCTAGATATGCTTCATCAATCACGCCACTTGAAACTTAAGCATGAGAGAACATAGCTCACGAGGCAAATATGGCCCCATATGTCTCCATAAACCCACGTCTAGAAAATACATATGCAGATTCTTCTGTTGCCAGTTGGTCATCCTGGGCTATCATTTCTAATGTGTGACTAGTTTCAACCAAATTTAATATTTTAAAACCAGTCTCAAAGCCCTGTATTATAAACAGTAAAACTATATAAAGCCCACAGTTAACATTATAGTCAACGGTAAAAAACTGAAAGCTTTCTCTTTTTTTGAGACAGAGTCCTGCTCTGGCACCCAGGCTGAAGAGCAGTGGTGCAATCTCGGCTCACTGGAACCTCCACCTCCCGGGTTCAAGTGATTCTTTTGCCTCAGCCTCCCAAGTAGCTGAGATTACAGGCATGCACCACCACACCTGTATTTTTAGTAGAGGTAGGGTTCACTATGTTGGCCAGTCTGGTCTCGAACTCCTGACCTCAAATGATCCACCCACCTCAGCCTCCCAAAGTGCTGGGTTTACAGGTATGAGCCACTGCACCCAGCCAACTGAAAGCTTTCTAAGACCAGGAACAGGGCAAGCTTGCCTGCGCTTACCATTTGTATTCAACATGGTACTGGAAGTCCTAGCCAGAGAAATTAGGCAGGAAAAAGAAATAAAAGGCATACAAATCAGAAAGGAAGAAGTAAAATGATCTCTGTTCAGAGATGACATGATCTTATACGTAGAAAGCCCTCAGGATTGTACACCAACACACTGTTAAAGTTAATACATGAACTCAGCAAATTTACATGATATAAAATTAACATTAAAATCAGTTGTGTTTTTATGTACTAACAAACAATCCAAGAAAAAATTAAGAAAACAATCCCACTTATAATAGCAACAAAAAGAGTAAAATACTTAGGAGTAAACTTAACCAAGGAAGTAAGCTGAAAACTATACCTATACACTGAAAACCACAAAACATTGCTGAAAGAAATAAAAACCACAAATAAACAAAAACACACTCCATGTTTATAAATCAGAAGACTTAATGTTGTTAAAATGGCCATACCCCCAAAGCTATCTACAAATTCAATGTAATCCCTATCAAAATTTCAATGGCTTTTTTTTTGGCAGAAATAGAAAAAAAATTCAAAATTTATATGGAATCTCAAGAGACCTGAAATTGCAAAAACAATCTTGAAAAAGAACAAAGTTGGAGGCTTCACACTTCCTGAATTCAAAGCATATTATAAAGCTACAATAATCAAAACAATGTGGCACTAGCATAATGACAGACATATAGATCAGTGAAACAGAATAGAGAGCCCAGAAATAAACCCTCTTGCATATGGACAAATGATCTTCAAAAAGGTCACCAAGATCATATGATAGGCAAAGGACAATCCCTTTAACAAATGGTGTTGGGAAAGCTGGGATATCCACATGTGAAAGAATGAAGTTGGACTCTTACCTTATGCTATATACAAAAATTAACACAAAATGGATTAAAGACCTAAACCTAAGACCTGAAACTATAAAACTCGTAGAAGAAAACACAGGGGGAAACTTTATGACATTGGATTTCACAATAATTTCTTGAATAGGATACCAAAAGCATAGGAAACAAAAGCAAAAAAATTGACAAATGAGACTATATCAAGCTTAAAAATTCTTGCACATTAAAGGATACTGAAGTGAAAATACAATCTATGTAATGGGAGAAAATAATTGCAAATCACATATCTCATAAGAGGTTAATATCCATAATATAAAGAACTATTACAACTTAACAGTAGAAAAACAAGTAACCAGCCAGGTGTAGTGGCTGCCTGTTATCTCAACACTTTGGGAGGCCAAGGCAGGAGAACTGCTTGAGCCCAGGAGTTTGAGACCAGCTTGGGCAACATAGCAGGACCCTGTTTCTACAAAAATAAAAATAAAAAAATTAGCCAGTTGTGGTGGCATGTGCTTGTGGTCTCAGCTACTCAGGAGGCTGAGGTGGGAGGATCACTTGAGCCCAGGAGGTTGAGGCTGCAGTGAGCTGTGATCACACCACTGCACTCCAACCTGGGTAACAGAGCAAGACCCCATCTTGACAACAACAACAACCAAAAACAAATAAACAAAACAAGGAAGGAAGGAGGCAAGGAGGAGGGCAGGAGAGAGGGAGGGAGGGAGGGAAGAAGGAAGGAAAGAGGAAAGGAAGGAAGGAAAGAAGGAAGGAAGGAAGGAAGGAAGGCAGGCCGGCCTGTTTTAAAAATAGGCAAAAGACCTGAAAGGACATTTCTGCAAAGAAGATACATAAATGGCCAACAAGCATATGAAAGGATGCTCAATATCACTAACCACTGGAGAAATGCAAATCAAAACCACAAGGAGACAGTTGAGTGTACCCCATACTCATTAGGGTAGCTACTATAAGAAAAAGGAAACCAGAATTCTCTGATTTTTTATGGAGAATATGCAGAAATTAGAATGCTGTACACTACTGGTGGGAATATAAAATGGTGCTGTCCCTATGAAAAACAGTATGAAGTTTCCTTTAAAAACTAAAAATAGAATTACCATATGATCCTGTAATCTCACTTTAGGGTATATATTCAAAGGAATTGAAAGCAAGATCTTGAATAGATGATTTGCACACCCACATTCATGGAAGCATTATTCACAATAGCCTAGAAGTGGAAACAACTTAAATGTCCATTGACAGATGAATGGATAAAGAAAATGCGTTTGGCTGGTCGGCTCATGCCTATAATCCCAGCCTTCTGGGAGGCCAAGGTGGGCAGATTGCTTGAGCCTAGAAGTTTGAGACCAGGCTGGGCAATATAGTGAGACCCCATATTTACAAAAAATACAAAAATTAGCCAGGCCATGATTGCACAACTGCATTCCAGCCTGCGTGACAAAGCAAGACCCTGTCTCACAAAGAAAGAAAGAAAGAAAGAAAGAAAGAGAGAGAAGAAAAAGAAAGAAAGAACAAAAAAAGAAAATACGTTATATGCATACAATGGGATATCATGCAGCCTTTAAGAAGAAGGGGATCTTGTCACCTGCTATAGCATGAATAACCCTTGAGGATGACATGCTGAGTGAAATAAGCCAGTCACAAAGGACTGCATGATTCTACTTATGTGATATGTCGAGCGTAGTCAAAATCATGGAAAACAAAAGAATATTGGTTGTCAGGGACTTGGGGGAGGAGGAAAAGGGAAGTTGCTTGATGGATAAGGAGTTTCAGTTTTGCAAGATGAAAAAGTTCTAGAGACCTGTTACACAACAATGTAAAAATAATTAACATTACTGAACTGTACACTAAATATTATTGAACTGTAAAAATGATTGAAAGGGTAAATTTTATAATACGTGACTTTTTTTTACCACAATTAAACATTTTTAAAAAGTAAAATAATAAACACATGAAAATGCCTGACCACAAATTGCCATCCTAGGTGCCACTCCTCTGGGTTAACTTCTAAGGCCAGGTATATGACTAACTGGGTAAAACTTCTAAGAAAGCGGATTTGGCATCAATAAAGACAATACTTTTATAAGCCTTCTAGCTGTGGTCTCCTTTCTAAAGGGGTGTGTTCTCCAGGACTGGACATCACAAACCAATCTCAGACAATCACTTTTGGGCTGTTAGTCTCTGTTCTGTTAGAGTCTAATGACTTGACTTTCAAGGTAGTTTCCAATGTGGAGATTCTGAGGTTAGAAAGCACACATTTGGGTTGAGAAGTGGTGTTAGGAGGGGTAGAAGGCCCTTTAGCTTTGCACACTATTCCCTTTCTGTGATAAGTCATGATATTAACTGCTGAAGCCAGACAAAGGTCACACTTGAGTGAAGTGTAGGACAGCTATGGCTATGTGTGTCTGGAGGGTTGGCTGGTAGCAATGCGGTATGTGGGCATTGAGGCACGGGCAGGAATAGAGAAGAAAACAAGTGAAGCCCTGGGGGAGTGAAAGGGAGGAGGGCAGGTGAAAGATGGGCAGCATCTTTCTAAGTGAGAGCAGAAGATGTTATGCCCTCCTGATATGATGCAGTAAGGACACAGTGCCATCTATGATAGGATATTTGCAAAAGTAAAAAATACACAAAATGAAACCAGAGACTAATTAAGCCTCTAGCTCTAACTTTTCAGTTTACAGGAAATATGGCAGATGGCCCATGTATATCCCATGAGAATTTAATCGGCAAAACCCAGAATGTGGGAAATTTCTATAGATCAAATGAACTGGTTTCTTTAACAAATAAACATTTTCTACAAAAAGAAAGAGGGAGAAAGAATTATTATACATTTAAAGAGACAAGAAAATTATCAGCAAAAGGCAATTTGTGGACTTTCATTGGATCCTGATTCAAATACACCAATAATTTTGAGACAATTGGGAAAATTTGAACACAGATGGTATTAGATGATGTCAAGAAATCCACTTTTCCTAGGTGTGAAAGTGATGTAGTGGTTGTGTTAAAAATAAAAGATTTTATCTGCCAGGGATACATAACTGAAGTATCATGGCTAAAGTTACGTGAGGTGTGGGATTTGCTTGAAAATTTTCCAGGGGTGAAAAATGTTTAAGGAGACACATGAGGCAGGATTGGGAATAAATTGATAGTTCTTGAAACTGGGTGCAGGCGTGTGGGAATTCATAGAACTATTCTCTCTGGGCTTGTATATCCTCATAAATTTCCACAATAACAACAACAAAAACAATGAGTAGACTCAGGGTGATTGGATACCCAGGACAGGCTGTTGGTGTTAGAGAGAGAAAGGTCACTGAAAACTTTGAGATCAGTAAATACATCTTTGTCTACTTTAGAGGTTTGCTTAAGGACAGCATTCTTCTTACAGCTGCTGAAGAGTTTATTCATTTCCTGAAACATTTGAGACACTACTCCATGAACCAGCAATTTCAAACGTAGGCATGCTCTCAAGAGAAATAGGTAGATATATCTATCAAAAGACACATACAAGCCTATCATAATGGTACAAATCATTTTTATCCATGAGAGTACAAAACTAGGAGCAATCCACATGTTGAAGAACGGATCAACAAATTGTGGAATATTCATGCAATAAAATATTACTCGGCAATAAAAAGAAACAAAATACTGACACATATGACAGAGGTGAATTTCAAAAACATAATACTGAGCAGAAGACAGACACAGAAGAGTACGTGCCAAGAATAGGCACAACTTAATCAGGGTGATGGATGTTGGAATCATAGCTACCCCTGAGCCAGGATATTGACTGGGAAGGTGCATGAGGTACTCTTCTGAGGTAATGGAAATGTTTTACATCTTGACCCAGGGGCTGGTGTATACAAATGCAAGAACTCATTGAGCAGTTCTGACATTTATGATCAGTCCACTTGTGCACTCTATGCTACTTATATTACAACTCAAAAATAGTAATAATAATGAATAAACAATAAAAAAGGAAAAGAAAGAAAACATGGGCATGTTTTGAATTTCCAAAAGAGATCTAATGGTAGCAAAATTTAAGACAATATTTTTAGGATCTAAAGAAAATTGAGTTCCTGACTCAGAAAGCTCAAGTCTTATGGTAGGAAAATGCTGACTGGAATATTCCATAGTCCAGGAGTCAGGGAAAGGGTTCCAGTTCTATCCCAGACTTCCCCTCTGTCTTTTCCCTTTTGCAAAATACATTAGCCCTGTTTAGTCAGCCCTTTGCCCCAGTAGCAATTATTCAGTCTTTTTTCCTATTTTTTTTTCTGAAAACATTCAAGACAAAATCCTAATCATCACCAGTTCAACTCACTAAGCCAAAGGAAGTTGTCATGTACAGAATAATGAGCATGCAGCCTGCAAAGAAGAAATGGTTTGTTTCCAAGGGACTCCTCCTGGGGTACAAGGTCGGAGGGAGAAGGGGATCTGGGGTAGCGTGACGGAGTTCAGTAAATGGCACTAGGCTGGTCTTCCTACTAAAAGACTTGGGTTCTAAATATAGCTATTTTTTGAATGTGTTGGGGGCAAATCATGCCAACATCTCATGTCATCATTTCTTCCTATAAAAATTCAGGATGATGAAACTGCAGGGATATCGTGAGGACTAAATCAGATCATGTGCACACAGTCGCACAACCAACAGAGACTAAAATAGAAAAGAAGTAGGAGGAACCAACATTTTCCGTTTTTTTCTTTTTACCTTTGTACTAGTTCCTTTTCTTTTCCTCTTACCTCCTGGTGTCTCAAAGGACCCCAGGCCCCCCTGCTATGGTCAAGACCACACTCTGGCACCTCCCTCAAGAACTCCACGCCTGAGATAGCGTCTCTAAGGCAAGTGCCCTTAGCCTGGGGCAGAGATGTGACAGCAGTGACAGCTAAGGTGCTGAGGAGGTGTCACTGAGGGCTGAGTGCTGGGGTTAATAACAAAGACCCAAATCAGATTTTTCCAGGCTATGAGGCCATGAGGAGTAAACTGGAGGACACATACTCGGGTGCACTGTACAGAGGGAAAGCAAAGCCCATTGTGGCAGGGATGACAGAGAAGAACAGGGGCTGGAATTGGACATCCAAAGGAATTTGGACTTTGTCCAGTAGGAGAAAGGGCGACATCTTAAGAGCTGTGTGGCCAGGGTCAGATTTGCATTTTAGGAAGACGATTCCAACAGCAGAAGGAATCAGGGGCAATTTTGCAGACAGGAAAACAAGTCAGGAGAGTTGAAGGCCTAAACTGGAGAGGAAAAAAGAGGGTTGAAAGACACTACCAGATTGATTTTCCAGGGGTTAAGTACATACTAGGATATGGGAGTAAGTAGGAGGAGCTGAGGTCAACTCAAACTTTCAGTGTAAGGCTGCCAGGTTTATCAAATAAAAATACAAGCTGTCCAGTTAAATTTGAACATCAGACTATTGATAAGCAATTTTTAGTATAAGTATGTCCCATGTGTATTAGTCTGTTTTCACATTGCTATAAAGAAATGCCTGACACTGAGTAATTTATAAGGAAAAGAGGTTTAATTGGCTCACGCTTTTGTAGGCTATATAGGAAGCACAATGACATCTACTTCTGGGGAGGCCTCAGGGGGCTTTTACTTATGGTGGAAGGCAAAGCAGGAGCAGGTGTCATACATGGCAGGAGCAGGACTGAGAGACCAGAGGAGGTGCCGTGCACTTTTAAACCACCAAATTTTGTGAGACCTCAATCCCTGTCATGACAATAGCACTGAGGGGATGGTGCTAAACCAGTCATGAGAACTCTGCCCTCAGGATCCAATCGCCTCCCATTGGGCCCCACCTCCAACATTGGGGATTACAATTCAACATAAGATTTGGGTAGGGATACAGATCCAAACCATATAATTCCACCCCTGACCCCTCCATGTCCTTCTCACATTGCAAAAGTACAACCATAACATCACAATAATCCCCCAAATCTTAACTCATTCCAGCATTAACTCAAAAGTCCAAAGTCCAAAGTAGTCTCATCTGAGAGCATGTGAAATAAAAATGAAGTTAGTTACTCCCAGATCCAACGGAGGTATAGGCATTGGGTAAAAATCCCCTTTCCAAAAGGGAGAAATTGGCCAAAAGGAAGGGGCTACTAGCCCCATACAAGTCTGAAATCCAGCAGGACAGTCTTTAAATCTTACAGCTCCAAAATAATCTCCTTTGACTCCATGTCTCACATCCAGGGCACACTGGTATGAGAGGTGGGCTCCCAAAGCCTTGAGCAGCTCCACCCAGTGGCCCCCACAGCTGCTCTCAAGGGCTGGCATTGAGTGTCTGCAGTTTTCCCAGGTGCAGGGTGCAAGTTGTTGGTGGATCTACAATTTTGGGATCTGGAGGATGGTAACCCCCTTCTCACTGCTCCATTAGGCAGTGCTCCAGCAGGGATTCTGTATGGAAGTTCCAACCCCACATTTCCCCTTTGCACTGCCCTAGTAGAGGTTCTTCATGAAGGCTCCACTGCTGTAGCACACTTCTGCCTGGACATCCAGGCTTTTCATCCCCTGAAATCTAGGTGGAGGCTCCCAGGCCTCAACTCTTGCACTCTTCACACTAGCAGGCTTAACACTATGTGGAAGCTGCCAAGGTTTATGGCTTGCATCCTCTGAAGCAGTAGCCCGAGCTGTACGTGGGCCTCTTTGAGCCACAGCTGGAGACAGAGTGGTTTGGGATGCAGGGAGTAGTGTCCCCAGGCTGCATAGGGAAGAGAGGCCCTAGGCCTGGCCCATGAAACTACTGTTCCCTCCTAGACCTCCAGGTCTGTGATGAGAGGGGTGCCACAAGATTCTCTAAAATGCCTTCAAGCCTTTTCCTCATTGTCTTGGCTATCATCACTTGCCTTCCTTTTAGTTATGCAAATTTATGTAGTTGACTTGAATTTGTTCCCCTGAAAATGGGCTTTTCTTTTCTGTCACATGGCCAGCCTTCAAATTTTCCAAGGTTTTATGGTCTGCTTCCCTTTTAAATATAAGTTCCAGTTTTAGGTAATTTCTTTGCTCATCATATGAGCATAGGTTATTAGAAGCAGCCAGATCACATCTTGAATGCTTTACTGCTTAGAAATTTCTTTCACCAGGTACCCTAAAATCATCATTCTCAAATTCAAAGTTCCACAGATACCTAGGGCAGGGGCACAACGCCTGTGAGTTCTTTGCTAATTCATAACAAAAGTGACCTTTGGTTCAGTTCCCAGTAAGTTCCTCATCTCCATCTGAGACCTCTTCAGCCTGGCCTTCATTGTTCGTATCAGCATCAGCATTTTGGTCACAATTCAAGCAGTGTCTAGGAAGTTCCAAATTTCCCCTCATCTTCCCATCTTCTTCTGAGCCCTCCATACTCCAACCTCTGTCTGTTACTCAATTCCAAAGTCACTTCCATTTTCAGGTATTCTTACAGCAATGCTCTACTTCTTGGTATCAATTATCTGTATTAGTTCATTCTGGCATTGCTGTAAATAAACACCTGAGACTGGGTAATTTATAAGGAAAAGAGGTTTAATTGGCTCACAGTTCCACAGGCTGTACAGGAAGCATAATAGCATCTACTTCTGGGGAGACCTCAGGGGGATTTTACTCATGGCAAAAGGTAAAGCCAGATCAGGCATCTCACACAGCAGGAGCAGGACCAAGGAGGGAGGGGGTGGGCCACAAACATGTAAACAGCCAGATCTTGTGCGAACTCAGTCACCAGCATGAGAACAGCACCAAGAGGATGGTGCTAAACCATTCATGAAATCTCTGCCTCCATGATCCAGTCACCCTTCCTCAGGTCCCACCTCCAACACTGGGGATTATAATTCAACAAGAGATTTTGAGTGGAGACAGGTTCAAACCATATCACCACGCAATACTTAACCTGAAGCTCAAATTAAATTGGGTGTCCTGTATTTCATCTGGCAACTCTATTTCAGAATCACCTCCCTAAAATGCAAATCTCAACTGTTTAATCTATTGCTATCTTAATTTGACTTCACAAGTCATTAATCTTCCTCAAAAGAGACTGAATTTGTCAGCTGGAATGAGTATTTGGATTGACTGAAAAATCATATTTCTCATTTTCAACCACAGAATCATCATGGTGAAGAGCATTTTCCCAGCACTATTTTTGTTTCAGTGTCATGGGCCATCTGTACCATGATGTATTTGGTATCTTTTAGATCTATATTAAATTAATTTACTTTTTAAATTTTGCATTGCCATATTATCTAAAACTTGCATGTACACTTTGGGAAATACCAATAGAGGAAAGAGAGCTGTGCTGGGGCTGGTCTGATCTGACTCATAGTCCACCAGCCCAGAGCCTCAGTCACTGTCTGGATGGAGAGGAGAATCCCCTGGTGTGCTGGCAAACCCTGAACTTGACTGGATTAGAGTAGGATGAGAGGGGCAGGACAGTCAGGCTTCTGATAGGTTGGACAAGTGGGAACTGGAGCTCAGCCTCCAGGAATCTAGGAGGTCCTCTGGCGGTGGAGCCCTATATGTATTTGGGGTCCCACTACCAAAGAGAAGACACATGGGGACTGGTGAGGGCCAAGAACATGGCCGGAGGTTGTGGTTGAGGAGTTTAGGACCAGATGAACAACATCTCTTTCCAGGGGCTGTAAGCAGATACTTAAGAATTCTTCTTGTGGGATTTGGACACAGACTGTGATCTACCTGCCTGCATAATGTCTAATTGTTCCTGACTTGTTAAGAAATCTTCTCCTGATACTTGGTAGCAGTTCAGGTTGATGTCAGCCCCTGGGCTGTCCAGCAGAGAGATTTTCCCAGGTTTCTCAGTGGACACTGGAGCCACCAGAACTGTGACACCCTGAACTTGAACCAACCAGCCAGTCTTGCAGAGGCACCTCTGACCCTAAAGGTCATGCCAAGAGCCCAGAGGCTCTGATCATGATCTCAGCATTTCATCCACATAATGGAGCCCACTGTTGTGTTTCCCAAATGCTACAAGGCTCTTTTGCTCTGGGTTTCACTGATCTGCCCCTCCTTTTAAAAAGACTCTTGGATTCTGCCAACATTATTCTGGGCCCCCACTCTCTGCTCACCAAGGTCTAAGCCCTGTGATGTGGGCTGATGAGTCCTTGGATACATTTCCCTGTGTCTTTCCTTGGTGGGCCGGTGAGACAAGAGATGATGGGGGTCTGTACTGTATTTCCGTGACACAAGGCTGTTCTGACGGGGCACGGCAGAGGGGCTGGGCAGGAGAGAGTATGAAGTGTCTGTTATGTGCCAAGCATTGAGTGAAGCCAACTGTCACAATAATCCTGGAGGCAGATACTGTCATCTTCAGTTTATAGATGAGGAAAGCTAAGCTCAAAGAGATTAAATAACTGTGAAAGGCAGAAAAAACAGAGGTGGAATTAGACTTCAGGCCTTGTGACCTTAAGTCTGGTGCTCTTTGAGTCATGCCACCTGAAATGAATTTAAGTGAAAGGGCAATTGTTGGCTCAATTCTGATGCCATAAGAATTTGAGGGGACACCCTCTGTGTGCCTAAGGATGAGGCCCAAAACAGCGAACATAATTCAGGAGACTCTGCATGGGCCGAACATACTGGTAACATGTCCTGCAAGCTTTAACTCCTGTTCTTTCTTCATTCTTGTTTCACAGTCTTCTTTCCTAATGACTATTATCAGATCCATATACCCACGTTAGTTAGAGTAAATGTTAGGCTTCTGTAACATATAATGGCTTAAACTTAAGTTTATCTCTCTCACATGAAATTCCAGGTGAGTGGTTCAGAGCCGGTACAAGACAAAATGGCTTCCTCAGCTCCTACTGTCACATCTTGCATCCTTGCCATCAAGAGGGAGGAGAGCATGCAACTTCTTTTTAAGAGTCTGACCTTGAGGACTGCACATATTACCTCTACTTATATCTCATGTTGTCCCAAACAATGACATAAACAACTGTAGCTGCCAGGGAAGTTGGGAAATGTTGTCTTTATCTGAGTTGCCATGTACACAGTAAAAACTTCTGTTGCTGTAGAAAAAGAGAAAAAAACTGGGGAGAACATAGAGGAGCCACTACTACAAAAGTTTGGGGACACTCTTACGTGAATTGATAGGCCTTTTATATTTTCTTTAAGAAGTCTGGGCTGGGCAGTATGGCTCATGCCTGTAATTCCTGCACTTTGGGAGGCCAAGGCAGGCAGGTCATCTGAGGTTGGGAGTTCAAGACCAGCCTGGCCAACATGGTGAAACCCTGTTTCTACTAAAACTACAAAAATTAACCAGGAATGATGGCAGGTACCTGTAATCCCAGCTACTCGGGAGGCTGAGGTGGGAGAATTGCTTGAACCCAGGAGGTGGAGGTTGCAGTAAGCCGAGATCATGCCACTGCACTCCAGCCTGGGTGACAGAGTGAGACTCCATCTCAAAAAAACAAAAAGTTTAGATTATGTGGCTTAGAGCCACAACTCTGCCACTTAGGTGTGCCACTTGACAAGTTGTGTAACTTCTCTGAATCCCAGTTTTTCCTCTGTACAATGAAGTAACAAAATTAGTCCACCTACCAAACTGGGATGTTGGGAGGCCCAAATAAACTAATGTCTTTGAGTGCTACATGCAGGCTGCAAGGCTGGGTGACAGTGAAGTACTACAGCCTTAGGCCACCTTTTTGGTTTTTGTCTGCATGTTTGTTAAGCATTTGGTGCTGGTTCCTCAGCTATGTTTCGGGTGAAAACCACACATCCAATTCTTCTATATTGTATTTCCACTCTCAGAGGAACATTTGAGCACATCCTATTCACTTCTGCTGGTTAGCCTGCCTCTCTCCCCAGAGCCCCACCACTCTGGTGGGCTCCCATCCTTCCCTTGGGGGCAAGTCACTGCCAACCCACACCCACTGGCCACTTCTGATCTCTAATCACATGTAGGTAATAAAGGCCCCAAAACTTACTTCTCCCAAAGTGGATTTGGGTAGAGGGCCTGGAAACAGGCCCTTCGGGAAGGAGCCCAGGGTACGGCCCCCAGCAACGCTCATCTGAGCCATTTTCCCCAAGCATATGCAACAAACCTCAAAAGGCTCCCTCAGCATGCTTTTGCACCCCAAGTTGAGTTTGTATGACAGTCTGCAGTGTGTGTTAGTTACAGCAGAACCAGTTCTTATCTATTAGCCTCTAAGCTCCTTAAGGAAAGAAGGAAATAAACATTTTCTCAGCATCTGTTCTGCCTTAGGCACATAAACAACTTGCCAGCATTTATTCCTCACCCAACCTCACTGCCAGCAGAAATTATGGCCTCCTTCTTGGAAGACGAGGAGTCCGAAGTTGAAAGAGTATCTTGTTCAGTACCAGACAGCCATTGAGTGAAGGAGGCAAGATTTCAATCCAGGATCTGATGCCAAGTCTGGCTCCCTCCTATGATACCATGATTAGTTTTATTGTAGCTGAGTGTGAAAAGGTAGAAACCATGTGTTCAGCCATTGTACCTTCCCTTGAGCACTAACACAGTTTCATGCCAGTAGAGCCTCAAAAGGGTTAAAGAGAATGGCATTTTTCACCGTTTTATCTCTGACAGTGCACAGCACAGTTCCTGACATGTGAAGCTGGTCATTATGATATTTACTGGATATACAGAAATTGTTGGATTGAGAGTTTAAAAAGAATCATAGCTGCATTCATTCATTCCAAGAGCTGAAGGTGAAAGTGCCTTGCAAAGCCTTCCTGGGAGTAGGATTGTCATACAGATAAAACAAGTGAATGAAATCAGGAAAAGGTTTTCCTGGACGCGACTGTTCATGCCTGGCTTCCGGGCAGAACCACAGTCAGAGTTAACCAAGGGCCTACTGTGGTTAGTGCCTGGGCCACACTCACAGCCATGAATCTGTGGCAAAAGCAGATGGCACTTCCAGCAGACATCCCCCAGAGGAGAGAATTTTCCTTGAGGCATGTGTATGGCAGCCATCCATCCCAGGTTTTCTGGCATGGTCCAATTTCCCATCTTTTGTCTCAAAGTCCTTAGAAGGACATATGTATGGTGCAGGTAAAGTCCTGCTTTTAGTTATTTAATTTATTTATTTTTACAGGCAGCCTCCCAAACCAGAGTAGGCTCAGAGAGACTCCCGAGTCCTTCTTTGGAATTTGGAATATATGGTTACGGCAGGCACGTGGGAAGTGCCTTTTATTGCCTCCCACCTGCAGATCAAAGGCAGAGGGGCCACCCACCCAGGTCAGCCTGTTTCACCCGGGAAAGGGAGGGCCATCTGCTCCAGTCAGGAAGCCCTGGGGAGCCTTCTAATAGAGAAAGCACACCAGGGCCAGAGAAGGGCTGTGTCCTAAGAATTCAACAGTTCCCGAAAAGTCAGAGAAAGTGGCAACAGGAAAGAAACAACAGCAGAAGCAGAAACTGCTCTTTTGATCTCATTGCGCAAAGGAAGGTGGTGGCCCACGGCCTCTTATGACACACACACATAGAAGCATATTTGGGGAAGTGTGTGAGAGCTCTCCCCAAAGATGTCTTCAATTAGAGGCCAACCCTGGGCGGCTGCCCTGGGGCAAGCTGGGATGCTCTTTGTGGTTGGGCTCTTTCCACACTCAGGTGGGGTCACTGCTGGGTAACTATATGCCTAGCAAGCACAGCTAAACCAAGCCAAAAGCCTATTTGTTTTCTAGGATCAGTCTGTTAACCCCTCAACTCCCAGCCCAGCCAGGCAGGTCCCTATGGGTTAAGCTTTGTGCTAGGCCTCAGGAGACCTTGGGTCTCATCAGCTCTGAAGCCTGGGGCACATCACTTTTTTCTTCTGACCTCAGTGTTCTCACTGCTTCAATAAGGAATCAGGAAGACGAACAGAGGTGGAGATGCTTACTGCACACTAGCTGAGCACTTTGCCCTGAAGTGATTCAACACTAAAAAAGCTCAAAAGTGTTAGTTTTCTTCCGCTGGGTAAAATCTGTGTGTTTCGACACACACTATTCATTTATTCACTTGCTTAAACTTGTACTGAGCATCACTAGACACCAGCACTGCTGAGTAACAAACACTATTAGTGTCTTCTTACTGAGTTCGTACTAGGTGTCAGGTGCTTTATGTAGATTACTCCCACTTAATCCTTCTCACAGGAAGGATTGTGAGGAAATGTGGGAAAGGTTGGAACTTCCTGGGGACTTATTGTATGGTTTTGCCCAGTATCTTCATTTTATTTACTTTTTTTTTTTTTTTTTTTTTGAGACAGGGTCTTACTCTGAAACCCAGGCTAGAATACAGTACTGCAATCATAGCTCACTGCAGCCTTGACCTCCCAGGTTCGGTTGACCCTCCCACCTCAGCCTCCAGAGTAGCTGGGACTACAGGTATGTGCCACCATGCCCAGCTGATTTATATATATTTTTTTTCTTTTTCTTTTTTTTTTGAGATGGAGTCTCGCTCTGTTAGGCTAGAGTACAATGGAGCGGTCTCAGCTCACTGCCACCTCTGCCTCCCTGGTTCAAGCAATTCTCCTACCTTAGCCTCCCAAGTAGCTGGGATTATAGGCACGCAGCATCATGTCCAGCTAATTTTTGTATTTTTAGTAGAAACAGTGTTTCACCATATTGGGCAGGATGGTCTTGAACTCCTGTGATCTGCCTGCCTTGGCCTCCCAAAGTGCTGGGATTACAGGCATAAGCCACCATGCCCAGCAATTTTTATATATTTTTTGTAGATATGGTGTGTTACCATGTTACCCAGGTTGGTCTCAAACTCCTGAGCTCAAGCAATCTGCCCACTTCAGTCTCTCAAAGTGCTGGGATTACAGGCATGAGCCACTGTGTCAGCAATACCTCCATCTTTAGAGCAAGAAAAGATTAAGCAACTTGCTCTAGGTCACTCATCTTTCATTTTTGATCAGGCTCCAAAGCTGGTGTTTTAATACACTAGTTCTACGCCTACAGAGATAAATGAGATGCAGTCATCCTCATTTCAAGGAAGATCCAGCTAGCAGCCCTGTGGCCAGAAAGCCAGCCTGCAGCCCTGAGAGTCCTGGCATTGTTCACAGTGTACATTAGGACACATCACACTTAAAAAACATGGTGAGCCTAGTACATATAGTAAACCCTTTTTCTCTGCATGTTCCCAGCCACAAGTTCTGCAGACCTAGCTTCCCACAAAGATTTCTGTACCATGAATATTATGAACTATAGAAATAGTGCCCTCATGTGTCGGGAGCACAATGCACATTTGAACTCTGGAGAAAGGCACATTTTAAACAATCTTAAAACTATGAAACACTTTTGTTTTTGCTTCTTTTGTTTGTTTTCATTTTTGCTTTCTATGTCTTTGAAGCATGCTGGGAAGAACTGATGAAAAATTGCTAAATCTCCAGAACTCCATCCAGAGGCAAATTACTAAGTACCGGGACCAGCAAGAGTAACTAAAGGGAAGTAATCTTGGAATATTTGGCCCTTCTAATCCATGAGTTGTGTATCTGTGGATTCAACCAATTGTGGATCAAAAATGTGTGAAAAAAAATTCCACAAAGTTTCAAAAAGCAAAACTTGAATTTGCGTGCAATTAGTATTACAATGAATCCAGCCAAATGAAGTGATGTGTAGGCACTGCATTAGTTAATGTAGAAATGACTTAAAGTATTTGGGAGGATATATGTACGTTATACACAAACACGATGCCATTTTATATAAGGGACTGTGTCCCCACCCTAATCTCAACTTGAATTGTATCTCCTAGGATCCCGACATGTTGTGGGAGGGAACCAGGGGGGAGTAATTGACTCATGGGGGCTGGTCTTTCCCATGCTATTCTCACGATAGTGAATAAGCCTCACAAGATTTGATGGACTTATCAGGGGTTTCTGCTTTTGCTTCCCCTTCTCTCTTGCTGCTGCCATGTAAGAAGTGCCTTTCACTCTCTGCCATGATCTGAGGCCTCCCCAGCCACGTGGCACTGTAAGTCCATTAGACCTCTTTTTCTTCTAGTCTTGGGTATGTCTTTATCAGCAGTGTGAAAACAGACTAATACAGTAAGTTAGTACCAGTAGAGTGGGTTGTTGCTGAAAAGATACCCGAAAATGTGGAAGTGACTTTGGAACTGGGTAACAGGCAAAGGTTGGAGCAGTTTGGAGGGCTCAGAAGAAGAGAGGAAGTGTGGGAAAGGTTGGAACTTCCTGGAGACTTATTGTATGGTTTTGCCCAAAATGCATCACTGATAGCAATATGAACAATAAAATCCAGGCTGAGGTGGTCTCAGATGGAGATGAGGAACTTTTTGGGAACTGGAGAAAAGGTAACTCTTGTTATGTTTTAGCAAAGAGACTGGTGGCATTTTACCCCTGCCCTAGAGATTTGTGGAACTTTGAACTTGAGAGAGATGATTTAGGGTATCTGATGGAAGAAATTTCTAAGCAGCAAAGCATTCAAGAGGTGACTTGGGTACTGTTAAAGGTATTCAGTTTTAAAAGGGAAACAGAACATAAAGGTTCAGAAAATTTGCCGCCTGACTATGTAAGAGAAAAGAAGAACCCATTTTCTGAGGAGAAATTCAAGGCAGCTGCAGAAATTTGCATAAATTGCAAGAAGCCTAATGTTAATCCCCAAGACCATGGGGAAAATGTCTCCAGGGCATGTCAGAGGTCTTCAAGGCAGCCCTTCCCATCACAGTCCTGGAGGCTGTGAGAAGAAATTGGTTTCATGGGCTGGGCCCAGGGCCCTGTGCTCTGTGCAGCCTAGGGACTTGGTTCTCTGTGTCCCAGCTGCTCTAGCTGTAACTGAAATGGACCAATGTAGAGCTCAGGCTGTGGCTTCAGAGGGTGGAAGCCCCAAGCCTTGGCAGCTTCCCTGTGGTATTGAGCCTGCAGGTGCACAGAAGTCAAGAATTGAGGTTTGGGAACCTTCACCTAGATTTTGGAAGATGTATGGAAATGCCTGGATGCCCAGGCAAAATTTGCAGCAGAAGCAGGGCTGTCATGGAGAACCTCTGCTAGGGCAGTGCAGAAGGGAAATGTTGGTTTGGGGCCCCTACATAGAGTCCCTACTAGGGTACTGCCTAGTGGAGCTGTGAAGAGGGCCAATATCCTCCAGACCCCATAATGGTAGATCCACTGATAGCTTGCACCATGCCCCTGGAAAAACCACAGACACTCAATGCCACCCATGAAAGCAGATGGAAAGGAGGCTGTACCCTGCAAAGCCACAAGGGCAGAGCTGCCCAAGACCATGGGAACCCACCTCTTGCATCAGCATGACCTGGATGTGAGACCTGGAGTCACAGGAGATAATTTTGGAGCTTTAAAATTTGACTGCCCTACTGGATTTCAGACTTGCATGGGCCCTGTACCCCTTCGTTTTGGCCAATTTCTCCCATTTGGAACAGCTGTATTTATCCAATATCTGCACCCCCATTGTATCTAGGAAGTAACTACCTTGCTTTTGATTTTACAGGCTCATAGGTGGAAGGGACTTGCCTTGTCTCAAATGAGACTTTAGTCCAAATGGACCTTTGCATTGATGCTGAAATGAGTTAAGACTTTGGGGGACTGTTGGGAAGGCATGCTTGGTTTTAAAATATGAGGACATGAGATTTGGAGGGGCCAGGGGAAGAATGATATGGTTTAACTGTGTCCCCACCCAAATCTCAACTTGAATTGTATCTCCCAGAATTCCCACATGTTGTGGGTGGGAACCAGGGGAAGGTAATTGAATCATGGGGGCTGGTCTTTCTCATGCTGTTCTCGTATAGTGAGTAAGTGTCACAAGATCTGATGGGCTTATCAGGGGTTTCTGCTTTTGCTTCTTCCTATTCTCTCTTGCCGCCACCATGTAAGAAGTGCCTTTCACTCTTCACAATGATTTTGACCTCCCCAGCCATGTGGAACTATAAGCCCATCAAACCTCTTTTTCTTCCCAGTTTTGGGTATGTCTTTATCAGCAGTGTGAAAATGGACTAATACAGGCATCCATGGATTTTGGTATCTGCTGGGAATCCTGGAATCAATCCCTCTCATGCATGCCAAGGTGAGCTAATGTCCTACGCTAGCCTGGAAAGTCTACAACTTTTGTTTTAAGGGATATAATGAAGGAAAACGTATGTAATAATAACAATAATAATCAGAAAATAATCCTTACTTCTTTACGTTTGTTTTTTTCTTTTATACTTTCTTTTTCATGTCTTTTATTATTTGCCTTTCATTTACTTTTTACCCTTTCTTTCTCTACTGTTCCTATCAACTCTTAGAAATAGTTATGTTTACTTAGAAATCACACCATTTTTATTTTGTCCTTATATGTGGTTTTTAAAATTTGTCCCTTGTTTTTGAGTGTGGGTTGGGGTGAGTGTAGATGTGCAGAGATTGAAGCACTGTGATATAACCAAGGGAAAACCAGACTCGGATTCAGAAGATCTAGGCTCCTCTCCATCTGTCCTTCCCTCCCTGCTCTCTCCACAAAGGATTAGCCATCATTCATTAAAACCCATGCAGTAAAAAATTATACAATATACTCTTAAGGGATATGATGAAGGAAAGTATGTAGATAATAAAAAGGTCATGGATAAGACCAGTGCAAAGTAATATATAACATAGAGTCCTATACATTTGCTCAAGGTAGGTCACAAGATATTTCATTGTGAAAACTCTCAGAAACCAAAGCAAAAAGGAAAAATAATTAATAGTTAAAAATAATAAAATAATTAATAATTGTTTTTATTTTCTCTATTAGATTAAAAGAAACCAATTGCTCTTTGGAAGTATTATGCTTTCTGATATTGAGACTTGACACATTCTCTACGGGTGCTCATAAAGAGAGTACTGCTTTATAGACGGAGACAAGAGCGATAATAAGCCATTTCCTCCTGTTCTTTCTTATAACTATGTTTGAAGTAAGCTAATATTATAACTCCAGAGTACAATTCAATAAAAACAAAACCAAATAAAAGGCCAAATGATACTGGTTCAAGTAGGCAATTATTTGATATTCTGGTACATTTCAAGGGTACAATTTAGAATAGCTAAAAAAAAAAAAAAAAAAACCGTTATGAATGAACTGCCTGTTCTTAGGAAATCCACCACAGATATTTCTCCTAACTGGGCTTTCGATTGTGAAAGAGTGTGAAGTTGTAACACCTCAAAAGAAGCTATGCTGTGATAAAAAGGAAGATTATTATGTTTTTAAAACAGAAAAGAATAAAGTCTTTTAAAGACTTTATTAAAGTCTTTATTTAAAGAGAATTAAGGATTCTACCCAGACACACGGCTGAGTGATACCCACTTCATTGCAGCAGAAGGTAGATTAAGGGGGTACCTAAAAGTGGAAGCCAAAGTCTCCTTCAAAGAACAGTTTGGGATCCCCTTTAGCCTATGAGAGGAAGAGAGAGGCATCTAAGAATTTTTGAATGTTACTGTGCATAGGCCTTGCTAGGATATTTGTTAAAAATGCAGAGTCCCATGAACCTCTCTATGGATTTTTATTCCATTGTTCTAAAGTAGGCCAATGAATCTGCATTTTAAACAATCACTCAAGAAACAACTGGGACAGGGCACACTGCTGGGGAAAAAATTCAAAGCAGATTGCTCAGGATTGCTCACTTGGAAAAACATCTCTCAGTAAAACACCTTAATTTTAAAATGTAGTATTTAAACAAGTTTAGCCTAAAACTACCTCCTTACATATAAATATCTTAAGTTTGGCCTAAAGGTTTCTCTATACATTGTGAACTATAACCTAAATGGACTTGTAAACAGACTGTAGACTGTAGCCTAGTCTTGTGCCAATCACCAAGTTTTGGCCAATCAAAGGTGGCCAACTGTTTGAACCGTGTTCAAATGGGGCGAACCCTGAGCTATAACCAATCTGGCAGTTCTGTCCCTCACTTCCTTTTTTTGCAGGTCACTTTCCTTTTTCTGTCTATAAATCTTCCATCACGTGGTAGTGCTGGCGTCTCGGAGCCCACTCTGGCTTGGGAGGCTGTCAGATTCGCAAATCGTTCTTTGCTGAATTAAACTCTGTTAAATCTAATTTGCCTAAGGTTTCTTTCTTTCTTTTTTATTTTTTACAATAGTTTCCTGGTAAACCCTCTAGGACAAATCAGTTTGGAATTGTGGTTCCTGAGTAAATGAACGTTTTAATGTTTTGGCCTGCTGTATAGAATTGCTGCTAAAGCCAATTTATGTTAAAGGATGTCTGCCAAATTGTTTGATTTTAGAGTAGATAAACTAAAGCCATTAGATCAGTTTGGATTAGATTTGGCTGCATATGACAGAAAAATTACAGTGGCCTAAACAACATAGATGTTTTTTCTCATAAAAATGGGTTTCTCATTTCATCCTGTAATCCCAGCACTTTGAGAAGCTGAGTCAGGCAGATCACTTGAGCCTGGGAGTTCGAGACCAGCCTCGGCAACTTAGTAAAACCGCATCTCTACAAAAAAGAATATAAAAATTAGCCGGGCGTGGTGGCACACGCCTGTAGTCTCAGCTACTTGGGAGGCTGAGGTGGGAGGATTACTTGAGCCCGGGAGGCAGGGATTGCAGTGAGCCAAGATCATACCACTGTACTCCAGCCTGGGTGACAGAGAAAGACTCTGTCTCAAAAAAA